>NC_141541.1:125340000-125640000 GCF_021556685.1 Rattus norvegicus | reverse complement strand
TAATTACATACATGTAAAAAAAAATGTAAAGGCTATGTAAGTTAAAGGAAGACTATTACAGACATGGAAGATGCAATGGGAGAGAGACTGGAGATACGAGATGGTAACAGAAGAGTGATATTACACCTGGGTATAAAAGAAATGGTAACAGAAAGGTGACATTACACACAAGTATAAAAATGTCAATAAAAACTCAAACCTAGTGCTTTGTATCATATACACTAACAAAATGTTCTCTTATATTTTATCTTTTACTTTAAATTTCCATGTATGTGTGTCTGCATATATGTATGTACATCTCTGTGTAGATGCCTAAGGCAGAAGTTTGTTAAATTCCTTGTAGTTGGAGTTGCCAGCGGGTGGTTCTGAGCTTCCTGCCATGAGTACTGGGAACCAACATCTGGCCCTCCACAAGAACACTGAATGATCTCCACCCCCAAACCATCTTTCCAGTCCCAAAGTTGTCTATTAAAGATCTATTTTGAAGTATATGTAGGGGAAATAAAAATGATACCTAAGACTGACTTGAAAATAACCCGGGCTAATGATTAAGGATAAACTGTGGGGTGGCTGTACTTGAAATATGCTCAGATGTGTGATACTGATTATAGACACAGACTGATGGGCTCATGCGCTTACTACAGAATTCTCACTTTTCTAAGTTTTTAAAAATCCATGATAAACATGTGTCACCTCCCTGATTCCAGTCTAATATTAGCATCTTTATTCCTCTGAACCATTCCTGTCTTGGGTTATTTTGTAATTAAATCATGGGCTGAGAGTCCTTACAATTGAATCAAAAGGAGACACACGAGCAGCTTGTAGGGTAGGAAGCCACAACTGTATTCAACCTACATATCCCCTGACTTACAAATAATAACAGTACCATGCTACATAATTACCTGCGTCCTCGCTTTTGTTTGACTTCTGATGAAGCTGCGGATCGGCAACTGGCTGCCACTGGGATAATGGTGTGTGGTGATTGTCAAACATAATTAGAGCATCGCAGAGCACAAGAATAGACGTTGTCAGCAACCAGGGAATGCTGCACTGTTCTCCATCCAGGAAAAACCGGCGCCACGGGAGGACAGCAGATGCTACTGTTAACTCGGAGGAGTTTATAGAAACAGCAAGCGATCTCACCACACTGTCTGACCCTAACCCAGCCGTTGCCTGAACCTTACTACCTGCACTGTTCAGGGTTTCTTGCCGGAGTCCCCAGCCTCCAGACTCTCCCTCTCTCGATCTTCTAAGATTGGTCCGGCTCAGATGCTGCTCTTTGGCAGTTCCGTTTCCCTCACCTACTGGGCTCAACCTCAGTCCTTTCCCAGCATGCAATGCTTTCCACTGACCCTTCTTCTCCGCTTCTGACCTTCACCCCAGCTCCTTTTCTGAGTTACTGCCTAAGGTCTACTTAACACTTCTTGGACACACCCAGCTCCTCTTAAGAGTCCCCCGCCCCAGGCGAACTTACTACTCCTGACTTTTACTACCCACACTTATCACCTCCACAGCACCCCAGTTAATTGGAAAGATAAGTAAAAACTCGGAAATTGTGGGCTGAGTATAGTTCAGCGGATAGAGTGGTTAGCTGGCATGTACAAGGCCCTGGGTTCCATCCCCAGAAGCAGATAAGCAGGACACGGTGGCACACTCCTCTAGTGCTGGCACTCAGGACACAGAGCAGGGGGATCAGTGGAGAGTTTGGGGTCAGCCTAAGACAAATGATTTTTTCAATAATAGTAGTGGTAGCTTTCGGGTGACAGAGCCCCTCTGCATCCTGTTTATATTATAACCCCAGGGACTCACGCGAAAGCCCACAATGTTTATAGAAAATCTTTGCTGCCTTCACCTGAGACCAGTTTGTTTTTTCCTTAAGTTTGTATCCCCGTCCCATAATTACACCAGAAATCGCTTTTTTCATTTCCTCATTAGAAAGCATCTCTCATACAACAAAGTTTCCATATATAAGTTTCCTTTCAGGTAGAGTATTTGTGGACACTAAACACAATGGGACACCCTTAACAGGGGGTCCTCATTTGATTCTATTGTCATATCCATTGTGGTAAGTTAGGAAATCTGTGAAATAAATGGTTTTCATGGGAAGTTAAATCTAAGCACAAAAAGTGATCATGTAAAGTTGGACTTTTCAGATCACAGCCACTGGGCCAAATCTACCTTATGGATTATTTTTTAAATAAGTTTTTACTGAAGCACATTTCTAACTTCTTTACATATTATTTCTGGTTATCTTCATACTGTGAGGGCTCACACAGTCTCTGTCGCATTGTAGACAAGGTTTCATAACTATACATTAGTTTAAGACACTATTAAACACAGGGCGGTAAACCAGAAACAGCTCTTAAGGTAATAACTGATGAATAAAAGAAAACAAACACAAACCCCAACTCTAGACTTCACTGCTATGAACAAGAATGCCTTTCCCAATGAACTTGTGCTTCTGGCTTCTAAGAGCAACAGGGTGGAGGGTGAGGGGCATTGTTCCATGCAGTCATTTTGGGATCTACATTTGAGAGGCTCTGCCGTTTCCTATACACGATTCCCACCGCATTTTACACGGATTATACACGGCAGGGGCAGTGGCAAGGGAAAGCTAAGAGAGCCAGGAGGATACGGTCCAGGGTGTTTATTAGTATTATCTCTGACTCCTTCCTGAAACAGCACGATGCTCTCAGGAAGGGAAGCAAGACACTGGCAGACTGCTGGCTGCCTGGCAGCACTTTTCCACAGAGCCAGGACACTGCTCACAGTGTAAGTATTTGAGGCAATCCCAGACCTGCCAAAAGCAAGCTTGTCAAAGGGACACATGTGAACGTGTTCTGTTGACAAAGGCAACCCCAGGCGACTCTCACAAAGAGCAGAAGACACCAGACATTAAGTGTTAACTGTATTTTATAGTTTCTTTTTATTAAACCATTCAGTTATTTTCTCAAAACTCCTCCATCTTGAATCCGTTACCACAGTACCCAAGGATACATAACAAACAAACAAACAAACAAACAAACAAACAAGTCTGTTGAAGACATCTGTGGTGAACATCTGCTGTGATGTTTAATTACACGTTAACAGAAACGCATTAATGACTTCAGCAGTCTTAAAAAATTGATCCGCATGAAATTGTGTTGATCATGTTGTATTATAAAGTTTTTGTCAAGAAGTGTGGGGGGGAGAAGTTTCCAACTATCACAGAAACTCTAGGTCCTAATTAAGCAATCAGATTCGACAAAGTGTGTATTAATGTAAGATCACATACCCTCGGGGTGCTGAAAAGTCTGTTCTCTGAAAGTCAATTATGGTTTGCAGTGTCACATCCTCACTATAAAATGTCCTGAATTGTAACTCAAAACTATCACTAGATGGAAGGACAGTGTCCCATCTTGAACTACAGATGTGAAGCAGTTGCTCTATACCTAGTGTTAAGATAATAGTTTTGACCGGTTTGATTTTTATGTAACAATGTAACTAATTTTTTAATATCCTCTCCTGTGGCACAAAACACCAGAAAATAGCACACATCAGCTAAATGCTAACATCTCAAGAGATGTACTATGTGGAAGAGAACAGCAGTATTCAACTGGAGCACTAGTGTGTGTGTGTGTGTGTGTGTGTGTGTGTGTGTGTGTGTGTGTATGGTGTGTGTGGTGTATGGGATGTGAGTATGTGTATGTGTATGTAGTGTGTCTATGTCTGTGTGGTGTGTGTGTAGTGTATTTCTGGTGTGGTGTGTATGTGTGTGTGTGTGGTGTGTATGGGATGCGAGTGTGTGTATGTGTTGTGTGTATGTCTGTGGTGTGTGTGTGTGTAGTATGTTTCTGGTATGGTGTGTATGTGTGTTTGCATGTGCATTTGTGTGGTGCGTGTGCATATGTCTGTGTGTGCATGTGTGTGTGTGTGTGTGTGTGTGTGTGTGTGGTGCAGGTAGGGGTATACTTGGCAATCCCAGTTACTGGATGGCACCACTGGGTCTTAGAAGCCAGTGCCAGGGAGACCAATTGTGCTGCAGTGTGTGGAATGGGTTGGAGTAATGAAGAACTGCTCAGAAGTTCACCAAGTTTTAGTGTCTCATCAGCCTCCCGGAGACTAAAACACCTTCACTATCTCAGCGAGAAGCTACTCTCTCATAAACGAACATGAAGAATCTTTTCCCAGTATTTTTCTTTGAACTTCATAAGTAGCTGCAGATGACTTTAAACTTCTGATTCTCCTGCCCCCACCTCCAGAGTGCTGCAAGTCCTGGTGTGCACCATGTACATGGTGCTGGGGATAAGTGAGGTTATAGTGGTGAAATGATTCTGGAAATACAGAACTAGTAAATGGCAGAGGGAATATTGGACCAAGTCAGCCTGGGCTTAGAGCTAGACTACTAGATGGACTGTCACCTGCTCTCAGGACAACCCAGGGAAGGTGCTAACTGTGTGTGCTCTCATTATCTCCAACACCACAAAGCCAGACTCCCAGCTTCAAGCGAGGGGAGGAACTACCTAAAAGGTGTTTCTCAAATGTTGATGGGCACTAGAGGTCAAAATAAAGGCAGACCCTGACTCAGTAGGTTAGCACTGATCTACAGACCATTTCTTAAGAAAGTAAAGACGTGGGAAGGGAGGGCAGGGATGACTCTTGAAGTCAGAGCATTTGTGATATCAGTGTGAGGGCTGGAGTCCAGAAACTTAGAACATATGTGTAGCGGTGCCCATTTAAATACTCAGGTTGGGGGCTGGGGATTTAGCTCAGTGGTAGAGCGCTTGCCTAGCAAGCACAAGGCCCTGGGTTCAGTCCCCAGCTCTGAAAAAAAAGAAAAAAAAATACTCAGGTTGATCCCAGAGACAGCAATGTTCCTTGCTACATGCCCCAGTGTTCTGGGTTCTCAAATGAAATATACACACATTTGGCCTTCATATTTTGATGTGTCTTAAGCAGCTCAATGGCTGGGCCACTTCCTAACCTCCACGTGGCTAACCCACCTCCCTCTGATGGGAACGGCAGCCTAACTGTAATGCCAGCCCTCGGAAGGCAGATTCCTAGGGCAAGCTGGCCGCACAGACTAGCAAACTCTAGGTTCAAGTGAGAGATCCTACTCAGTGTATAAGAGAGTGGTTGAAGGGGTTGGGGATTTAGCTCAGTGGTAGAGCACTTGCCTAGCAAGCACAAGGCCCTGAGTTCAGTCCTCAGCCCCGGAAAAAAAAAAAAGACAAAAAAGAGAGTGGTTGAAAAGGTCACATAATGTCAACCATTAGCCTACACAAACACACACACACTCACACAGACACACACACACTCACACACACAGACACACACACACACAAACACACACATACTCACACACACACAGACACACACACACGTGCATGCATGCACCCACACATGCACATGCACACACACATACATGCAGAGAGAGAGAGAGAGAGAGAGAGAGAGAGAGAGAGAGAGAGAAGAGAGAAAGGCAAAGATCTAAAGATAAATTTCAAATCTAAGTGTATCCATGGTATAGAAAATTGTTCATTTTCATGGAATTAAGTGACTTGGGAATGCAAGTAGGAAAGGTGGATGCAACTTTCCTACTTTGTTATAAATGAAGAACTCAGTTACCATGGTATAAAAGAAAAATAAACACTATAAAGATAAATGAGAGCTAGGAAAACACCTACAGGATAAGAGAAGGCTCAGGGAGCAAGGGGAGGGGCTGCTGTTCTCCAAGGCCTGATGAGTTTGTTTTCTCAGCCACTATCAGGTGACCACGCACGACTGCAACTCCAGTTCCAGGGGATCTGCTGCCCTCTTCTGGCCTCTGAGGGCACCTACACACTAATGTGCACATACAGTCAGTCTCCCTCTTCCCTCTTCTTCCGTCTTCTTCCCCTCTTCCCTCTTCCCTCTTTCCTATCCCTCTCTCCCCCGCCCTTTGTTTCTCTCCCTTTCTCTGTATCTCTGTGTGTGTCTCTCCCCCTCCCCATCTCTGTCTCATGCATGCACATACATATGCACACACACACACACACACATACACACACACACACACAAATCTCTGAAAATGAGCTGTTAGTAAACATAATATATAGTTCTTGTGTGCATGGTCTTAAAAACAAATAGGAAATACTTCACAGGAAATCTATACTCACATACTAACCTTATATACCATATAATAATAGAACATGAAATACTGCAAGTCAAATATAAAATTATTGAGCATTATTTAACGACAGCATACTGAAACTGAGATAACATAATTTCTATCCCTGTGTTCTACCTAAAACATTAAATATAACTCTCTCTCTCTCTCTTTCTCTCTCTCTGTCTCTCTCTGTCTCTCTCTGTCTCTGTGTGTGTGTGTGTGTGTGTGTGTGTGTGTGTGTGTGTGTGTACTAAAATCTAATTAGGCTGTGGAGAAATACACATAGGTATGGCTTCGAGGTTGTGGTATAAACAAATCTGATTACCTGGTGGGATAATCTGAAAACTTTCTTTACAAATTACTAAAAATTTCATGGTGTGTGACCAAGCACTCCCTTACCCAAGGCTCCTACTGTACCGACTTCTTCTCCCACTGTGAAAGTAAAAAGGCAAGTTCACATGCACAGGCAAATTCTGTGACCCCTGCATAGCCAGCAGCCTTAGTGATTAATTATGTCTCAGAGCCAACCCTTCATATTGTACTCATGCTGTAACGGACTCAGAGATATGAATAAAACACCTTCGTTTTCAGGTATTGCCTTTTGAATTAGCATTGAGAGAGAATGCCTTGGAAAGAGAGATCTTTCTCATTTTTGTGGCACGCAGCCCTTGCACAGGAGGACGGAGTTTCTGTGGCCTGCCTTGTTAAAACTCTTCTGGCGCCATCTGATGCACACTTATTTATGGATTGGAGACTAAAAGCTCTTTTTTTTTTCTTTGCCAGTTTCCCTCACAAGCACTTATCTCGACATCCTCATTAGGTGGTTTTTTCTCTTTTCTTTTTGTTGAGGCCTGGCCATGCCCTTGGTACACTCTTTTGTTCCTTGTTGCAAAAGGAATGGTTTTAAAGGCTCCCTCTCTACCAAGCCCACCTCTTTTTCCTTTTTTTTTCTCCCTTTTTTATATCCCTTTTGTAATTAGCCTTATTTGAGGACCAGAAAAAGCAAAAGACTGGAAAGAAATACAAAACCTACCGAACAAAAGATGCGATGTTCTTTCCCCCAGCCATATGCTGCGGAGCCCGCGTACAACCTGGGTCAGATGACTTGCATATATGCCTTTAAAATGAAAGGAGAAGTGGAGAGAGAAAAAAGAAATAAAGAACTAAAGAAAAAGCCCAACTTACTCAGCAGCTGCATTGGTATAAACAGGCTCTGAGTAAATGTCACAGTCAAAGGAGAATAATACATCCTACCTTCCTTCAAAAGTAATTCACATCGAAACCAAAGAACGTGAGGAGACTGCTGATGACAATGCTCGCAGGATAGCCATTCAAACCAGCTCAATGTGCGTTCGCTGGAACGAGAGCAACACTTTCTCTTTTTTTTCTTTTCCTTTTTTCAGGCTCATGCTCTGTCACCCTAGTTACAGACAGTTAGGACAGTTCCATAGTTTCCTCCCAAAATGGTTCATTAGGGACAGAGAAGATGGCCTGGTTCTCCATCTTGTCCTGCAAACATGAGGACCCCAGTTAAAAAGCAGAGTTTGTATGACAGGGTGTGGTGGTGTGCACGCGTGATCTCAGACTAGGGAAATGGAGACAAATGCACCAGACCAGAAGCTTGCAGGCCAGCCAACCCAGCCAGCCCAACCTCTGTCGGCCAGTGCTATGACAGTGAGAGGTAGGAGGCCTTATCTCAAAACAAAATAAAACACAACCAAAAACAACAGACAAGCAAACAATGTGGAAGATGTGTTGAGGAAAAACACCTGAGGCTGAACTTTGGCATGTGCGTGTGCACACCCACAGACATGCACACATATGCACTCATTCTCGAACACATTCGAACAGCCCCACACACACGCATGCATAGACACACACGCGCACACACACGGGCACACACACACACATACATGCATAGACACACACGTGCACACACACGGGCACACACACGGGCACACACACACACACACACACACACACACATACATGCAAGTTCGTCGCAGGGATTCTGACACAGTGTGGAGAAGGTTTATGAAAACTAGCAAGGGCTGGGTAGTCAGTACTGCTGGCTGGCCGAGGTTTGCAGAGGCAAAAGAAAGAAACCAGGTGTCAAATCTAGAGCTGAAGCAATCTGAGAGGACTATGGCTATGGCTTCTGTAAGCCACACAACTAGGAAATAGAGGGTCAGATCAGCAATACCCAACCCTTCTTTCTGCCTCTCCCTGCTCCTCTGTAGAGCTGTTGGGTTAGAAAACACTCACTAGAAACTCAGGAGTGAGGACAGCTGTGCCACTCCCCCAGAACAGCCTTCCAGGAACAAGGCAATGAGGAGGAACAAGTGGGCGTTTTCTTTTCTTTTTTGAAGTAGCAGAGAAGCACCCCCTTCTCTCCCTATTTTTGTCCATAGATCAGGTCATCTCTTCCCCTTAAGTTTTCTTCCCTTTGTATGCACAATCAATGCAGGAATTCTTTCAGGAAGCAATTGTGGTTGGGGTCCTCTTCATGAGTCCATCAAGAAAAGTATTTATGTTTACGTTCTTGCTCACCCTGGGTAGAGAGGGGTGAATAAGTGGACCCACTGAACTCAGCAAGCATTTGAGTAGTTACTCCAGGCAACCCTGCCCACGCACCACTGGAATCCCAAGCTGGATCAAGTAGACATCCAGTTGTTAGCATATATCTCTGCTTTTCCTCCGATGTCCATGGTCAGCCACAGCATTGGGCACAGGACTAGTGTTTGCCAATCAACATGCCCCTCCCCCTTACCAAGGCTGTAGGCTTATGACCAATTACCCAAGGTAAACCCATTTGTGTTTCCTTTGCAGCTTCATACTCATGTTTATTGCTAAGGATAAGGTGTAATTTCAAAAGTATAAAGGGCATATTTTTCACTTAAATGTTTCCTTCATTATCAAACACAATTTGGGAAAGAGCTGAGCTGAGAGGTGAGGAGACAGGGAGGGTCTGGCCTGACCATGCTGACCGCCTCCGCCTTCTGTATGGACTGAGGGACTGACTCATCTCACTTGGCAGGAGCTCTGACTGAAGCCTTTGCACCTGGATGAGCCTCAACTACCACAATAGAGAAGTTCCTCAGTGACAGGTGTGTGGACCCAAACACAAAATACAAAGTAATACATTTTAAGTGAAAGTGCTATGTGATGTTGCTGTTTCAAGAATATTTTCTAAATCCCCCGTGTGTGTGTGTGTGTGTGTGTGTGTGTGTGTGTGTGTGTGTGTGTGTGTGTCCATGCCTGTGTGTCTGAAGTGCATATGCCTTTTTGTGAGTGACCACCTGAGCACTGGAAGTGAAGGCAATCTCAGGTGTCAGTACCTGCGTTCCAGCCTCCTGGAGACAGGGCTCCTTGTTGCCCACAGCTGTGTCTGCTGGAGTAGGGCACGCGTGAGCATCTGTAGTCCCTGCATTCTTCCGACTACAGTAGCACCGGCATCATAGATGCATGCTACCTGATCTGGCTTTACATGGCTGCTGGGAATCCAAACTAAGGACTCCCATGCTTGCAAGTACCTTACCCACTGACCCATCTCCTCAGCCCTAAACGAATTTTTTAAAATAAGCACACACACACACACACACACACACACACACACACACACACACACACACACACAGAGAGTTATAGGCATCCTTGTGTGATTTAAAAGAAAATCTGTTCTGTGTGTGGATTCTCCTTCCTCCCTCCACTCCTCCATCTCTAACCCTGTCTTCCAATCCCACCCCAGAGCCTCCACTCTGCTTCCCTGTCTCATGTGTCCTGCTGTCCTTCCCCTCCCTCCTCAATGTCTCTTCTCCCCCCTGCTGCTGGTCTCCTTTCCAACAGTCTATGCCTACTTACATGCTTCCTGGTCCCATCTATCTCCTGACAATTTTGCACAAAGAACGTAGAGCTGAGGGGAGCAAGGTCTACTTTCAGAAGTCCAAATGCAAACAGTGAAAGCAGTTAAGACGGCATCCGTGTGGACCTCTAAATCTGAGACTGTATCGTGGGATGTTGATCTTCAGAAGCCCAGGTGTAAGCGGAGGTGGATGGTCGGCGTGTTTGAGAGATGGCTCAGCAGTTACGAGTGCTCATGGCACTTGCTCAGGACGTCTGGCACTGCAGCAGGTGCTTCCTGACTGCTTCTGACCCTAGTTCTAGGCCATCCCATGCCCTTTTCTGGCTGCTATGCCATGCTAGTGCCTGTTTCCCACACAAAGTAATATGGGAATCACATACACACACATACACACACATACACACACATGCACACCCACACACATACACACATACACACATACATACATACATACACATACACACATGCACACACACATACATGCACATACACACACATGCACACACACATACACACACATACATGCACACACATACATACACGCATACACATACACACACATACATACACGCACACACATACACACACATGCACACCCACACACATACACACATACACACATACACACATACATACATACATACACATACACACATGCACACACGCATACATGCACATACACACATACACACACATGCACATACACATACACACACATACATGCACACCCACACACACACATACATACACGCATACACATACACACACATGCACACCCCCCCATACCCACACACATACACACAAATACACATAAATACATACACACATACACATACACACATACACACTCACACATATACATGCATATACACACACATACATACACATGCACACACATACATACACACACATACACACACACATACACACATAAATAAAAACAATAAAGCTTAAAGATAAAAGACGTGTGTGTCATATTTCAGAGACAAAGAGGCAGGGAATATGTGTGGTTTTTTCTTTTTTCTTTTTTTCTTTCTTTTTTTTTTTTTTTCGGAGCTGGGGACCGAACCCAGGGCCTTGCGCTTGCTAGGCAAGCGCTCTACCACTGAGCTAAATCCCTAACCCGGAACATGTGTTCTACTACTAGTGAGAGCACTAACATCCAAACAATAGAAACAGCTCTGAGAATAACAGAAAATATTCAGCAACGGTTGCCTCTTGGCGATAGCCTCATGGGTCATTATTTCCTGATTTTTGAAATTTTCTTCGCACTGTATTTTGCTCCTAAGAGGAATAAACTTTATCAGAAGGTACTGAGAATGGAGAGGACTGTCACAAATGGTGGAGAGTGTCTCTGAAATATTTAAGGCCTGATTTAGCTTATATGGGCATTTATAGGTTCTTAAGCACACAGCTAAGTCCACAGCTGATGTCTGTCTGCTTATGCTCTTGCAGCTAAGTCCACGGCTCACATCCACTTAGGCCCTTGCAGCTTGAGGCCCCAGGCACACACAATATTCACGCCAGAGAACTTCTTCCAACACTTCCCCGATGCTCTAGAAAATTAGGTCTCAGGGTTTTTAGATTTTTATTGTTTTACCAGAGGACTCGAAATTCATGAAACACAAACTAACAAACACATTGTCTTAGTTAGGGTTTTTCTGCTGTGAGCAGACACCATGACTGAGGCAACTCTTTTAATGGACAACCTTTAGTTGGGGCTGGCTTACAGGTTCAGAGGTTCAGTCCACTATCATCAAGGCAGGAGCAGGGCAGCATCCAGGCAGGCATTGGGCTGGAGGAGCTGAGAGTTCTGCGTCTTCATCTGAAAGCTGCTAGCGGAAGACTGGCTTCCAGGCAACTAGGATGAGGGTCTTATAGCCCACAACCACAGTGACGCACCTACTCCAACAAGGCCACACCTCCTCCAGCAAAGCCACACCCATGCCAACAAGGCCACACCCACTCCAACAAGGTGACACCGCCTCCAACAAAGCCACACCCATGCCAACAAGGCCACACCCTCTAATAAGGCCACACCCACCCCAAAAGGGCCACACCCACTCAAACAAAGCCACACCTTCTAATAGTGCCCCTCTCTTGGCAGAGCACCCTTGTTCATGTAGGAAAATGAGTGGCCCATGGCTAGTGCTGGGAATTGTCCATCAACCTCGGCGCTGTCGGGCCAGCTTGCTTTGGGGATCCTGTCTCCCACCTTCCAGTGCTGGAATTAACAGCCTTTATGAGTACTGGGGATCTGAATCCAGCGCTGCACACCCATCCGGTAAGCACTTTAAGCACTAAGCCATCTTCCCAACCCTCAAGCCAAAGATACGCTAACGGACGTGACTTACTGTCATCCTTCAGTTTCGAGTCCCAGATGACAGGGCCCTGGCATCTGCGCCCGGCTAGCTTTACTTTTCCTCAACAAGAATCTCACAGATCCATGGAGACTTCATCACCTTTCTGTGGCTGGTGGGTCTAAGAAAGGAAGGAGGTAGATTTTGAAGCCCCTAGGTTGAGAAATTTAAAACTGATTTTACCTGAAATCAGAAAACATACTTTAGGGTTTTCTATTTTTCCTTGGATGCTGCTGTTTCCCTGCCTGAGTCCTTACGGCTCTACAGTGAGATGTGTTCCTCTACACATATGGTTTACAAAGCCACGTGAGCACATATTGGTTGGTTTTTAGATAGTAAGTGCTAATGTACACGTGTGCATAAACTTGTTTTTGGTAAGACATGCAGTTTAGTCATTTCAGATTAGGAATGGAAAGAATAATTTATGCTATTAAAATTTTATGATAATTTTAAGAAGTATACTAGTATAGTACAGTATAGTATAGCATAGTAAGATGGACAGAGTGGGAAAAAACAAAATCAGTGGAAGATTGGCATCCAGAACAAACCTTCGTTATGCTTGAGGCTTGCAGCCTTTTGAGTAAAGAGAGAAAGGAAGTTTTTTAATACTTTGGGGAAACTGTTTATCTGATTTGAAAAAATAACACTATCATTACTTTATACTATCCACAAATCAGGTTGAAGATAAATTTATATACAATTTTTTTCGGTACATGATCTAAAAGACAATATAGTAAAAGTAGTTTTATAATCTTATTTCAGAGAAAATCACTACAAAGCTTGCCTTCCCTTCAAAAGGAAAGTGCGTAAGTTCTGTGGTTTGGTTGCCTTTGTACACTGACAGACATAAACAACAGCGTGGGGTTTAATCAGCAGGAGATGTAAATGCTTTGGACTTGGCACAGCGAAAGGGCTCATGTCCTGAGTGCACATGTGAGACAAACAGCGCTATTAAAAATTGTCAGAATGAGATGAGGTTAGGTGTGGATTTCAAGTCGAGAGTCTCGATGGCATTAAGCAAGGACTTAGGGGACAGGAACTGGGGTGCACTGTGATCCTAGGACTTGGGAAATGGAAGCAAAGGGTTCAGAGTTCAAGGCCAGCCTGGGCTACATAAGGCCTTGTCTCAGGAAATCAGGAGAAAGAGAGAGAGAGAGAGAGAGAGAGAGAGAGAGAGAGAGAGAGAGAGAGAGAGAGAGAAGCAAAGCAGCAACATAGTCAACAAATTTAGAAACTTAACAGAGAGAAGTAGCAAGGATATACAGGAATAAGATATTTAATTAATAGCATAACTTTATTAATTTTTCTTTTGGGGGGCAGGGGTAGGGTTGGTTTTTCGGTTAGGGTTTCATTTAGCCCAGGCTAAACGCAGTAGAGGACCTATCTGCAAGAGAAATACTTGCTTTCAAAGCTGAACCATCTCTCCAGCCCGGGCAGTCAGAGTCCTCACACTGCAGACAGCTTGCAAGAAAGAGTTCTAAGACACCTAATCCTACCCCAAATGAAAGCCAGGCGCTGTGGTGTGAAGCTGCGAGCCCAGCGCTGGGACTGGGGGAGAGACTCGCGGATCCCTGCCACTGCGCTCCTCCTACCTGTACAGGATTCACAAAACGTAATTGTGTGTTTGCCTGCCCGTGTACAGAGCAAAATACAGCTAAGGTCTGAGATGCTCTGGGAGGGAGGTCCCACTCTTGACTCTCTACACTCTCAGCTACCACTGTCGGGGG
Organism: Rattus norvegicus; assembly: GCF_021556685.1. Lineage (NCBI taxonomy): Eukaryota > Metazoa > Chordata > Mammalia > Rodentia > Muridae > Rattus > Rattus norvegicus. The sequence continues at coordinate 125,625,921 of NC_141541.1, read as the reverse complement.
TGGCCTCTGCAGGGCAGGTCCGAAATGAACAAGGCTGCTCCTTCCCGAGGTATGTTTGCTTGACTTGGATTATACTTGTTGTGATTAGTACTTGTTTTTCTTGCGGTGTTTTAAAAAGGAAGAATAAATAAATCTCCCTGGGTCAGCAAGATGGCTTAGTTGGTGAAGGTGCTAGCCTGAGTTTAATTACTAGAGCCACAGGGTAGGAGAGAACAGATTCTGGCAGGTTGTCCTCTGACCTCTACACGGCAATGTACTCCCCACCCCCGCCAAACACACACACGCACACACGCGCGCGCGCACACACACACACGCACACACACATGCACACACGCGCGCACACGCACGCACACACACATGCACACACGCAAACACAAATTTCCTTACACACATAATAGATAAAACATAATACATTTAAGAAATATATCTGCTTTGGTTCATAGTGAAGGGTTATAGGAAAGGGACAGTATATGACAATGGTCTGTCAGGACAGCACAGTAAATAAAGGTCATGCATGCTATCACTGCATCACGACTTTATTGCATCATGGCTTTATGACATGACGACTTTACGACAGTTCGACTTTATGTCAGCATGGCTTTACGGCATGACTTTACGACGCATGGCAGGCTCATGGAAGGTTGGCCTAGTTCAGTGATTTTTTTTTTTTTTTGATGGTTTTAAGGCCTGAAGATTGATTTTTCATAATTTTCTTCCTTTTCTGAGGCGAACTGGCCCAAGTCCCAGTGCCATTTGGGTATAACAAAAGCTTGATCGTTTGTACACATATAAAAATATTGTCCAGGAGGGCATTTCTCGTCCCGTGTTGTCTGCTACCCTGGATAATAAGTTTCCTCTTCAGGGCTCAGTGATGACAGAGGGCATGCTTGTACATGCTAAGCCAGGGCTAGACATGTCATGAAAGAGCGCTTGTACATGCTAAGCCCTGGGTTAGGCATGTCACTTGCGACAGAAAGAGCGCTTATAACATCCTAAGCCCTGGGCTAGGCGTGTCTCCCGCACAACAGGCCTATTGTCTTCATCTTGCTGTCAAGGAAACTGCTTATCTGTATTATGTAACCGCTGCCTGTCTAACACCTCTGGGGGAATGGTGAGAAGGCAAGCACACAGGCACACAAACAGAAAGTGGACCAGGTGGTTGCGGCTCTCCGCTGAAGAAACTAGAGCAACTCCGGAGCTCAGCATGCTTACTGGATACAGTTGAAGAGGTCAGCTCTATCGTGTTAGAGCGGAACAAGGAGATAGGGTTATTGCATACAGAGAGACAATCAGGCAGGCTTTGTGGTATGGAGGTGTATTGAGGAGATGTGCTTAGCTAAAGTCTCTACAGGAGTAGTCTTCAGGGAGTGTGTCATTTTCCCATGGATCTGAGGCTAGGGTTGTGGGCATGGCCATGCCCACATCAACAACGCTCATTCTCGGGACTTCACACGCTCGGGGCTTCCTCCAGTCCCCACAAACCACTAAAGTGAAGCTGAAATTTGACCTACAGGAATTCTGATACAGGGCGCTTACAGTCTGGTTTCTCTCTAAGACTGGTGAGGGGTGGCTTCTGTGAATGTAGGAGCATATCCTTAAAAAGAACTAGGGAAGCCGGGTTGTAGCTCACATGATAGAGGGCTCGTCTTAGCATTCATGAGCACCAGGGTCAATCCCCAACACTGCACTAACTAAATACAGTGTCACACACCTACGGTTCCAGCTCCAAGAGAGGGAGTCCATACTTCAAGGTCATCTTCCTTGATATATGAAGCTTGAGGCCGGCCTAGTATATAGAGGCCCTGTCTCAAAAACCAAACAACCAAACCAAACAAGAGAGGAGGGGAATTAGAAAGTTGCTAGGCACAGAGGTACACACCTGCAACTTTAGCACTTAGTGGTTTAAGGTCAACCTTATGTACGTACGACATAGTGAGTCTCAGGCTGTCCTGGATGATGTGTACCTCCCGTCCCTTACAGAATTAGGAACACAATTATTGGTCCAACTCAAAAGAGTGACGGGTTTATAATCATTTCTCATTAGCCTTTGAGGCTACTAACGCTCCTGATTTTGACTTAGGTATCTGTTTTCACGCGACACTGCAGTTTCAGTTCATACCTAGGTTGTTTATAGAGCCGTGTACTAGCCTCTGTGGGCCCTAAGAAACCGTTTGCCAAGGAGAGTCCCCCAGTGTTCTAACAGTGACATTAGTGAATTCAAGCAACAGCTGACTGCACACCATGAGATCCACTAAAATCTGACAGCAGGTGCACTCATCAATTTTGACCATAATGACAGCAATAAGGAGACTTTCTGTTATGGGGACACGAGAGCAGATATCTGGCATGAGGCAGAGGAGGGGGAAAAAAAGACCCTTCAAAACAAGTGTCACATGTGGTGACTTGTTAGATGTCGAGAGCTAGTGAGATGCTGAAGGCTTTCGTCTTGGCACTGTTATGTGGATGGCAGGCTATCCTGACATCCTGAGACTGAGAATGGATCAGGGGGTGGTGATAAATCCTGTGCTCATGCCTGGTGTGTGGAACGGCTATATTTTTAGGATAAAGGCAGAGATGAAAAACAAAAACAAAAAAAAAAAAACAAAACAAACAAACAAAAAAACAAGACAGTGCCAGAGAGAGGCAGAAACATGGAGAAGGCTGGGCACTGTGTTCTTTCCCATTCTCCAAGCAAGCCTATGCGTTGAGCAGCATCCCATGTGTCAGCAAACAGAGCTTCACGCAAAAGACACAGCCCCTTTCAGAGGGAGCTGGTATTTAACTTCATCTTTTATTTGTGTGTGTGTGTGTGTGTGTGTGTGTGTGTGTGTGTGTGTGCACATGTATGCTTGTGTGCCTGCACGCATGTGAGGGAAAAGCCTGTACATACGTGTATGAGGGCTAGAGTTGATATCGGCCTCTTTTCCTCTCTCTTTCTTTCCTGTATTTTTAGACAGGGTCTTTCAGTGAACCTGGAGAGCACTGACTAGCTGGACCTGCTGGCCAGTGAACCGTGGGGGTCCATCTGTCTCTGCCTCTCCGGTGCCGAGATCACAGATACACATCACCATGCCTGGCTTTTACATGGGTGCTAGAGGTTTGAATTCAAGTCCTCACCATTGTATAGAAAGCTCTTTACCCACTGAACTTCTTTCCAGCTCCCAAAGAAGCTGGCAGTTTTAGCAGAAAAGAAAACAATAACAACAAAGCACAGCACATCAAGCAGGTAATGATCACAGTGTGTCACTCATACTACTGTGGACACAGAGACGACCAGGTAGTCATGGTGTTTCACACCTATAATGCGAGTGACAGGAAGGCGGGAGACAAGCGGGTCTGGGAGCATGAGGTCATCTTCAGAGCGGGTTTGAGGCCAGCCTGAGCTACATGAAATTTTGTCTCAAAAAAGAAGATAAGGAGAAAGAGGAGGAGGGGAAAAAAATCGCCTCCATTACAGAGGAAAAGTGTGAACTAAAAAGTATGAACAATGAGAAAGAGTCCAGGAGAAGACTGAGCAGAAGGACCAGCAAGAGGCCAGGTCGGTGGTCAAGGGGAGTGACTGGAAGGAGTACGAGAGGCGTGACTTCAGAGGAGTGACCAGGGGACAAGCTGGACCCTAAAGAAAGACTGACCAAATGCCCAGCCTGGTCCAAGATGGTCCCGGTTTTAACAGGTGAGCGCTCTTCAGCCCCGTTTCACTCGTTGTTAATAGTGACTGTTTTAGAATCTTGCTCAAGTTCTAAGATGTTTCAGCTACAACCTGAAGATGCTCTGTAAGGTGGCAGTAGGGCCTGCCAAAGCTGTGTAAGGCCCTGGCTCTGCAGCTGTGTAAGGCCCTGGCTCTGCAGCTGTGTAAGGCCCTGGCTCTGCAGCTGTGTAAGGCCCTGGCTCTGCAGCTGTGTAAGGCCCTGGCTCTGCAGCTGTGTAAGGCCCTGGCTCTGCAGCTGTGTAAGGCCCTGGCTCTGCAGCTGTGTAAGGCCCTGGCTCTGCAGCTGTGTAAGGCCCTGGCTCTGCAGCTGTGTAAGGCCCTCCCCTCCAAATTGCATCATCTTGGAACCTGCAAGAGCTTCTCTGCCCAGTCTCCTTCCTTCACATCCCTGCGATATTTGATACCCACAATGAGCTTTCTCAGACATCAAAATCCAAGCAGCCCAAGCTGACCTTAAACTTGCGGTTACTTGAAGATGGCCTTGGACTTCTGATTCTCCCGCTTCTGCCTCCCACGGGACGAGAGTAGTGGAACTACAGGCATGTCAGCACACCATGTGCTGGGGAACAAACCCAGAGCTTCCTGTATGCTGGGGTAAACTCTGCCAGCCGAGCTATATCCTCAGCTCCCTCCTCAAGTTTTAAATAGTGGTCTTCAATGATGCTACTTGGAAATGTTGTCCTACATGAGAAGGGATTATAAAATCACATGGACACTCTGAAGTTCTCTTCAAAACTGTTAAAACAACATATTCTGCCTCTAGAACGAAGCCCATACTGACACACACCGGAGTTTTCAAACATGCATTAGAAGGAGATTCTTCTCTCTCTCTCTCTTTTTAAAAGATTTATTTATTATATATAAGTACACTGTCACTGTCTTCAGACACACCAGAAGAGGGCATCAGATCCCATTACAGATGGTTGTGAGCCGCCATGTGGTTGCTGGGAATTTGAACTCAGGACCTCTGGAAGAGCAGTCAGTGCTCTTAACCACTGAGCCACCTCTCCAGCCCCTAGAAGGAGATTCTCACAAAGTGGTCGAAAGGCTCCTTTGAAAGAGAGGTTGGGGAGCTAGAGTTGGGATGGGAATCCCATCTGAGCTGCACCCTCAACAGCTTCCTCCTTCTGGTGCTCAAACCCTCTGGTCTCCAGTCTTCATCAGCAAACGGAAAGTTGTAAGTGACTGACAGGCAAAAGCAGAGCTTGGTAAGTCTTGTAACTTCATAAGGAGTAAACGGAGTCACCAACCATTTCACCATTTCCAGCTTTTGCTGTAGTGGGTTAATTTTTTTCCAGTTGAACTATTTTTCTGTCCTGAAAAATGTGGCCAGGCCTAACTATTCCTGAAACAGATATTCGCATAAGTCATTCACTCCAGCAACTCCAGTAAGTGACCTAAATCCCTGTGATCTATGAGGGATGAGGGACCAGGACTACGAACAGTTATCTACATCTAAAGGGGCTGAATGCATAAGCAGTCATTGTGGCAGCTCATTCTGTGCTCCGTGCCGCTCCCAGCCCCTGAATGTTCAGAAAGTCTTGGGTATTTTATAGTTTATTGACACAGCTTGCTAGTCTTCGCTTCTGCATCCACATGTTCTGTGTGCAGGGATTTCTCCACGTGGTAATCCTTTTCACAAGAAGACACCAGACATGTTGGGTGACAAGCCTGCTCCACTCCATAAGACCTCATCTTTCTAACCCTCGCCATGTTGCAAACTGTATCTGCAACAACCCTATTTCCAGATGAGGTCACTTGTACATGTGAATTTGGGGGGACCGTGACTCAGTCCTCACATGACTGACATGAGAGGTCTTCATTTTGTGTTGTGTGTACCCCACCCCATGCAATACACTCTCAATCTTTCTAGTTAAAGAAGAAAACAAGGACTTTCAAAAAGTTTCTCCTAGTTGACATTCCTATTTCAAACTTTGTTCCCACTTAAAATAGCTAACCTTCTGGGTGTGGTGGTACACACCTTTAATCCCTACCCTTGGGAGGCAGAAGAAGGACCATCTTTGTGAGTTTGAGGCCACTTAGTCTATTTAGTGAGTTCCGCTAAAACTACAAAGCGATGTCACCCCCCCAACCCCCGCAGAAAACCTATCTAGCATTGTGAAACAGTCAAACCAACATACAACATTAGAGGAAGAATTAAAATGCAGAAGAATGTGATGTGGACCTCCCCGCAGGACCGCACTCTGCCTTGGCTTGTTTCTAGAGTTGACATGTTTATCCCGAGGGCAGCCACAAACAAGGATTTCGTCCCCCAGATCGCTGCTCCTGGTTTGGAACAACTGTTAGTGTTTATGAGACGAGTAGAAGGCTACATGCATTTTAGATTTGTCTGGGGGCTGGCACTGATGTTCTAAAACTTTGACGATGGAATGATGGATGTAACAAACCACGCTGCTGGCAGTGGCAGATGCCGTCAGCTTCTGCGTCCTGCATTTATCCCTCTGTGCCCAAGCCTTCGACTCTGCTCGAGGGCTTTCTGAGGCCTGCCTTTAGGGGAGGCCGGAAGTGGTGGGGGTGAACGCCGGTGGGAACGGTCTTCATCCAATGGTTGATGAGAGTTGGCAGGTAGCCGCTGTGACTTCTTCACAACTGGGTTAGAAAATGTCTACACTGACCCTCAACTCCAGGCCGTGTATCCAGTGAACTCACACTCCTCAGCTATATGAGGATTCATCACTCAGTCTGCAGATTGATCCACTCCTTGATTTTAAGACCAGGTCACAGGAATTCCCACTCCCTCTATAGACAAAGATGACCTTTGGCCTCCCGCCTCTGCTTCCTGAGTGCTGGGATTACAGGCATGTGTCACCACACCCAGTTTATATGAGAGACATGGTAGGCAAGCAACTTACTATGTGTATCCCAGCTCCAGCAGGCAGATTTGCAGTGTCCTTTGTGAGCAGCTTACGTCTTCCCATTTGCCCATTGCCATAGCATTTTCTGACTTCCTCTCCCAGGCAAACTACTTTTCTTAGTCAGGGTTTCTACTCCTGCACAAACATCATGACCAAGAAGTAAGTTGGGGAGGAAAGGGTTTATTCAGCTTACATTTCCACATTGCTGTTCATCACCAAATGAAGTCGGGACTGGAACTCACACAGGGCAGGAAGCAGGAGCTGATGCACAGGCCATGCATGGGTGCTTCTTACCAGCTTGCTACCCCTGGCTTGCTCAGCCTGCTTTCTTGTAGAACCCAGGACCACCGGCCCAGCAATGGCATCACCCACAATGGGCTGGGCCCTCCCACCTTGATCACCAATTGAGAAAATGCCTTTCAGCTGGGTTTCATGGAGGCATTTCTTCAACTGAGGCTCCTTTCTCTGTGATAACTCCAGCTTGTGTCAGGTTGACACGCAAAACCAGCACTCAGTACACTACTACACATTGTGTCAGGATTCCCAGCAGAACATTATCTTCCCCAAAGCTGCTTCCTTCTGATTTGTTTACTAACGCCCATTTTCTTCCCCAGAGAACTGTGGATTTCAAAGAGTCTGTTTTACCTCCATCCCTGGGAGGGTCCCAATGTCACTCCTGCTCTTTGCAAATGGGCTGTGGAAGAGAAAGAACATTTCTTTCGGGCTGGAGAGATGGCTCAGTGGTTAAGAGCACCGACTGCTCTTCCTGAGGTCCTGAGTTCAAATCCCAGCAACCACATGGTGGCTCACAACCATCTGTAATGGGATCTGATGCCCTCTTCTGGTGTGTCTGAAGGCAGCTATAGTGTACTCATATACAATAAACAAAATCTTTTTAAAAAAAAAAAACATTTCTTTCACATGTACCACATACATCGTATACCAGAGCTTAGATGTTATCTTCTTTTGAAAGATCCCAGCCTAATAGCAGTAACGAAAAGACCCCAGCCCAGCAGTAGTAACGCCATTTTACAAGGCTGTATTTAGGAAGACTGGTTCAGGGAAAGGTCAGAACACTGAGTATACAGCAGCTGCCACGCAGGATATGTGTGGAGAGCCTGGCGACAGGATGATTGCGGTTGAGCGCCTGACAATGAAAAAGAAATGTGGAAAGCCCCGGGAGAGGTCCCACACCCTGGCAGGAGGCCGAGTCAGCCGTTATGTTCCAAGAAGACACTATAGAGAACTTGCCCCCGGGCTGACCCCTGTAACCATGCATCTGCTTATGTATGCTTGCTTCTGCTTCCCAGAACCCTATAAAAAGCCCATCCCTGGTTCTGCTAGGCGCGCCAGTCTTCCAAATTGACTGAGACGCCCACAGATATCTGTGTATCTTGATCAATAAAAATCCTCTTGCTGATTGCAGCCTGTGGACTCGGACTGGTCAATGGGCTCGAGGATCTCCCTCCTGAGGGAAGATTCTCTCTGAGGGTCTTTCATTTGGGGGCTCGTCCGGGATGGGAGATCCTCTACCCAGAGACCGCCAACCACCCACCGGGAGGTAAGCTGGCCAGCCTTTGTCTTGTCCTGTCTTGTCTTGCTTTGTGACTTGTTCTGTAAATGCTTAGTTACTTGGCTTGGGTCTAGACCGTTTGTATTTGAGTGGGCCAGAGAAGGAGCTGACGAGCTCGGACTTCTCCCCCGCAGCCCTGGAAGATGTTCCAAGGGTGTTTGGAGCCCGGTTTTTCGGGGCTCAGCCCGTATCGGAAGGATACGTGGTTTTGGGTTGGAGGAGAGAGGAGAGAGCCGGATCCACTGAACTTTTGGTTTCAGTTTGACACCGAAGCCGCATGGCGTGGCTGTCTGTTGCTTGTTTGACTCTTAGAATTGTTTGTCTTCTTTGTGTCCTAATTTTCTTTGAACATCTGTGGAAATTGGTTATAGGATGCTTTGTCTTGGTCTTGTTTGTCTGGTTTGTTTTTTTGGTATTGTCCAGTATCTTTTTGGCTTTTGTTTCGTTTTTGGACTTTGGACAGACGACTATGTTTGAAATCTTGGACTGACGACTGTGTTTAAAATTATGAAACTGTTTGCTTTGTTCGCCGAAGAGTTTTACTTGGTCCCCTTAATGCTTAATAAGAAACTTAATTTTGTGGACCCCGCTCTAGTGGCGGTGTGTTGGTTGATAGCCAAGGTTAATTTTTAAAACATAGTGTTTTAAACAAGAACAAGAAAGGAATTTCTGACAGAAGGAGAGCGCTCATTAAGAGAAGTTCTTTAAGGAAGCCTGCCTTATCTGCTGACCTTATTCCAAGGGAGGAGTCAGTCTCCAGCATTAAATTACTTTTCTCGTTGGTCATCATTAATATGGAGAGTGCCTTTGATCCTATTCCACAGCAGCCAGTTCCTGCCCCTGTGGTCAAAATGCGCCCCAGGTGAACTGGTTACGATTCTTTTGTCAGCCACCTGGCATCTAGCACCCAGGTTCTAACCATCTCTCTATCCTTTTGTTATTAGTTAGAAGCCTAGTGTCATTTGGAGGCTGGTTCTCTTGAGAGGCAAGTCATCTCTGTGCTACAAACCAGGACTAGGATGTTTTCACAATCAGATCTAGAAAAACAGAAGGACATTTATCTCAGCAAAGTCATTGCTCATATAGAAGACCCAGGAGACTCTAACCAAGATATGACATGCTCACTATTACCCTCTGAACAGTCTTCTGGTACATCTTTTCTGCCTAAAGACAATGCCTCATTTTCTTGGGGTTCCTCAGATGAAGATGAGTTAGATAACTCCTTGTTGGAGTTTTCTGACGGAGAAGAAGATGATGGCCATTTCAGTTTCACAGAAGAAGAGATTGAGATGCTCTTGAAGGACGATGATGTTTGTGATCCTGTGCTTGATAAAGACGGAATCCTACTGGAGGCCAAAAAGAATGTTCCAGACATGGATAGAAGGCCCTTACTTCTGCCTGTTGGATTCATTACGCCTAAAGGTAGGGAGTGCTCCAGGTCTGCCGCCAGGCTCCAAGGGTGGGTCTCTGAGGGGCTAGAAAGTGCCCCACCAATCTGGCTAAGATGAGAAAAAGATATAAAGAAAAAGTTACAGAAATTTAAAAGGTTAAGCTAAGTTGCTGAGAGTATAAGTTACAGAGAAAATAAGGTTAAAAAAAGGAGCAGGAAGCTAGGAAAGAGGAGAGACAGAAAGTTAAAAAAAAGAAGTTAGAGAGCTAAAGAGAGATAAAAGACGGGAGAGGAACATATACTGGCCACAGTAGTTAGGGAACCTAAGAAGATAGTACCTGGCAACAGAAGAGAATTCCTGGCTAAAGATCAGTGTGCCTAATACAAAGAAAAAGAATGCTGGGTCAGGGGAAGAACAAGAGGGGCCACTGGAGAGCTTCTTGGTCCTAGAGTGCTGGCTATGTACAGAGATAGAAGAGAAGTGTGGATACAGGGACCCAATGCTCTGTGCTTCTATGCCCCCCAGTGGGCCAATATCCGAAGACCTTGAGTGCAAGAGGCTACTGACAACGAACAATACTTATGGACTGCCCGAAGAACAGTGGACCTTGGCGTGGGCCGGGTAACCCACTAGTTCATAGTCATCCCTGACTGCCCCTATCCCTTGCTCATGAGAAAATTGCTCTCCAAAATGGCTTGCGTGGGCTAAAATGGCTGGGTAAGGCCAAGTGTATGCATATCTACAGACTGTGTATGTGGAGCTTAAGACCTGTCTCAGTGCACCAGTACCTGATGCTGGGAGATGTGTGGCTTAGTCCTGTTCTGCCTAGAACACATCACTCCTGCCAGCTTGGCACTAACAATTATCACCCAATCCAGGACTTAAACTGTGATAGTGAAAAGCTCTCAGGGAGAACTTTCCCTCGGGATGGAGACCCTCCAACTCCAAAGACCAGACCGAGACACCACAGGATGCAATCAGCAAGAGGATTTGGTTTATTGTCGGGATACACAGGCACAGGCACCTGCGGGCGCTTCAGTCACTCGGGGGACTGGCGCGCCCCACGGAACCAAGGATGGGCTTTTATAGGATTTTGGGGAGCAGAAGCAAGCATACAGAAGCAGATGCATGGTTACAGGGATATAATTGGTGGATTCTAATATGGCAAGGGTTTAGCCCGGGGGCAAGTTTCCTAGCTACCTTCCTGAAACATAACGGCTGACTCGGCCCCCCCCAAGGGTTCAGCCCGGGGGCAAGTTTCTTAGCTACCTTCTTGGAACATAACGACTGACTCGGCCCCCCACCAGGGTGTGGGACCTCTCCCGGGGCTTTTTTCATTGTCAGGTGTTCAACCGCAGTCGTCCTGTTGCCAGGCCTTCAACCAAACACATCTTGCTTGGCAGCCTGTGTACTCAGTGTTCTAACCTTTCTCTGAACCAGTCATCTTAAGTACAGCCTTGCAAAATGGCGTTACTGCTGCTAAGCTGGGGTCTTTCAATAGTGTGGCTGATGTTTTGCCTTTGAATAGAACGTCCCAAAAGATGGGACCACTGGTCAGCTGCCATGGACTAGATTCTCCACCGGTTGGGGACAATCTGGTCACCTTGCTGCCCAATCCTGACCTGGAGCCACTGCAACATGAGTGTCAAGCACTGGCAGAAGCCCATGGGTGGAGGAAAGACCTCTGCGACTGGTTGATTGACCCCTGCTGAAAGCTGAGGCTACCTTGTTTACAGATGGGAACAGTTCTCTTCATGAAGGTCAGAGATAAGTGGGTGCTGCCATGGTGGACAAAACAATGTCTGTCATCTGGGATGGCTGAACCTCAACCCCCCAGCACATCAGTGCCACAGATGCCTTTACCATCTCTTGGATGCCCTGGTGAAGCCAACAACTGTGAGTACTGTTCATTGCTCAGGATATCAGGAGGGAAGAGATTCAGTGGCATGGGGCAATAACGAAGCAGATCAAGATAAAGGACAATGGCACACTTGATGGGAAAGCTATACTCCCCAGAGAACAAAGAAAAGACTCACTTTGCCAAATACAGAAATAGACTCATTTAAGAGATAAAAAGTTTGTCCAAGTAGTTAAGGTATATATAATAGACTTTAAGATTTTAGCCAGAGAGGCAGTAAAAAAAAATATAAGATATGTCAGTAGTGAATGCTTAGCAAGCAAACAGGACAAAGAGACCTAGAGAGTTTAGTAAAAAGTCGAAGTAAACTTCACTGAGATAAAACCAGAAAAATATGATCACAAGTATCTCCTAGTGCTTGTAGATACTTTTTCAGGAATAGATAGAAGCTTTCCTCACCAAATGAGAGATGGCCTCTACAATCATCAAGAAGATACTGGAAGAAATCTTCCCCAGGTCTGGAATGCCCAAGGTAATCTGGTCAGACAACGGCCCTACTTTTGTTGCCAAGGTAAGCCAGGGTGCGGCCAAGTATTTAGAGGTCGATTGAAAATTACATTGTATTTACAGACCTCAAGGTTCAGGACAGGTAGAATAAATAAATAAAACTCTAAAAGAGACCCTGACCAAATTAAATTGACCATGGAGACTGGCACAGACTGGGTGACACTCCTTCCCTCTTGCTCTCTTCAGAGCAAGAAATACCCCTTCCAGATTCAGCCTTACCCCCTTTGAGATCTTATATGGGGCCTCAACTCCTCTGACTGTATTAGATGATGTTACTGAACCAACATGTCATAGTAATAATGATTTGTATGCCAGGCTAAAAGACCTACAGGTGATACAGAAAGAAATCTGCTCAGAGCTGGCAGCAGCCTATGCCCTGGGGACCCCCGAGACATCTCATCGGTTCCAGGTCGGAGACTTGGCTACATACGATGGCACCGAACCCAGATACTTGAGCCTCACTGGAAAGGACCGTACCTGGTGCTGCTGACCACCCTGACAGCCATCAATTCTCAGCCCTCACCAGCCGTGTACTAGCTGTTGGGGCTGAGAGCTGGGACCTAGAGGGAAACTCAGATCTTCAAAAAGCTCCCTAGACTTAATTTCATGTTTGCCCTGGGTTCTATCAAGATAGGTGTGGGGATAGGCTTGATTTCTATTACAAATAAGTTTAGAAGTTCTAAAAGCTAGTCATGACCTTGGTGTGTAGGTTTAGATAGTGTCCAGATTAGAATCCTGATGCTAAAAACTTAATAAAAAAAGAGTTAAAAATTACTTAAGGCTATCTAGGTGCTGCAAGGGCAGCACAAGGACATGTGCTGTTGCCCTACAATACAAGGCTTATAGAGAATACAGAACTGCCATTGAATCAGATATAAAAAGAGTAAAAGACTTTTTAGCTGACCTCCAAGAATACCTAACCTCCCTCTCAGAGGTGGTCCTTCAAAATAGGAGAAGATTAGACCTGATATTCCTTAAAGAAGGAGCCTGTGTGCTACACTGAAAGAATGTTGCTTCTATACAGACCATTCAGGAGTAATTAAAGACTCCATGAATAAACTTAGAAAAAGATTAGACAAAAACTTAGAAAAAGACAGACAGAGAAGCACATCAGGGATGGTTCGAGAGCTGGTTTAGTAGCTCTCCTTGGATGACTACTCTGATATCTTCCCTTATGGGACCCTTCTTAGTTTTGCTTCTGCTTCTGATTATAGGTCCATGTGTGTTAAAGAAACTAGTTAATAGGTTTGACTCCTACAAAAAGATAGAGACGCTCAACAAGGTTGGTTTGAGTCTTGGTTCACTCAGTCTCCCTGGATGACTACCCTACTCTCTGCTATAGCTGGGCCATCTGAGACAACAGTACCAGTCAGTTAGGACAACTGGTAAAATCAAATACGAGACTTGATATCAAAATTCTAAGATTAGAATTACTTAGTAGAAGAAGAGGGGAATGAAAGATCCCAGCCTAATAGCAGTAACGAAAAGACCCCAGCCCAGCAGTAGTAACGCCATTTTACAAGGCTGTATTTAGGAAGACTGGTTCAGGGAAAGGTCAGAACACTGAGTATACAGCAGCTGCCACGGAGGATATGTGTGGAGAGCCTGGCGACAGGATGATTGCGGTTGAGCGCCTGACAATGAAAAAGAAATGTGGAAAGCCCCGGGAGAGGTCCCACACCCTGGTAGGAGGCCGAGTCAGCCGTTATGTTCCAAGAAGACACTATAGAGAACTTGCCCCCGGGCTGACCCCTGTAACCATGCATCTGCTTATGTATGCTTGCTTCTGCTTCCCAGAACCCTATAAAAAGCCCATCCCTGGTTCTGCTAGGCGCGCCAGTCTTCCAAATTGACTGAGACGCCCACAGATATCTGTGTATCTTGATCAATAAAAATCCTCTTGCTGATTGCAGCCTGTGGACTCGGACTGGTCAATGGGCTCGAGGATCTCCCTCCTGAGGGAAGATTCTCTCTGAGGGTCTTTCACTTTCCCCTCAGGTAAATGATCCAGGCTGGTGATGTCAAATAAAATCAACTGAAAAATCACCTGGAAATCTGTATCAGTAAGTCCCTTTCAGAAGGGACAAAAACACAGTGATATTTGCCACCAGAACAGAAAGGAAGACATCTATCCAGAGACACCTCTGCAATAATATAACTCCAGGGAAACATTATATACAGAAGGTGCAGACAAGGACACTGGTATGAGTGGTGTGTGTGTGTGTGTGTGTGTGTGTGTGTGTGTGTGTGTGTGTGAGAGAGAGAGAGAGAGAGAGAGAGAGAGAGTTTGTGTGCATGTGTGTAGGTCAAGGTCCAGCGGTCAACCTCAGGAACCTTCTGCAGGAGCAATCTACCTTGTCATTTGAGATAGAGTCTCATTGATCCAGAACTTGCCAATTTAGGTAAAGTGACCAGCAAGCCCCAGAAATCTGCCTAGTTTTGCTACTACAGGGCGGGATTATAGTCATGATTTTTTTTCATTTCTTTCCTTTTGCACTGGCAGGTACCATTCCTTGCATCTCGCAGCGGACTGTACCAGTTGGAAGGAACCTATCTTCAGGGTAAAGTGCAGTGCTGCTTGTGTGGTTTAAATACAAATTATGCTTTGTTCTTTACGAGCCTCTGAGCTTTGCTTACACCGCTCCACCATTTACCATGTGTACATTAAATCTGGCAACACCTCTCTTTGCACTGAATTGCAGATGGCTGTTAGCTACTGATCTCCCATTTCACAAATGTTCTGCTTCATTTTCAATGTCAAAGATATCTGCATGCACACAGTGTGCTCTCTCTTCAAGGCATTGTGCCTGGTGCGATTGGGAAAGCCCTTAAAATACAAAGGACCCCTCAGCGAGAGATGCTAACACACTCTCACCCCACACAAACCATCCATGACTCCATTTCCAAAGAATCCAGCCTCCTCTTCCTACCTCATTGAGCATCATACATGCACGCAGTGCACAGATACACATAGAGAACACACACACACATACACACACAAATTTTTTTAAAAAGTCCTATAAATAAAAAGTATTATTTCCAAAGGGAAGTTTTGGGATAGGGAACAATCAAGTTAAAGCAAACCTGCAGGTCGAGCAGTTTAAAATAAATCCTGCAGCTCTGTGTTTGGTGTCTTAGAGTCATCCATGATCTTCAGGGCTCCAAAGGGCTGGGAGCCCTGAAGCCCACACATGGTTTGTCTTGTAGGCTCAGGCCAGCACCACTCTGCACCTGCCCAGGTTCTTGGTAGATGTCTTGTGGTTTTGGCATCTCCAACATCTTAGACTCTCCAGAACTACTGAGGCTGCACGCATTCCAGCGGCCACACCAGCCACACTCCTCCTCCATCAATCTTGCATCTTTCATGCCTTCAAAACCAGGACCATGTGGGAGACTTTTTAAGTATTACCATGCTTGAGATATATGCTAACCCCCCTCCATGTGAGCTACAGTTTCTTTGTGCTGACCCCGAGGAAATACTTCCTAGAGTAGCAGCAGTTCCAGGAAATACTTCCTAGAGTAGCAGTTCTCAATCCGTGGGCTGTGATCCCTTCGGCGAATTCTATCTTCAAGACTATTATATTACAATTCATAGTAGTAGTAAAATTATAGTTATGAAGTAGCAATGAATATCGTTTTACAGTTGGGGGTTCACCACAACATGAGGCACGGCATTAAAGGGTCACGGCATTAGGAAGGTTGAGAACATTCTCCTAGAATATTTCACTTCAATGATGGTGGTTTCTTACTGATCCCAGCTGGTTCTTTGGTGCCAGCTGACCAGTATCCGGCGTCTCAGTCAAACACAGAAGGTTTCACTCTGGTGGTGCTGGTTTTGTTTATCACCACTGATTCTTCAGCTCCGGCTAAGCCATACACACAGACTCTTAATCTGAAGCATTGCCCAGACAGGTCTTTGCTTCCTGTTGATACATTGTTTCTTTTTCTTTCAACATTCTTATTTTCCAACTTCCCATAGGTCAGTCCAATGGAGTCTGGGCCATCAGGGACTGGCTTTTCCAGCCTAAAGCTCAACATTCCACAGTCCTCCGACAAAGCAATGTGGTTGGGTCTGTCCCAGCCTTTCTAGTTTGCTTTCTATTGATGTGACAAGATACTGGCCAAAGCAGCTTAGAGGAGGAAAGGTTTTGTATCAGCTTATCTTCGCAGTTTGTTGTCCCCGACTGAGGGGAGACAGGCAGGAATCGCATATACATACATTGTCCACAGACCAATCTGCTTGAGACAATTCTTCAGCTGAGATTCCCTCCTCCTGAGTGACTCTTAACTGTGTCAGATGGGCAGGAAAAGCTAACCAGGGCACACATTCAGAAACCTTTTGCCGTTAATGATATTTGACCCCCTCACATGCTACTTTCAGTTATGTGTGTGACCTCACATGGGGGTCACAGCCAACAGTTAAGGAACTGGATGCTGGGCGAGCTCTCTAACCACTGATCCACACACTCCCCAAATCCTCAATGGACTCCCCATAAGAAAAACAAAACAAAATGAAGCAGGTAATTAGGAAATCTAGGTAACGGAATTGCAGTGATTTTGCTCAGAAGAGAAGGGGAAGTTAGACATTAGCCGGGTGTAGTATCACAATGGAAAGAAGTTTGAACAGAGGAACAGGCTACCAGTTCACAGGAAAACTATGGCGATGTAGGAGAGACGTCAGTGAACCATGATTTTGAAGCCATCACTGTGTGCTTCAGTGTACACAGTGGACGTTCAACGATGCAGTGTAAGAAGTATTTAGCAGAGTTCCAAAGCCTCTGGGCTTCTCTGTCTTCTACCCGCACATGGCTGCTGCTTTAGGCACAGCAAGAGGGCTTTCTGCAAGTTTGGGTTACGGATGTTAGCCTCCTCCCCGCTAAGCATACCTCAGCCAAAGACATGTGGGTACCGGGGTGCTGGCACTCTATAGAGATTCTGCTACTTCTCAGGGCTAGTCTGTGGGACTGGCCTCAGTTTCCATAGCAGCATGTATTTCCTGTTCATCCAGTACTGCCTGTTTTTCCTTCCTTTTTTTTTTTTAAGGTTATTTGTGTTTATCTTTTAAATCTCATCCTCTCCCTCGACCCTGCGTGTGTGTGTGTGTGTGTGTGTGTGTGTGTGTGTGTATGCAAGCATGCACATCTATGAATGAGTTTATGTGCATACAGAAGCCAGTGGAGTCCAGATGAGAGTGATGGATCCGTTGGTACTGGAGTTAGAGGCTCCAGTGAGCCACCACTTGGATGCTCAACCCTGAACTAGATTCTCCAGGGTAGCCAGTGCTATTAACCGCCAAGGCACTTATCCTTCCAGTACTCCCTTCTCTATGTCATTTCTCTGCTTCCATTCAGTGTCTTGGGATCACTGCCCAAGCAAGTTATGTTGTATCGGTGACTTCTGAGGAAACCCAGTGCAAGACAGTGCAAATTCAAAGGAGTTTGAGCTAAATGCGACCTCCTAGTTTCTGTTTGTGTACTGCTTTCATGGTAAGACATGGGGTAAAATTACCATTCAACTTTAAGAAAGCCTCTGTGCCTCAACGAATTTCAACTGGACCTGAACACGCTGGAATATTGATCTTGTCTGTGCTTGGGTGTCACTCTTTGTCACATCAGTGTGACAGCACCGAGTGTTTAACCTGAGTAGGTGGTTCCCTGTCCTTTGACAATACACTGTGGGTCCAGAGCCCAACACTCTTTGGCTCCGTCGAGGGCAGCCTAAGCCGGCTCAGAGGTCTCAGAGATTTTCCAATTCTGGTTCATTTGTTTAATATGCACTCAGTCTGCCTGTCTACTTGAACTGGATGCACTGGGGACCATCAAATGCCTTTCTTTCCCCTTTTGAACTCTCCCCATTTCCTTTTCAGTCTATACTGTCATATACTCCGCCCAATTCCATCTCGCTCACTCTTCATTTAAAAGTCTACATCTCCATCTCGAGGGTAACGCCTCCTCTTTCAGCGCAAGATTTCCGTCTGCAGAGTCAGGCAATAACCTGTGTTTGTGTAGGTTCTCCATACGCACCAGATGCCGCTGTGTGTGCTTTGCATTAACCAAGCTTTTAATTCTTCCTGTCTACCTTGTGTAGTGGGCATGGCTATAATTGTTTCTCCCATATAGGATTGAGGTAATTAACAGATTTTTAGTTGGGGCATTTTGAAAACCACAGCACTTCAGGGCTAGACACAACCTTAAAATTCTATTTGAGCTCCCTTTTCCCCTGATAAGCAGAGATTCATCCAGAGGTTCATAGAATAATCACAAGTGTGACTCGGAGGAAGAGCCTGCGTCTTCTTCTGTAAGACTCAGGATTACCCTTCTCGCCCTTCTTGCTGGCCTGCTAAGTCACTGCTCTGAGCCTGCTATGGTCACTGCTCTGAGCCTGCTAAGGTGACTGCTCCAAGCCTGCTGAGGTGACTGCTCCAAGCCTGCTGAGGTGACTGCTCCAAGCCTGCTGAGGTGACTGCTCCAAGCCTGCTGAGGTGACTGCTCCAAGCCTGCTAAGGTCTCTGCTCCAAGCCTGCTAAGGTCACTGCTCCAAGCCTGCTAAGGTCACTGCTCCAAGCCTGCTAAGGTCACTGCTCCAGGGCAGAGCTCCTTGACCTTGATTTTCCTGAGAACATGTCTTCTCGGTTGAATTCTGGAACATACAACAGTGTCTCCAAAGATGTTCTCATTCAGTCTCTAAGACCTGTAAACATTTGGAGTTAGGGTCTCATTCCATAGGCTTGGATAGTTAACTTACTGTGCAGACCACAGTGACCACAGATTCTGCCAATCTCTGCCTCCTGGGTGCTGGGATTAAAGGTATGCACCACTGTACCTCACAGAGAGCTTTTTAATGACATAAAAAAAATCTCCATGATGGGAGGTCTTGTTGAGTCGTGCAGGGGGTTTGTGTAATCTCCAGAGTCCTTATATGGAAGAGGCGAGAGGGTCAGAGAGAGGACTGGTGCTATGACCACAGAGGCAGAACACAGAGTGCAGCTGTCATTAGACAAGGGCAGAGAGCCACAGAATGGCATGATTTGTAGGAAGTAAGGAGAACAAGGAGACAGAATCTCCTTTAAGGCCTCCAGAGCAAACACATCCCTCCTCGCTTATCTTAGCCCGGAGTCCCAGATTAGTCAGGAATGAGTATGTGTTCATTTGTGCCACCAAATTCATAGAAATTTATTATAGTGACAATAAAAATGTAACCCTCATGCTTTAGATTTTGATTCAGATATCCCCTCATCAGGGAAATGTCTCTTAGCCTCTGACAACAGATTCAGCAAATGCCCCTTTCATTTTCACCGAGTCAGCCACTCTCAGGACTCCCAGCTCCACTCGATTACTTGATGAGCATTTGCGTAACCAGATAAGGCTATCACTTCTATGAGGGTAATAACCTATTACCATCTTAGCTTGTTGTGTGGTAAGAATGTGAGCAATCCACAAACTGCTGCCTAACCAATAAATAAAAGTGAAACCCTTAATCGGAATAGGAAGCAAAAAATAATTGATAGGCCCAAAGAGGCCTATTGATAATCTAGTCACGGTTTTAACTGATTGGACCTACCAATGACACTGAATGTTCCAAGAGTAGAAGTGGGGAGCATTAGTGGGAAGCGTGCTGAGGTGGACAGTAAAGCAAGCATGACACATTCTCATTCGTGAGTGGAAGCTAAGAAAGACCATCTCTTACAACCAGAGGATAGAACGCTGATGCCAGAGCCCGAGAAGCGATGACGGCCATGGAGGGAGGCTGGTTAAGGTGTAGTTGGGTGAGAGGAATGACTTGTAACCGCTTAGCTCAGCAGGGTAATGATTAGCTGAGTATTTCATCAATGCTAGTAGAGAGGAATTTGAATCCGCCCAACACAAAGAAGTAACAAATGTTTGAGGCGGTAGATATACCATCATTCCCAAGTATCTCTCTGGATTGAAATGTCCCACTCCATACAAATGCATCGTTAATCGGTATCCACTAAGTAGAAAAAATATTTTCTTACAGCACAAGGGCAATTGATATTAAATCTTTTAAAAGTCCTGACAGAAAGGAAGGAAGGATTAGAGGAAGGGAAAGAGGGAGGAAGGTGGGGAGGGGAAAGCTAATGCTGCATATAAAGGCATATTAATAGCCTGTAAAATACCACTGCTACGTCATCCAAAGCCACTGGAAGTTTGTGGCCACCAAGCTGAAAGGTAATGAGGAATTTCCTTCCTCGTTTCCTTTGTCCCATTTTCTAGGCCATGTCTTTTCCTTGCTTCATTTCAAAACATAATTATCTTGAAAAGTAAGTTCAGCTCTGAAACGTGCATGTGTGGGTGCCTATGTGCATGACAGAAGAGGGCCTTGGGTGTTTGACTCTATCACCCTCTACCTTTTCCCCTTGAGAAAGAGTCTCTGAGCCTAGAGCTAGGCTGTTGGGAAGCAACCCTCAGTAACCTTCCCATTCTGCTTCCTACGACACTGAGCTTATCGTGGGGAGATGCTGGGAGGGAAGGAAAGAGAGCAGCTGAGTTACCTCAAGCACAGTTTATTTTGGGATGATTTACATGAGGACTTATTTTTCACTCTGAAAATAGTATGCTGATACAGCAAAAGTATATGTGAGAGGGTGCGGTGCTGTAAAGTAACTGAAGGGTTCACACTGCACGGAATAATAAGGCTAAACACTCTCATCTTAAGAATCCATATACTAAAACTGAAATTTTTTTTCTCTTTTTAAACCATCTTCATATGTTAGTTTTTGTTCCAATTACCTACCCACTGCATGAGAAATGATCCCAGAATTTGCTAATTTAAAGCATAAACAAGTTTGGTGCGTTTCGAGATTTTCTGGGTCAGGCTTCAGGCAGGGTTGCTATGTGGTGTTCACTTAGCCTCGAAGTTGATCTGTAATACTCAGGACACATGTCTCCTGTACATGCCTAGAGCCTTGGCCAGGGGAGTGGGCTCACTGTGTCCTCTCTGTCATTTTCCAGAAAGATTATCAGGCTGCCACTCGGAGACTGAAGTGTTTCTAGAGAACAAAGTTAAAGCTTCTAGCTCTCTAACAGGCTAGGTCTAAGACTAACATGTCATCTCTACCTCTGTCTCTATGTCCGAGCAGCCACGGGCTAGCCTGGATTCAATGGGAGTGGCGTTAAATAGCTTTGATCATTTTTAACCTTACGTAAAATTGAGACACACCTTAAATGTTATCAGGGCTTATAAGGATCCACTATAATCTTGCCTTCTCCCAGATAGACAGCTGCCACGCCAACAGCAGAGTAGATCCTCCTCTTTCCTGTAGTGTTGCTGGTTGTATGTCAACTTGACTACGGAGTCTCCAGGACTGAGAAAATGTCTCCAGACGATGTGGCTGAAGGCAAGACTTTAGGGCATTTTCTAAAGTGGCGATTCATCTGGAGGAGCCCTAACCACTGTGGGTGGGGACACCCCTGGTAAGGCGGTCCTATTTCTATGAGAAAGCAGGCTGAGCAAGCCATGGGGGCAAGCCAGTAAGCAGCACCCCTCTCAAAAAACAAAACAAACGACCCAAATTATATGCATCTGTAGCTCAGAGACTCTACTTCTCACTAATTCATGTTGCTACTATGCAAAATAAAGAATTTTGCTCTGTCAAATAAAGAGACACAGTCCCATCTATTTGCTTTGACTTTAAGGGTGGTGTGGCAGTTTGAATAGGCATGGCTCCCATAGATTCATGAGCTTGAGTGCTTGGCCATAGGGAGTGGTGCTAATAGGTGTAGCCCTGTTGAAGGAAGTTGGTCACTGTAGAGAGCTGCGACATGCCACGCCTCAAAGATGGCGCTGGTTTCCTCCTTCCACCCTCCCAACGGTGAGCGCTCCTTGCAGTAAACAAGTCCTTATTTGGCTATGTCTGCCTGGCCCGCTAGCTTCCGCATAGTGACAGCCTATCTACATGACCCACGTGGCTTGCTAGGACTGGCCAGTGCTAGCTATTTAAGTGTGGTGCAGGGCCTTCCCCAGGAGGAGAAGGAGAAGAGAGAAAGGGAGAGAGAGAGAGAGAGAGAGTGAGTGAGTGAGTGAGTGAGTGAGTGTATCAGGGGAGAGAGTCAGAAGAGAGAGAGTCAGAAGGGAGAGAGTCAGAAGAGAGAGAGTCAGAAGAGAGAGAATCAGAAGGTTGTATCAAGGTTCCTGAGTAAAACTGCTTGAAGAAGATCTCCTGTGGTCGTGTCTTCCTTGCTGGTCGAGGTTGGGCGCGGCAGGTCACTATGTAGTTGGACTTTGTGGTCTCTTATGCTCAGGCTCTGCCTAATGCAGACAACAGTCTCTTCCTCGCTGCCTACAGAAGAGTCTCTGGCTGCCTTCAGAACAAGATGTAGACCTCTCAGCTCCTTCTCCGGCACCCTGTCTACCTGGACGCTGCCATGCTTCCTGCCATGGTGATAATGGACCGAACTTCTGAAACTGTAAGCCAGCCCCAATTCAATGTTTTCTTTCTTAAGAGTTGTCTTGGTCATGGTGTCTGTTCACAGCAATAAAGCCCTGACAAAGACACGTAGTTACACAGCTTTGTTTACTGGTTACAATTCATAAACATTGGTAAACACATCCTTACATATTAGCATGACTAATGATAGTTTTATATCATTATTACAAAGAACTGTTATACGAGGGCTTGTATCAAGCATTATTTATAATTATGAAAAACAGACAATGTAAATATTAATGAAGAAAAAACTGAAAATGTACTAAATTTCACTTAAAGAATGGATGGATATAAGTTTATAAATGTTAACTAAATATACTGGTCTATGTGACAAGGTTTTGGCTTAAAAACATGGCAGAATATTATACACAGTGAGATCTGGTTTAAAGTAATTATGCAAAACAGTACAATGGCTTGTTATGAATTTGTACATATCTGACAAATCCATATAAAGAGTAAGTTTATTTATTTACAAAGTAGTTAGCTGTGGTGACCCAAAGACTTCTCAACTTTTTTTTTTTTGGACTTCTCAACTTTTTAACATCTCCTGACTGACTGGTTGATTGTGTCCACATGTGTGGATGTGCGCTCCTATTTCTCTACCATGGCTTGTGTGCTGAGGTAAGGGACAGGTTGTGGGACTTGGTTCTCACTTTATACCACATGGAGTCAAACTCAGACCATCATGCTTTAAGGCAAGCGCCACCACACACGGAGCTATCTTACTGCCCACATGTGCCCCCAAGTTGAAGATGAGGAGTGAAATTCAAAGTTGGTTCAAAAGGGTCTTTGACACCCTGTGTAGCATTTTAATTTCTATGGTTTGTAAAAGGCAAAGGGTGACTCACAAGCATTTTACTTTAAATTGCTTGAAGACACAGACAAGGGACGAATGTGATAACTGTCCCAGAGTGGGATGCGAGCGTTTTCTAGAACAATGTGCAAAACTTCGTTGAAACAGAAAATCTGTTGCCTGATGCATACTGCATTTAATGGAGGAATACGGGAACACAGGAGAATCTCCCCTCCCGATTGCTAATGGAGTAGGTTACTTTGTGTGGGAAGGAGTTGAAGCCAGAGGCAGTGCGGGCAGGAGGAATCCTCTACAGTATAAGTTCCACATCGGCATAAGAATTAGCTTTATAATGGGAAAGAATATTAATTAAGAAGGAGGTGCAGAGGCAGCCATTGTGTTACCAACAGAACAGTCTGGACTTCGCACCTAGGTCTCTGGCTGTTTCCAGGTCTCACTCTTGCTTATGGGATGGGAGCATCTGTGCCTCGGTTCACTGCAAGGCCAGGCCTGCGACAGACAAGCGACTCCTCTATGTATGTGCACACTTGCTGGGCTCCTCCATTAAAGGATGGAAAAACCAGGAGAATGCCATTACCCTTCACTAAAGTCCAGGCAGAAGGCCTTACAGGAAGACACAGCACTTCATCGTTATTAATGATTGCTGGCTTTCCAAGTCTGCAGGCAAAAGACACAAGAACAAAACGATCTAAACCAAATCTCAGTCAAGAATTCCACCCAGTCCAAACTGTAAACCAAGAACTAGAGGGAACTGTAGTGACCTGGCCAATTCCATTATGACTAGATCACAAGACAAATGTGATCGACACTGTGTTTGCCCCACCCTTTCTTACCCCAACCCAAACCCAATTTTTATGAGAAGGGTCCGCTTTGATGGTCTCAAACAGGATAGGAAGGGCCTCTCCCTTTAGTCATTTCCTGTTTCTCAGCTTTCTATCTAGGTGTCAGGTTTAAATTTGGAACATGCAAGGTGCACTGAACTTATCTTGGGCAAAGAAGAAAAAAGGAAGAAAGAAGCTTAAGTTACTCATTTTTAAATGGAATGTTAATTTAATATATAAGGTAAGGTGACATCTTCTAGTTATGAAGGTGACAGCGCTGTATAGTTTGCATATAGCCAGCAAGTGCTTGTATGTAAGGCATGGCTCTAATTGCTTATGAATTGCTAAGACTTCGTTTTGAAGCCTGATTTGGAAAACGCTGACATGGAAGGATGATGAAGGTGACAAGGAAGAGCAATAGATTCCAGAGTGGAGAAGAGTCCAACGCGAGACATCAGCAGCAGATGCCTGATGTGTGTGAGGACAAAGCACATAAACCCCCATTACATCATACGATTTGTACTGGGACTCACCATCGCAAAAATGCAGTTCCCTTTTAGCTAATTGTCTTAGGGTTTCACTGCTGTGGACAGACACTATGACCAAGACAACTCTCATAAGAACAGCATTTGATTGGGGCTGGCTTACAGGTTCAGAGGTTCAGTCCATTGTCATCAAGGTGGGAGCATGGCAGCATCCAGGCAGGCATGGTGCAGGAGGAGCTGAGAGTTCTGAAGGCTGCTAGCAGAATACTGACTTCCAGGCAGCTAGGGTGAGGGTCTTAAGCCCATGCCCACAGTGACACACCCACTCCAACAAGGTCACACCTCCTAAGAGTGCCACTCCCTGGGCCACATACAAACCACCACACTAATGATCTACATTGTTCCTTTTTGAAGGTCACCACGAATGAAGCTATGGCTGTTACCACTGTGACCGCTCTATTGACACTTCTGTCCCATCTTCTTCATGGACCAGCTTTCCTTTGTCTAGAGTGAGGAACGTCAGTCCAGAGGAGTTGTCAGTGGGCCCAGTGTTAGGACACTAGAGAGCGGCACATCAGAGTGGCATGCATGTAGCTTACTGGGAACGTGAGAGCAGCCTCCTTACATCGCCAGAAAGGAGGAAGTAGAAGGTTGTTGGCATCAATCATGGCACAGCGTTTAGCAGATGGAGGACTGAGATATGCACCAATCACAAGACTTCTGGTCTACCAGGGGAAGTGCACCCCGCTATGGCTTGCATGCAACAGCTGTAGGTCACTTACAGTTTAGCAAAGGCTGAATGCTGCTTTCTAAGGCATGCTGTGTTATAGTATAGTTGTCGTGACGAGCATGTCTCTGATCAGCTGGTTATCTGCAGCTGCTGGTGAGTCAGGGCAAACGCCCCCCTCATGTATGCGTAAACCTTTTGTTGGGATCTCTAACAGGCGTGAACAGGGCTTTCTGCTGAACAGAGAGGCTTTGGGAGCTTTTCCGGTTGTTATCCCATAGCAGGCTCAGATACTGAAGGACTCGTCTCAGAAAGAAATGTGGGTGGCCTTTGTTCACTGGGTTTACTACAAATTGATATAAGACAGCCATGTTGTAAGAATCCCTTCAGACACTTCCTGTGAATGATTCCAACTGTCCTGAGCGGCTGTCTGACAGGCCCTTCCTGAAGGACTGGAAGCCTTCAGCAGGGAAGTGTCAGCCAGGTAGCTCTATTCCTAGCAACACCTGGACCCCCCCCCTCATGGAGGCTTGCCCATTTTTGACACTACGTTCACTCTGAGGACACTGCAGCAGCTTCAGGTAACCAATACAACCATGCACACTTGATGTTGCCATTGGGAGCCTGAAGGGGATTCTAAACAAAAGCACAGTATACCCAAGAGGCCACTGGGAGTGGTGGCAAGGGCCAGCACAGTGGCGAGGAGAGTTCTGCCTGAGAGAAGGAAAAGGGCACCTTTGTCATGTGTGGCACAGCTTGGCAGTGCTGCTGTCTGTGGTAACCTAGGGAACGGAAACAACGGTGACTTATAAGCACTCGGAGACTTGGCTGGAGAGACACACAAAGTGTAGACAGTGCCAGCTGGTGGTTTCTTCTAACCATGGCTTCTTAACTTCAAGGGAGAGTTGAAAGAAAAAGGAACTGTTAAGTCTTGAGTCGAATTTAGAGGAAATAGAAAATATTCTTGACTTCATAGGCTTGAAGATAAAACTTTTTGTTTCTAGTGTTTGTCTGTCGGTCTCTCAGTATCTGTATGTTTCTCTGTCTCTGTCTGTCTCCCGTGTGTTTAATAAACAGGAAGATCAAATGCTGTTCCTTCATTTATTTTCTTAAGGCTCCCAATGCCAACGTCAAGTGTGTGAGCTTTGCTGTTTTAAGGAGCAACCTCTTTCCATGTACCGTATCTGTACAAAAGCCATATCAAGGGGCTAGAAATGTAGCCTTGTTGGCAGAACATTGAAGAAGCATGCACAAAGCAATACTATATGAAGTGGACATGGTAGCATATACTTGTAACCCCAACACTCAGGAGGCAGAGGTGTAAGGATCAGGAGTTTAAAGCTATCCTTGACTACAAGGTGAGTTTGAGACTAGCCTGGGCTATGTGAAACCTTGTTTTAAAAGAGAGAAAAAACTACATCAAAACAATGCCTTCAAACAGTACCCATGAGAGCGTGGCCAGGGCTGTACACTGAGACTCCCGAGCGTGCTCTGGGGAAGCAAAGCAGCATTCCCTAAGCTTCTGGCCTAGCTCTGAAGACGGAATGAACATCACTCTGCTACATTCTACCTGCTATGTGTGGGCTGCAAGGGAGGGACAGGAAGACATGGCTTATTGGGGGGACAGTCCTCGGAGGCTTTGATATCATTCATGGTACGAGGTGGCAGGCTACACGAGGTGCAGTGTCACCGTCCTTCCCCGTCCAATCACAGACGAGAACACTCACCATTTAGTTACGTTTTTGATGAGACAGGGTGTCCATGTGTCCCAGGCTGAGCTCTAACCCACTATGTGTGTAGCTGAGCATGATCTTGACCGTCTGACCCTCCTATGGCAACCTCCTAAGTGCTGTGATTACAGGCACGCATGACCACACCTGTTTTATGTAGTGATGGGGGGGGGCCAAAACCATTGTGCATGACAGACAAGCACTGTCTCTCAGCCCCACTTTTTAGCTGATAAGAGTAATTTCTGCATAAGAAACTTACTTGAGATTTCTGAAATTCACTTTCTTCATCTTGTAAATGGTGAAATATTTAGATATGATTAAATTGATGGTTTTATTTTACTTTGGTGTGGTGATCAAATTCAGATGATGAGTATATATAGCATTTGGTAAAAGTATAATAATACATATGTAATTTGTCTACATAATATATATGATACAGATATGTGATAACGTTTGTCATTGTTCCTAAAGGAAGCTTTTGATCTGTTTTGTTTTTTCGAGACAGGATTTCTTTTTGTAACTTTGGCTTGGCTGTCCTAGAACTAGCTATGGAGGGAGACCAGGCTGGCCTCAAACTCACAGATATCCTCCTGCCTCTGTCTCTGAATGCTGGGATTGTTTGTAGCACACAATAACAGCAAAACAGAGAGAACTGAGATCTACTAACTCAGCTGATTTGATTTTGTCATTGGCCTTCGGATGAAGCCAAGTGTCATTTAACAAAGGGATCTGCTCTGAGAAATGGGTTGTTACCATGGCCTCGTGAGGAGGTATATTCTTCTGAGAGAATTGCCACACAGTTTATCAATGACTGAAAGATTGTTGCTTGATAGATGATTATGTAGGTAAATTGTATTTGTGAACAGTGATTTGGAAGGACACTGACGCATGTGAGTCCACTTTTGGACAACGCTGATTTTCACTCCTAAATCTTTGCACTATCCTAGTGGGTGTCGGGATTGTTCTGGGGAAAGGTCCAAACCCAGGGAAGCAATGGAGATTTGTGGCATCCACATGGTGTTCTCTGACTCACGCTACTACAGAGTAAAGCTTGCTACAGTGACACACGGCAGTAGTAAATGCTCTGAAGAGGAGGAGGCCAGAGGACCTTTGAGTAGCCAGCCAGCCTGTGATATACTTCAGGGCTAAAAGTCGGTTTCGGTGGAGGAACACTTGCCTGTCCTTCCTAAGGTCTTGAGCTCCACCCCCAGAACCACAGAAATAGGAGAAAGGCCGTCTTTCCAATCAGTTTTTGGAACAAAACTACGATTTAGAGCAACTTACAAATAGTTTCTTTTTGTCACATCTTAAAGGGCCTGTAAGACACTGGTTGCACTGGGCACACCTTATAGTGTTTGGGCTCAATGATGCTACTCAACTTCTGGATTGAGCCGATTGTCTGAACCTGAAGGTTTGTTTCAGGAAAGACATCTCACACCCACGCCTCTTCCAGCCTTTCATGCTTGCTCCTTTGTAAGCGTCTTGCTGGACAAGCAGAGGGTTGGAGTGAGTGCAGGAGGGCGTGGAACTTCCCTCTCTCCAGAGGCAGGCCCAGCGAATCTCTTTGATAGGCCCGAGCCTCTGCTCTGACCTTGGTCATATTTCAACTAAGCGAACTTCCCTTATGCATTGCTTGTTTTTTGTTTTGTTTGTTTATTTTTGAGGCTGTGACTATGTCAGTGATATTGCCGGCCTAAGCATTCTCAGGTGTCTGACAAATTCATGAGATGCCTGGGAGCTAACGTGTCCTAAGGTCATGGGTGTTTTGACCTGTGGGGTTATACTAATAAATGACAGGCATCCTATGTGTGAGCATGGAGTTATAAACAGGAAAAGGAATTAGACCTGCTGACCGGCCATTTGCAACGATGCCATATAGGAGGCTCCCCACAGAGAAGTTAGAAATATTCGAATGTTAGGTTCCTTTCTCTACCCATTGGGTTCTTTGGTGTTGTTTTTAGAGAGTGTCCCATGCATCCCACCGCCCTTCGGCTCTTATTTCATTTTCCTGCTTCTACAAAACCTAGTTGCTTAGCTGATCACCTAGTGCCACATCCAAACCAGGAGAAAAGCAGCAATTTGGGGCTGCATGTTCACAATTGAAGACAGGGAAGATCTGCTCAAAGTTCTCAAGACTTGCCCGAGTCCATGCGAAGTCACACTGGGAGAATGCTTGCACCCGAGTAGCTACAGTGGGAAGAAAACACTGACACAGAGAAGACACGACTTGAGTGTCTTTAGTTCAGTTAGTATTTGACTTAAAATAAAACTGATGGCATATCAGGGATCAGTCCCACTGTGTTAGTGTAAGCAAGGATGGCCTAGAAATTCTTACTTTCAGGATGGATACATATCTGAGCTTATCTGAATGAAGATGGTTAAAGTCCTTATCTTCTTCGTCTGTCCCCGTTTCTTCCTTTGAAACAGGAGCTCACATATCCCAGGCCGGCCTCCAACACGCTAAGTATCCAAGGCTGGTCTTGAACTCCTGATCCTCTTGCTACCTTCCCAGTACTGGGGTGGCGGGCATGCATTACCACACTCTGCTCTTGGTTCCTCTCTTCTGGCATGCTACCCCACACGTCAACACTAATTCACTGAGACAGAAAAGTCAGGTCCCCTGAGACTCACTGAGCCAGATTCTAAATTAACAGAGTTCATCATTGGGGAAATCAAAAGCCAATTGGAGAGAGCTTATTATAGCTATAATGATTGCGTGCTCTCCAATTATTTTGATTGTTATTTTGAGGTACCTGACTTTTAGACAGATGCTTACTTATTTAATTAATATTTCAGAGGGTGAGCTCCCAATTTCTGGCTTTGCTCTAGTGAAGCTGGAGAAATTGTTAAAATCCGATCAAGTTTCCGTTCTGTTTTCCAATTCCATGAAAGATCGACACGTCCGTAGGCCGTCTCCTTCCATTCGGTCACACACAGCTGAGGACTTGCGTGGAACTTCCCCCATTGTTTTATGAAATGGAATTAAACGTGTAAAGCGGTTAACATTTAAAGGCACGTCGATCTAAAGCACTCCTTGAACTCATTTGACCAAGCGTTTCCCCCTCCGCCCCCCCCAGTTTTTTTGAAATCACACCTGTGTTAAGATGTGCAGTCTCTTCCTCTATCTGGTAAGCACAAGGTGTGGGAACTTGTGCAATGGATAATTAATCTCTATTGCTATCTATAGTTTCATAGTTAACACGGTCTTAGCAGAAGTGTGAAGACACATTCACACCTTTGAAAATGGATGATTAACTAATCAAACGACAATATGAATGTTAGGTAGAATTACAGAGATGACTGCAAGGCAGAGGTATTTATGATTATAACATTCTATTTAATTTTTAAGGGTGGATTGTTCAGTATAATCCATGCTCCCCAAACATCCGAGCAGATTCTCAACTTTTTAATTACACGACTCCTCCAAAGAGAACGAAGGTGAGTTCAGACTCCCCTCTAATTAGGCACTTTACACTCAGGAGGTTAAGAAGGGAGAGAGAGAGTGGGGTACAGTTCAAGACCACAGGCAAGGAGAAGCCAAGGAAAGAGAATCACATTGGAGTGAATAGTCAGTTCGCTTTCTCTCTGGACTTCATTAGTCCCATTTTAAATACAAACTGACCCAAACAGGAAATTCAACACATTGTTTATCATGGCAAGGTCCCTGCAGATTAGCTGGTGAGCAAAAACCAAAAACGGGAGATGGGCCACTGTCTTCACGATTTTGTGTTCAAAAAAAAAATTAGCTGTGTGTTTTTCTCTTACATACTTGGCTGGTGGGAAAATGATGATGACATTGGAGGAGAGCAGATCCAGTCTCTGAAGCTTCAGGCCAGTTTCCGCAGACAGTGCATCACAGGCCTTAGGAAGGGCTGCATGTGGCAGCATATGGGCGAGGCAAGAGCATCAGGAGTTTGGAGGCATCTCAGCTACGTAGCAAGTTGGAGGGCAACCTGGGCTATTTGCTATCCTAAAAAAAAAAAAAAAAAGAATCAAATAGCAGAAGAAAAAACAGAAGCCTCTAAAATAAAAATATTTACCCATACTCGTTTCTTAAAGGGGAATGAACTTCTGTAAATGGCTCATACTCCTTTGGCCTATGGTAGTATATTTCAAGGATGTCCTAACCCCCCCATCATGCTCTGAAATCTGGCTTCATGAATGTTCCATTAGTCTACTCTAATACTAATTAGGCATCTTTGTCTACTGACTAAATATAGTTAGTGGCTACAAAGTTATAATTTTTTTTATTCCCATCCCTCCTCCCCAGGCTCCAAAAGGATGGTTCCCACTACCACCAGTGCTACCTGCTCCCTGGGGCCTCAGGTCTCTTGAGGGTTAAGTGCATCCTCTTCCACTGAGGCCAGACCAGGCCATCTTCTGCTATATAGGTGTTGGGGGCCTTGGCTCAGCTCCTGTGTGGGGCCTGGTTGGTGGCTCAGAGAGATCTCTGAGGTCTGGGTTAGCTGAGACTATTGGTCTTCCTATGGGGTCACTCTCCTCCTCAGCTTCTTCCGGTCTTTCCCTAATTCAGCCACAGGGGTCCCCAACTTCAGTCCAATGGTTGAGTGTAAGTATCTGTGTCTGTCTTAGTCAGATGCTTCTTGGGCCTCTCAGAGGACAGCAGGAGAGGCTTCAAGCCCTGTCACTATTGCTGATGCTCTGGTGTGCTTACAAAGTTATACTTTCATGGGAAAAAATTGGTCATTTAAAGCATAAAGACACCACATTCGATTAATAAATTACTCATATATTTCCTTGCTACGTAGGAAATGAAGACATATTACTTAGCAACAGTTTACATATCGGTGCATATTCGACCTTATGGTTGTTATTAAATTGTATCCGATGCTATTTCAACATGGCTTCTGCCTCTATTTCCACACTGTGGCCGCTCAGGCTCAGGTCTTTCCCATCTCCTTCCCTTCTCAGAGGCACTGGCTCAGCGCAGTATGTCCTTTTATAAATGTCACTTTTGTTTGGTTGCACACCAGGCTCTGGATCCCTTCTTGGGCGACCTCACCTAGACTCTGAATCCAGTTCCACAGATCTGTGATATACTCGTAAGGCTGCCAGGGTTAAACCTTGATCCTAACCTCTTCTGGCTTTGTCTTCACACACACCATAGATGGAGGAGGGCACACACTTCCTTAGGTTCCTTACTCATCCTCCACTCCTATTTGTCTCATGATGTATCAAAGGAGCCACTTATTCTCCTATCCCTGGGGAAGTCTGGGTATCAGCTTTCACATGGCCGCATTGAAGCTCTTACAATACCGGATGAATTCTATCTGTATGGTATTTCTTGGATTCATCTCTGCACACCTTCGCAGGCCTACTCTGGTCTGGGCAGCCGCTGTCTGGTCCTGCGCATTTTCAGCGTCTCTGCGTGTTACTAGTGGCCGCTTTAATTTCTAGCTTTGTTCCCTTCTGCTCACTGTCATAAGTATTAAAGCGATTTCTCTAAGTGAAGTTTCAGAAATACAGATGTGTATTTGGGAATATAAATAAATATTTTTTGTATGCATTTTTAGGTTGGCAGAGAATGATCTGGTGTAAGTTTAAGTAATTGAAAATGAAAAATACAATGTAAGCACTAATGGAGAAAAACCCTATAGAATATTCCTTTAGATGTGCCCTACTGTGAGTAGATATAAGTCGTAAGAAAGAACTGATATTATCATCATCTTAAAAAAAAATGAGCATGCCCAGTGAGGTGGTGTGCCTTTAATTTCAGCACTCAGGAGTCAGAGGCAGCTGGATCTCTGTGAGCTTGATGCCAGCCTGGTCTACACAGTGAGTCTCAGGCCAGCCTGGGCTACACAGTGAGTCCCAGGCCAACCAGGGCTACACAGTGAGACCAGACCCTGTCTCAAAAACCAAGGAATGGACAAACATGAGAACGTTCTTCTCTCGTGGTTACTTCACTTATCCCTTTGCCCTCGAATTTAGACTTCTATTCATGTTTCCCACAAATGTTATCTTTTAAGATATATATGAATACTTATATTAATATACAAATATATTATTTCTTCCCAAATGCCCTATTTTCCACAGCAAAAACATGCATAGGAGCTGAGAGTTTTGTTCTTCTCTTGTCACATATGATCTTAGTATTAAATGACGCCGTGCAGATTCGTTTTCTGGTCTTCGTGCTTTGGCATGGGGCCGGTGGGAAGGCACAGATAGATTGTATGTTCAGAATCCTTAGTAAGCTAACATAAGTGGTCTCTTAGGAGAGCTAAGCGCTTCCCAACAGCCAGTGCTTCCGCTCAGCCCTCCTCTCACAGTGCTTGCTTTCTCCACTAGTTTAGTGTCTGTGGATAACCATTGCTAAGTTCTAGAATACTGAGAATAGGTTGTACTTCAATAATGACTGGTATAGGGTTTGAGAAGCTTTGATTCCATAAGTGACCATTTGTGGTGAGCAGAAATTTTACACTATCAGTGACAGTAACCTCTCTACCCTTTCCCAAGTAATTCACTAAAATTCACAAGGTATAGCATTAAGAAATTATGTTATCATGACCTTTCAGTTGGCATCTTGATGAAACAATCCATTCAAATGTATGGAAATCAATCAGCCAGCATCCTACATTTTGTTGTAAATGATGTTTTTCATCTGTGAAGTCTGGGAGACATGGAAAGTTCCTTGGGACGGTCACCATGTGGAGTGGGGATGTAGTTGTACACTGCCTGCCTTGAGCACAGGAAGCTCTGGCACCAGGTAAACTGGGAATGGTGCTGGTGCCTGTCACTGCCCCACCCAGCAGGTGAAGAAAAGAAGGGTCAGAAGTTCAAGGTTACCCTCTGGCTATACAGAGCTAAACACCAGTCTGGGCCACTTAGGACCTTGCTTCAAAGACCAAAGATAAATCTTATCAAGTGATATTTAATAGACACCTAACTTACAGTTAACAGACACTCAACAGATTTAAACTTAACTGAAACGAGCACGTGTCCCTCCCCTCCTTCAAGCTTTGGGTTATCTTATCACCGCGATAAACGACTTGGTTAATTACTGTCCATTCTTTGACCATTACTTGTTTCTGACACAATTTTGGTTGTTGTTAGATTTAAAAAAAAAGGGTCAAGTTTTTCAATTACTGCAAACTTCTTGAGTGTGAGAGGATGGGCTCTGAGCTGCTGTAGGGAGGATAAATCTGTAGCATTGAAAATTACGCAGTACAGTTTGGATTTGTGACATGAAGTGGAGAACTTAGGTTCAAAGATGATTTATACTCAAAGCAGTCAAGTTCTTCACATACTGAGGAATTAAGTTCTTTACCCAGTCAGTGTGTTAAGATTAAGGTGTCGTTAGAGAGCTCTTGTCTGGATTCTCTGCAGCTCCTTGGTCTTTATGATCTCCACTGAAAGAATTCAGGTATGGCCCACAGAGCCGGAGAACAAAGGGAGCGCCCTGTGGAGGGAAGAGTGGAAAGCAGCCAGAGGCTGTTAATTAGCGCATCCTATGTGTAAGAGTGGGCAACACCACTGTTAGAGAACTCTCTTGTGAGTTAGAATGGACAAGGGCTAAAAGGGTCATTTGATGAGGGGGCAGGGCATACTCTAAAGGGGTAAGGATGGACAATGTCTGAAGGGATCTTGTGTTGACCTGAGGTGTGCTTTAGATTACCTTTAAGGCTCTAGAACCAACAGTTTTCCCAGGGGATGTTGACCTGTCTCAGCGATTGATGTGCCTGCCCATGTGGACCAGTGCTTCTGAGAGAAGACAACGGTATGTCCTTGCTCTTTATCAGAAAGCCTGGTGTAGATGGAAAGCTTGGCAAGAGTTCGCCACACTCCAGAATCAGGCAGAGAGAGTTAGCTCTTGCTGATGACATCCTGGGCAGCTCCTGATGCCAGGACTCTAAGGCTAGAGACATGACTCTGGTCTTTCCTTCACTTGATCAGTAAGGAGAGCCTTACTGTTGTGGTCCTTGGCTATGTAGGATGCTCATTATGAGAGAGGGTTGTGTCCTTCATGCATGAGACTATCCAATAAGCAACATATCAGCCCCAAGTATCAAAGTGAAGCTGGAGAAGCAGACTTGAAACAGGAAATTGGAACTCATAAGATCCAGCGGCTGTGCTCCTTAAAATGGATCTATGAGAAAAAGACCAGACTGAAAACCTGAATCCTCAGGTCAAGAATTTGGAAAAAATTCTAGTCAAAGAGAAAATAATGAATTAATAGGAGACATGAGTTTATGTGGTTTCAGTCTAGTCCAAAGCAGGGGTAGGGTTCAAAATGAAAACATAGGGAAGTGAGTATTAGGGTCAGGTGCTACACAGAGGCTAATGATTCTGGGAAAGGAGTGAACCTCAGCATTCAGACACATGCACAATGGCACGAGTCTGATTTCTTACTGCTTAAGCTCTTGACACTGAACATTGTCTAGTGAGTACGAGTGCTTTGCACTGGAAAATGCAAGTTCCCGGGGCTGGGCACTTGGCCAGCTCTTCCCCAAAGACCTTCTAGAGCATGGATAGTATGTGATGGGACATTTACCATGTCTAGTGTTCTACTTGGAACAGTCTAAGGGGAAAATTATTTCCTTGACCAAAGGTATGGTTATGGCCACTTCTGTTTCTTAAGATTCAATCCACAGAAGCCGGAGGTACTTGGAGAGATTCAAAGCTCACAACAACAGCTACAGAATATCTAACATCTTCTGGGCACCAAATGCTAGCCGTGCACTGCCTAGTATTTCCAAACTTAATCTTCTCTAATATTGAGAATTACGTAGCAGATTATGAGTTTTCCCCATTAAAAAATAGTGTCTCAAAACCTGTTTTGTTCCCAGTGGTGGAAAACAGCATCGTTGTGCTCGTAAGGCTGAGGTGAAGTCGGACTTTGGAACAAACAGATCAAAGGGTCAAAATGTTAAAATTAGCTTTAAAGAATAAGGTTTATTAGGACATGCGCCATCTTCTGGTTTGCTAGTGAGTATCTCAAATGACAAATTGTGAGACATCCGATCCAGTGGACGCTGCTCTGAACTTCTGTGCACGTGAACGCCATCACTGCCAGGTGTAAGGGATTTCTCTCAAAGTCAATTTACTGGGCCCAAGCACAATTAAAACTTTTAATTTGGAGCTCGACATCCTGGCCTAGCTATTATCACTTGCATCTGTTTCATCAGAATTTGACAGGTTTTCTTTGTTGGCTTAAATCTGTTTAGCTTATGTAGGCTGTAGAGAATCATTTATCCCGAAAACCAACCTTCAAAGTAAAAGTAATATGAAAATCCGAGGCATAGTTCACCCCGAAAGTAAACAGAATAGATAATCTTTCAGGGCTAATAATTTCTATAATTGGAATACTTCTGGGATAATTAAGGAAGAGTTGTGTCATTTATCTTCTCTGAAAATCCAGCCCGTGCTGCCCTCTTAATGGTAAGCCAAGGAGGCTGTCATCAGTAATACTTCACAGATGGGTTGTGATGTCTGAGCTTTATTTATTTATTTTTCTGCCTAAGCCCTTTCCCCCTTTACGGTTCAGAGTGTATTAGCAAACATTTCTGAGCAGAAATATGGAACATGATGTCATGCTTTTTGTCTCCTGCAAGTCAGATGATGAACTGAAGGGGCTATGGGATAATAAAACGTGTTTGCTGGTGAACCTCAGGGGGTGGGGAAAGAGAGTCTCCATCCAGGGCCCAGAGCGCCGTCCCCACAGCTGAATAAGCCGCAGTTCTAGTTTCAAACTTGAGGGATCAGTGAGTCAAACTGGATCTGACAAAGTTCTTGTGCTGTCCTGACAGGATGTTGAAGCCAGGGAGGCAAATGAATGGAAGGACAGAAAACGTCGTCTGAACGTGTCACCGCACTCGTATTTCGGTGTCAGATGAAAACAAAAGGCATTACCATTCTTCGTTTGTCAGGCTTCTTGGCTCCTGTGAGAAATTTTGCAAAGGACCTTTGCATGTGTGAGGAGAACTCCAGTGAGACTCGGGCCTTTGCATGTGTGAGGAGAACTCCAGTGAGCCTCACGTATGGTGGACTACCATCATTTTTATGGTTTCTTGAGAATGTGGAGAGTGAACCCAGAGCCTTGTGAATGCTGTTAATGTCCTCTGCCACTGACTCACATCCCTCAATATCCCATTGGTATTATTTCTAGAGCTGCATTTTCCCATTTTAAATTACGAGTATGTGTGGGAGGGTGTGTGTAGATGACAGCAGTGGCCAGGGGGATGCTAGAAAGGGGCATCAGATTCTCTAGTGCTACAGTTACAGGAGGTTGTGAACTGCAAGACTTGGGTGTTGGGAGTGAATTGGGGTCCTCTGCAAGAACAGCATATGCTCTTAGCCACTAAGCCACATCTAAGCCCATCATCCTTTCTTTTGACATAGGGTCTCACTACATAGTCCTGGCTGGGTCGGAGCTCACTCTGTAGACCAGTCTGGCCCAGCACTCACAAAGATGCACCTGTCTCTGCCTCCTGGGCTCTGGGATTAAAGGCGTGCACCACCACACCAGGCCCTCCTTCTCCTCCTCTTTCTTCTCCTCTTAAAAAATGAACTGAAATCTTTGACCCAAGAGAAAACTGTGGTCTGTTTCAAAGGAGGTAACCCAGAAAACAAAAAGCACAAGACAAACAAAGTAAGAACCTAGGAAGCTCTCCATAGAAGAGGTGACTTTGTCACAACCCTTCCCCACCACCACAGCCCCCTCTCTCCCTCCTCCCTTGACGTGAGAGGGCACACTGCTAGGTACCCTCCGTTCACTTGAAGCGGTTTCGCAGAACACTGAGTTAAACATATTAGTGGCTAGATTTTAGTCCTGATGGCAGGCCAGTGCTGAGTAATTAAATTTAAAAGGGTTAGCATACACAGTATGAGTAGTTTTCCAAGCGGAAAAACAGAAGACATAAAAGATACACCTCATGGTAATGAATGCTCTAAATTATGAAAGGGATGACGAGGTCCGGACGGGACTGTCAGGATTTCTAATGGGCCACCTATAAGGCTCAGGTGACCCAGGCAGGCTTGTGTTTTAAATCTGCAAATTAGGAAACAGAGGACAAATCATTGCCAAATGCCACACTGAAAGTCAGAGAAATAGACAGAAATCTCACAGCTCTGATGCTGGTCAGAAGAAGCCAATCCCAAAGTCTTTCCTGTATGATTGCACTAGGACCCAGGACAGGCAAACCTAATGAATACCCACAGAAGCCAGCCAGTGGTAACATAGTCACTTCCATGGCCAGGGAGTTTACTAGGAAGTTAAATCATGGGACCATCTAGGCCATTAACACACAATTATATATTCACACATAAAAACTCATTTACCTGTACAAAGATTGGTTTTTAGTGTGTGTGTGTGTGTGTGTGTGTGTGTGTGTGTGTGTGTACATGTCTGAGTCATACATAGATAAAAATTGTTGAGGAAGAATGAGTTGAGCTCTGTCCAGGTAGCCTCCATGTAGCTGCAAGATCTCTCTTACTAGCTACATGCCCTTTCTGTGGTAAATTTCAAATTTTTAGACTAAACAGAGACCCTTACCCTTTTTCCCAGAAGAATGAACAGATAAAATGCTATATGTAAGTTAAAGTAACAGAAATTGCTGATTAATGTGGAAACCTATTTTATAGGCTTTTAATGCACATTCTAAGATAGTTTAATTGGAATTATCACTCCCCACAGGCTGCCGCTGCCGCTCCTCCTAGATACCAGAGTCAAACAAAATGCTCAGCCCCACACATGAGATACATCCCTTCAGGTTGTTGCTGGGTGTGTGTGGGGGTGGGGTGGGGGTGGTGGGGTGTCACAAGATTCCCGAAACAATACAGGCTGTCAACGTTATACGTAGTTACCCATCAGGACTTGAGGGTAAAGCCTATTGCTGAAGATACCATGGGCTTTGTCCACAGAACTTGGAGGAATCAAACTGGTACTGACCTGGAAACCTCTCTGATGGCCAGCTTCCACAGTGCTACGGGTGTTAAGCTGGCTCCTGGAGGGGGGACAGATTTGCAGTTCTGAGCCTGTAAACTACATTAACGACCCACCTTGCAAGATATGCTCTTTAGCTAGGGTGTGTGTGTGTGTGTGTGTGTGTGTGTGCGCGCGCGTGTGTGCTCCCACTTGCACACACACTGGAAAGGATATGAAATAATCTTCAAAAAATTTGACTCCAGTGCTGTTTTTTTTTAAACTTTAGCCTTCAAATAATAGTGCATAAGCTCTAGATTGTGTGTGATAACATGTTCATTCACCCTTGAGCCTAATGTAAGTTCTAGACTGCATGTGACATGTTCATACACCCCTGTGCCTAATGTTTAAGTTGTAAGCCTCTGGGTTCTTCTTGTATAATCTCATACCTACTCAAGCTGGGCAAGTTCTTCGGTGGGTGTAGAGGCCCTCCTGCTCCGTTGCTGCTAATCAGCCCTTGTATCCCCACACCCATGGAGTTGTTCACACAGTTCCTTTGTCTTAGCTAGGGTTTGGACTGGTGTGATAAAACACCATAACCAGAAGCAACTCAGGAGGGAGAGGGGTTATTTTACCTCACAACTCTTAGGTCATACTCCATCACTGGGAGAGGTCCGGGCAGGATCTCAAGGCAGGAACCCACCAGGAGTTAGAAGCTGATCCAGAGGCCGTGGGAGAGCACTGCTCACTGGCTTGATTCTGTATGGCTTGCTCAGTCTGTTTCCTTACACCACCAATGGCACTGCCCTCAAGGGGGCTGGGCCCTCTCTTATCAATTGTTAATCAAGAAAATGTTCTACAGACTTGACTACAGGACACTCTTATGAGAGCACTTCTTCAATTAATATTCTCTCCTCTCTGACGTTTCTAGGTTTGTGTCAAGTTGATAATCTCAAACCAGCACATAAAGCTTTCATTTATAAGTGTCTGTCTCCAAAGTGAGTTTCCTTGGCTTTCACCCCTAACCCAACAATTTCTTCAGACTTAATTCTTAAGAATGACTTGTATTGGGGTTGGGGATTTAGCTCAATGGTAGAGCGCTTGCCTAGGAAGCGCAAGGC
This sequence comes from Rattus norvegicus, assembly GCF_021556685.1. Lineage (NCBI taxonomy): Eukaryota > Metazoa > Chordata > Mammalia > Rodentia > Muridae > Rattus > Rattus norvegicus. The sequence goes on along the minus strand of NC_141541.1, from coordinate 125,585,924 downwards.
CCTGGGTTCGGTCCCCAGCTCCGGAAAAAAAAAAAAAAAGAATGATTTGTATTGTATTCATGTTTTCCCCAAAAGGATTCCGTTTACTGTGAGAATGGCATATGAGGAAGGCATTCAAGTACCAGGCGTCAAGGTGTATAGCTCAGCTTTTCAAGGTACGGAAAGTCTAGCAGTCAATTTTAAGGAACGCTGAAAAATCAAAAAATTCCAAAATAATATCGTCTAGGGTAGGGCAAAAGCAAACAAGCAACTGCTTAGATATTCTGAAAGGTGAACTGTTTTAAGTAGAAATACTATCATGTTTCCTGTGACAGTCATGGCAGAAACTATAGAAGAGGTCCCTCAAAGTTTATGAGGTGTGTTCTGTTTTGAGTGTATTCCTAGGAATGACCTTGGAAATGAAACCGAAGTCCAGAAATAAAACACTGGAACTTATTTTCACGCCGCAGGCGTGGCTACAGGATTCAAGAGAGCGTACACAGTTCTAACTGAAGCAGACCAAAAGCATCCCATTTATCAAGATATGTTTTGCCTATGTGGTTTGATTACTTGAGTGTTGGATGCCCGACTTCTGATTTTATAACTCATCTCATAGTCTCTAAATCTTCAGGTGCCTTTGTTACACACAGCGAGTGGTCAGCTTGAGCATCTGCCTAATCCAACAACGGCAGCAACAAAACGTCGTTTTGGTCTTTCTAACTCATCCGCTTCCAGCAAAATAAAAAGGGGACCCATAGCAGCTTCTGTGTGTTTCTCAGCACATTTATAATACATACAAGTAAAAGAACCGACTTCTGCCCGGCTGAGTGAAGGTTTAATTCTCCACCTTGGCACCTCAGCCTCTAGCTGTAATGAGAGCGTTATGTCCAAACAGGCCCTTAAACCGGAGCCCTGCTGAGCAGAGACGCACTTTCCCAGGCCTGTTCAACTGGGGTATCCTTTCTGCCAACTGACCAGGCAGACTCAGCAGCAGGGAAGAAGGGACTGCAGGTAGGTGGGAAGGGAATCATTTTGAAAGCCTTAAATCCCTCGTAGCGAAGAGGCAGCTGCTCCACGTTTTCCCAAACATCTGTCCCTGGCCCTACTCACCATTTGGAGGCTTGAGTTCATTAAATGGAGATCTGACAGACTCAGTCAGAACTGAAGGTCGGTCAGTGAGTGGAAACAGGCCTAAGGGCCGCCCTGAAAGTTACCTTCGGGCAACTGTTCCTTTCCCTTATGTCAGCAACAGATCACAGCTTTCAAGGAGAGTCAAGATCCATCACATCACCCAGACTGGACTGCCCAGGGTGTGTTCACAAAACACGTCTCCTGGACAGGACTCCTCCTGCAGGTGGCTTTCCTCCCGGGAACAACGCGTCAAGAATAAGGGCTTTATTTTTATTACTTTTCCTCTGGCACTCAAGACTGAGGCCGAAACCCGACAGGGACAGAAGGACATTCAGAACCTTTGAGATAAGAGGCCCAAGTCTCAAATCCCACGTGCTAAGTCAGGCAGCACACATTGAGGCAGCCTCTTGAAGGCGCATGCGTGGCCACGCCCCCTCCTGGGCATTCCGCGAGAAACCCGCCCACTCTACCGCAGGATTCCCGTAGAGGGCAGTCGGGCGCAGGCGTAGAACAAACCGGAAGTAGGAACAGGGGAAGGGGGTGTGGTCTGTTCTCACAGCCGAGGTCGCGCACCCGCTCTCCTGCGGGAAGCTGCGGGCGGGCGAGCGGCTGCGCGCGCAGTCCAGCTTAGGCTCCTCCCCGTCCCGGCTCCAGAGCCGGCGAGTGGCTTGCTGCTTCTCCGCCCTCCGAGATGGCGCTGGACCCCGCAGGTACTGGGGTCGGCGTGGTTGTGAGGGCCTAGGCGCCAGGGGTCAGGTGCTCCAAGGATGCGTGGCTTCCGCAGTTAGCACCTCATTCAGCCCGGCGGCTGGGTTTCCACTCTCGGTGACAGGCCGTCCATCTGCTGCTCGCTGGGGCTCTAGTTGCTCGGTGAGGGGCGTTGGATTCCTTGTGTCAACTTTCACTATCTCTTCAGTCTCTTCACCGCCTAGTTTTTGTTTTTGCTTTTTTTTCTTTCCTCCTTTGGGGCACAGGCTCCTTTTAAACAGTATCGGGTGTAGACAAAGTTGTCCCAGAAAACTGAAGTTTCACTCTGGTGCACAGTTTGACATTCTGTTTCCGGTAATTTTATGCCTTCTCCCAAGTTCATCCTGGTAGGTCAGTGTAACAAACGCTCCACGACTGACTGGCTAGAGGCATTTTCTTGGAAAGGCTCTCCAATACATCTTCCGTGTCGTTTTAATTTGCATGATTCCCATCACTTACGTTTGCAGTCGAGTTCAGGTCCTCAGAAGTTTTTCAGAAAGCGCCCTTCCAGTATTTTACTTGATTTAAGTAACGGTGAAAAGGCAGAGACAGAAAGGTAATGAGTCTAGTCTTAATGGATAGGAAAACTCCAGGTATTGATAGGTTAGAGACTTTCAAACCTTTGAAGAATCTGAAGCGAAAGGTCACATGTAGCCCTCACATAGGATGGAAACTAGGTATAGCATTTGAATAACTTGTCATTTTATTATCAAGCCAATGTATTCAGTTGTCCCAGAATAGTACTTGCCTGGTTGGTTCTTTTATCTCCATTTTCAGAGTAGGAAGCAGGCTCAGAAAGGTTAAGCCGCTGCTTTTAGTCACCCCTCCTAGTTCTTTCCTAGCTGGCGCCTTTGTCCGTCAGCTTTGAATTAAAATGTCAGTTCCTTATAGAACTTAGCACCGTCTAAAGCAACCTTGGTTCATCTACTGCAGCACCCTGCTTACTTCGCACCTCACGTAATTGACCAGAGTCTGTAAGTGTATTAGTATAATCTGAAGCATAAAGCAGTTGCGGAACACCGCTCAGATCTTATCAATTTGAAGCAAAATATTTGGACTGAAGTTTGAAGCGGCATCGTTGAGCAGTGATCATGTGGTAAGACACAGAGTCTTACTTGATTTGAGGGTGACAAGTTTGATTGGAAGGTAGGAGGCAGTAATGAAGCATGGGTAAGGGAAGTTCAGGTAAAGTGCATATAATTTTGGTATTTCATGACCTTGAAAATGATACTCATACAGATAGGGATAGGGACACTCAGGTTAAAGCAGTGGTTCTCAGCCTTCCCAATGCAGAGACCCTTTAACAGTTCCTCATGTTGTGGTGACCCCCCCCAACCATAGAATTATTTTCATTGCTACCTCACTTCATGACTATAATTTTGCTACTGTGAGGAATCGTGATGTAAATTTTTTTGGAGATAGAAGTTTGCCAAAAGGATGGTGATGCACAGGTTGGGAACCACTGAGCTAAAGGCCTGGATGGATCTTTATTTAGACAGATGAGAAAGTGTAAGAAACAAACAGTTCATACTTGCTCCTACGGGTTTCTAGTTCTCTTAACCCCGTCTGAATGTGCAGTGTGCTCAAGGCGTCATAGCTATTGTCTGATAAGACCAAGTTTTGTTACGAACCACTTGGTTCCTTTCTCAACCCAGACTGTCAACCATGCCTTTATTTTAGTACCTTTTGGTAAACTTGTTGGTGGCTCAGTGTTCTTGGTGTATATTGTTCTGTAACCTAGGAAACAGTAACATATAGGACAAACAAGGACCCCCACCTAAAGTAGCCTCTCCCTGTTTGTTCACAGACACTAAAAGACATGAAGTAGATTGTGAGGAGAGAGCTACTTTTGTTAAGAGCTTTTATGGAGAAACACCATTTGCTTTAAAATATCAAGAGAAGAAGCTACCATGAAAAGAGCTGGGAGCTGGGGCCATGGTGGGCATTCAATGTGGCAAATGCTTGAAAAAATATTGAACTGACAGGGCAGAGTGGCGAGAAGAACCATAAGGAAGAAGGTTGTCAAAGTGGGCTTGAGGTGAACACCTCGTTGGTTTAGGGACTTGAATTCTACTATAAAGCATCTTAATTCTTTTTTTTTTAAAGATTTATTTATTTATTATATATAAGTACACTGTAGCTGTCTTCAGACACATCAGAAGAAGGCATTAGATCCCATTACAGATGGTTGTGAGCCACCATGTGGTTGCTGGGAATTGAACTCAGGACCTCTGGAAGAGCAGTCAGTGCTCTCAACCACTGAGCTATCTCTCCAGCTCTAGCGTTTTAATTCTGTTTCCTTTCAGTTTTTCTCAAAGTCTGGACCCAAGAGTGAGATGTAGGCAGCATCTGTATTCTCATGTGACTTTTCTTTAAACTTTCCCTTTTACAGAGTTGATAACACACTCCCTGAAGGTTTATCTTTTATTATTATTATTATTATTATTATTATTATTATTACAGTTATACTTATTGTTTTCAACTGTGATAAGTGGAAGAGACTAGAGAAAGGACAAAGTACTAAGCAAAGTGGTAGTGAGAGGGATTGGATTTGTACTGGTGCCTGCCTGAGCTGCACTGCGCTCTTAGATCCTCTGACACTGAAGTACTTGTTAGACGGCTCAGACATATTGCTCTGTCTGTACGATCCCAGTTCTGCTGACTCATCTATCACTAACCGTGTGTGTGTGTGTGTGTGTGTGTGTGTGTGTGTGTGTGTGTGTGTGTGTAGTCCCTGTTCTGATAGGAGATTCTTACCGCCTTCAGTCATAAGTAGGACCTTTGATCTCAATAATTTTGCAAGAGTTCATAGTGCAGCTCGTTCTCCTATACTAGGATATGTCTTATTTCAAGGCATGGTTCTTTGCACACTCATAAAACTTTCTATAAACATTGTATATTTTAGAAATATCTTGTCAAATTTAGTGACCAAAACTTCTGGGCTGGAGAGATGGCTCAGTGGTTAAGAGCACTGGCTGTTTTTCGAGAGGTCCTCAGTTCAATTCCCAGCAACCACATCATGTCTCACAAGCATCTATCGTGAGTTCTGATGCCCTCTTCTGGCCTGTAGGTGTACATACAGATAGATCACTCACATACATAAAATAAATAATTCTTTGGGCTGGAGAGATGGCTCAGCAGTTAAGAGCACTGACTGCTCTTCCAGAGGTCCTGAGTTCAAATCTCAGCAACCACATGGTGGCTCACAGCCATCTGTAGAAGAGGGATCCGATGCCCTCTTCTGGAGTGTCTGAAGACAGTGACAGTGTACTCATATAAATAAAAATCTTTAAAAAAAACTTTCAAAGATTTTTTTAAAAAATATAACCCACTATCACCTATTAAAAACAAATGTTAAAATTCATGCTTGTTAAATGTAATTTTCAAAAACATAAAATTATGACTCATGCGAAAAATGGATATGTGTTAAAATTTTTCTTCAACGCATTAATTAGTGAAGGAACCAGTAAGATACAAAAATTAGTCCAGAAACATTTGAGAAAGTAGGTACATAGTTTTATAGGTTACAGCTATAGGTAAGAACTTTTATTTTTATATCAGGTCCTCTTTGGGGCTATTGCTTTAAAAATTGATTTCGATTTCTATTAGCCCCCGACCCTAACAAAGTATAAAATACCCAATAACTGAACGTATCAAGAAACCACCTGCTTCTACCTTTGCCTATTCTGACATTTCGTGGAAAGTTTCTGAACTTATTATGTTCCCAGATGACAGCTGCAGGGGGAACACCGCCCACGAGTGCTCCTGCCCACCTCCTCTCCTTCTTGCCTAGGTCTTAGCAAGGCCAAGGCTTCTCTTCCCTTGTCAGTCAGCGCAGGGTCCTCCTTTCCCCTTCCTTTCGCAAGATGTCTGTGTCCGTCCATCTTTCTGTGTCTTTCTGGGGCTGTCCTTCTGGTAAGTGGAGAAAACTGGGCCTTGCTAAGCCCCAAGGTGGAAAGTAAGATGTGGGTGGCATTGAGGTGTATCCTGGGAGAAGGCTGCAGCGACAGGCCCTGAAGGACCAGGTTTACTCTGGTTCTCTTTCTCATTTAAGTGCTCCCTATTGGGGTGTGTACTTACTAGCACCTACACCTATGGAAACTTACTTTTTGGAAAGTTAGCTGTCTAGATATATTTGAAGAGTCCCCCCCCCCCCCCCCCCCCCGTCCCTTGAGCAGTATGTGCTTAATTACGTGAGGTGATAGCACTGATGGGAAATTTAACAGATTTGTGTGATCCTCCTCCCCCAGCCACCAAGATGGGATCACAGGTGTGCATCATCATTTCACAGTCTCTTTAGACATGAATGGCCATGGTGTTCCAGAGTGAAAAAGTAACTAGTTAGCTTGTGCAGTTTGTATATTCTAGTCTAGAAGTGTATTTGCCTTAGAAAATGCATTGTTTGGGTCCCGGTGGATTAACCTGATGGTGTTCGAATGGGTGGCTGTGAAAACTTTATAGAGAGGTCAGAATAAACAGAGTGCGCAGAAGGAAGACTTGAGCTAGAAGCCTGAGCCAAGCCAGCTGAGGGCTTCGCTTGTGAATATGGTAAATACAGGAGTGTCCGAAAACCCTCAGGAACTTTGAATTCTGTCCTGAGAGGAAGAGGAACGCAAGGTTTTAGTTCCATGATAACAGAACTTCACTTGTTTTCTGTCGTTCTGAGTCTGGATTAGATCAAATTTACTCATACTTAGCTGCTACCACGTAAGCGATGTGACATGCCATGTCGGGGTCACATGGCATGGGACTGGCTTTTGTGGTGGTACTGATTTTGATTACCCACCAAGAGCTTTCCCTGTCGTTGCTGTCGTCCTTCCTCTTGGAGTTAACGCAAGCTCTGTAGGAAGACCACTGTGCTGTGTAAATGTCCACTCCTTAAAAATCCCTTCACTTAGCGTCAGTTGGTTCTTACATTATTTATCATTTCCTGTGATGGTTATAAAATGGTTTTCCGCCATCAGCATTTCACCGATACTTACTAGTGAGTGCTGACATTTTGTAAGAGCTATCCCTTAGTGTCCTAGCATTTTCTTAGGGATGCACTACCTGTGTTTGTTACCCATTTTCAGTGGTTTACAGCTTATCTGTACATGGAATTGTCTTTGTGTTCAAATGTGACTATTGTGAGTCTTTTTACACCAGCTTCTGTATCCTGGTGATAGGATCCTATTTTTTGAACACTTCTTTATTTTCTTTATACAAGATATCTAAGATTTTTCCTATACTGGTTCATAGAATTTGTCATTTCTTTGAGCAGCCCTGCTTTGTTTCTTTTTTAATTTATGAATAATAGTAAGGTCATGAGAGATAGCTTTATTGATGTGGTTCTCTCAGAAAGGGAAGTATAAGGGAAACAAGGGATGGAGGAGATGGAGGAATGTGGTTTCTGGGAAGGTTAGCCTCAGTCAGGTCATTTCCTGTGCACCAAAATCAGTTAGTTTGTCCTGGTGTGGAGGCAAGGGAGCTGGACTCAGAAATCATTTTTCATAGGAGTTGGGAGGCAGACAGCCACAGGGAGAACTTAGAGTGTTTCCTGCTCGTTGACAGCTCTGGGAGGATTGTAAAGGTGAATGCACCAACATTTTCTGCTATGCCCCATCCTGAAACTAATTTATCTGAAACTATCAGGAATCTTATTTTGGATAGTGATATTCAGATATGTAGGGGTATTTATGTAAGTACACTATATTTTGTAATATATTTCAGGATTGTAGTAAAAAACTCTTGAGTAACATTGGCCTAAGATGTACCTAGAATCGGCCATGTAGGTGTAAGTGTCTTTCTTTGTTTCCATTCTTTTTCATTCTTTGTTGTTTATTTCTTTAAAAGTTTCATGAGAAACTTCCCTGATTGTTGTCCCTCTTCAATCTTAAAAAAGTGATTGAAATTCATCCTTCAGGAATCATATAAAAATGATATAGACTGTGTATAGTGTTTCTCTCACTCTAAGTCCAGCTTTTTTTTTTTTTTTTGAGATAATAATATGAAATCTGTAGATGTGATGTGTCTAAAATAATTGGAGATAGAGGAAAACTTGATGTGGAAAGCAGGAAGGTTTACCTGGGTAGTGAACAGTAGGGTTTTCCATGTATGTCTGCAGAGGTCGAGAGAGCAGGAGACGGCCAACCAAGAAGGCACCTGTGTTGTGCGGGTCATAGACTCTCCACCAAGTTGGGAAGATGTAGGACTGACTTCTGATTTCAGGGGCCATCAGCTGTAGGTAGCATGGTAGGAGGTTTCAGGATGAGAGGGAGGAGGAGAAGGTAGACTGGATATTCACTACCGTGTCTGCAAGCCTCGGATGTGTGTGATTCTGAATGTTCCACATGGATTGCTAGGGGCCCCAGACTCAGCACAGACAGTTCAGAACAAAACCCTGGCTGTTTTTCATTAAACTAAATTAGTACCATTATTTAATGGTGTACTTGTGGAAATATATGTTTATAGATGTCAGAAGATGAGACTACGAGGCAGTACTTAATATATACGTGAACCTAATGAAACTGTACTCAGATAAGAACATTAATACACAAATTTCTAGCCCAAAGGGCTGTATTAGATCATTACATTAAAAGAATAAGATTGCTGGGAAAGTTTGCAAAGAACCGGTTTTGTGAGTTATTTATTTATTTATTTATTTATTTGCTTATAATAATGAATTATTACTGGGAGTTTTCACAGATCAAGATAAGCACAGTTAATTGAGAAATAGACTTTCAAATGTTTGTGCTGCCAAATAAGGAAGTTTATCTGTCTTACTTTGTATATAGCCTCTGATGTGGTAAGAGGTATAGTATTTATTAACAGAGTACATATTCATAACTATCGAATTTTGAAGCTTTCTCATACAGTATTTAAGAGGTTTCATCGCACATTTGCTGTATGCTATCCAGTGAGTTAGACAGTAGTTTAAAAAAAAAAAAAACAAACAACTAGAGAGTCTCTGGCCTCAGTAAACATAACTCATGCCTTCCTGGTAATCAGCTTCACTTTAGGTCCATTTGGGGAGCCTTTAATACCTCTCCACTTCTGGAATAACTGTGTGGATGGAGCCCAAGAATCAGAAAAAACCTGCCTTCTATGGTGGTTTTTAGGTACAGCCAGTGTAAGAATCTAGAATACCAAAATCTTCCTTAGTCGGCTCACCCTACCATAGCAAATACCATAGCCCAGGTGACTCCCAGACTAGGTAGGAGGCTTGAACAATAGACATGATCTGTCTTCTTCTCTTTCTGGAGGTTGGGCAATCCAAGATGCCAGCTGATCTTGATCTTGGTAAGAATCTTCCGCCTCGCTGATAGTTGCTGTATAGATTTCCTGTGGTAGAAGGGAAGGGCTCTGTATCTTTTAAAGCCGATCCAGCCGATGGTGACATTGGACTTCATCACTATAAAACTGACACACTCCCTTCCTGCCACCTGCAAACATACTGTGTAAACATTTAAAAGTAGGATCATATAACTCAGAATGGCGGAATGATGGCTCAGAGTTAAGTTGAAATTGGCATGTTGGTGGGACTTGGAAATTCCTGACAGTTGAGAATGTGAGCAGAGGGCGAGGAGATGGATGGGTCAAGCACTGGGGCCTGACTGCTAGCACTGGCACCTCGAAGACAGCCCCTTAGTGGTCCTCGGCCGCCCACATGCCAACCAGAAGTACACAGGGATTGGCATGGCCCATGTGCAAGGATAACTCAACCATTTGTGAAGATTTCCATATTAAAGAAAGAAAGAAAAACTTGATCCTGTGAGATTACCTTCAAGGAGTCAGAGCAGTTACCCACCATGTCAGCTTTAGTCCTTTTTTCTTGGTACTATTACCATTGTTCAGGATATGTTTTGAAACATTGAAAGTTTGCTTCAGACTTCGTATAATGAGTTAGGTTTAATATCATTTTGGCAAGTTTCAGCTCTTAAGGTGCATCTTAGCCATTTAAGCTGAGGTGGATTGGATATCGGAAGCAGATGATTTTCTGTGGAATGGTATGTGCCTCATCTTCCACCACAAAAAGGGAAAAAGTTTATTGTGGTCCAGTTATATTGGAGCCTGACTCTGAACGCCACACCAGGAAACGATGTGATTTGATCATCCAAGCGGAAGCTGGACTTGTGACATGAGCCCAGAGCCTCTCAGGAATTCCCTGCCCCACTACAGTGTCATACATGCTTTTTACAGAAATCTTAGGAAAAAATGCAAAATTACAAAAAGAAGCAGTGGCGACGTGGGCAGAGACACTGAGAAGCATTCAGAGTTGGGGATTGTCTACAGTTTCCCAGATGTGTTTGTGAGAAAAGGCAAGTCATTTGGGCAGAATACTGTAAAACAGGCCACAGGCAGTTTTTAAATCCTTTACCAAGCCTTTACCTCTGTTCCCTACGGCTTGATGTCCTCTCTATTGGAAATAATGGGAAATTATACTTGAGCAGGGGTGGTCTTTGGTTCTGTTGTAGATGTAGCTTGTGAATGCCTTTAAGGATCACGGTTTCCTGAGGGTTGCACTGCAGCACAGTCTGCATCAGCTCTATTAGGTCTCATTGTATAAGGCAGTGCCCTGCTGAGCTATGAATCCATTGTAACCTCACATTTGTTGAAGCAGTGCTGGAAGCCTGAAGAAGCTTCCCTGCTGCCAGTCTGCAGAATCTGAGGTGGAGAAGTAGGTGCTCCTGGGAACATACAGTTCTTGTGGGTGAGGCGGTGGGCAGCAGTATGGAAGCCCACAGAGATGGTCATCTGTGTGTGTTACTGTGGGAGATGGGACCCAGAAGCCAAGCAGAAATAAACACAGCTACCACACTGCTGTAATCCATGTACTTTGTAGAAGCTCTTGTGGATTATACTAATTTGTTGCTAACCTGACTTTTAATGTTTCCTCTCTTTGAAATTTTGCTATTTCCTCTAATTGACAAATTGCTTCTCTTGCTGTTTTTTTACTTTAAAAAATGCTCTTCTGTAGGAATCAGAATTCTATTTGACTTTCTGATTTAAAAAAAGAAAAGAAAAAGCAAGCATAGAACTTTGATGTTTTCAATTTTGCCTGCTCCCAAGATGCTTCAGAAACCTTGCTGTCTAAAGGTTGTTTGCAGACGTCTTGGTTACCACAGGCACTTATATAACCTCACTTGCCAGATCCTTAAGTAGGCCCTGCTCCCTGTGCGTGCTGCTGTCATGAAGACTGGGGACTGGATTCCATGATCTTGATACTGCCAACTTTGTGGGTTTCTCCCATGTGAGCCTGCCCTTCACCATCTGCAAAATGGAATACAATACAGAGAGGGCTGCTAGGAAGACTGTAGCCCCAGGTGATCTTGCTGCTCAAGGCAAGCAAGAATTTTATTGAGGAGAAAATTCTCTCCTGTTAAGCTCTCCTTGTGCTTGCTGTCAGCTCAAGTGTGGCTTGAAAGGAAGAGGATCTAGGCTGTTTCCAGCACTCATGTAGTGGTTCACAGTTTTAGAGAATCTAATGCCCTCTTCTGGCCTTTGTGTACATCAGCCATGATGCATATGTTGTACACACACACACACACACACACACACACACACACAACCCACACACACACACACATCCCACACACACATCCCACAGACACACACCACACACACACCACACACACCCCACACACAACCCACACACACACACACACACACACACCCCACACACCCCCCCACACACACCACAGACACACACACACACACACACACACACACACACACACACTTACAGGTAAAACACTCAAACACATGAAATAAAAGTAAATAAAATCTTCTAAAGAGCTCACCTGGTTAACTTAGAACGTATTTATTCCTGGAAAGGTAGGCCTGGCCTTTATGTGCCATACTCTTTCCTAGGAAAGCCCACAGCATTAAGCTCTATTTCACTGCTGTCTTGTGGATTCACAGCAGCTGCTGCTCTCAGTAGCCTTATAATTTAGCACTGCCACATTGCAGAATACATGAGCCCCAAACGAAGCCTGAGCTAACAAATGCAGCCATTGGGAAAGGTGAAAATTGACTCTCAGGTGATGATAGAACGCTGAGAAGTTGGAGCTTTGGAAATTTCCCCAGTGCTGTTACCCTGATTCTTGTCTTAGTATAAGTTTATATGGCTACATTGTAGCACACTATAAATTTGATAGTTTCTGCAGGCTCTTATACAAATGCATAAGATAGGCATGCAATATTCACTCTAGGAGGTATAAGTTTCTAATTTTTTATAGTATTTGTAGTATTGAGGATAGTTTTGTACTATATGCAAAATTATAGTTAATAATTGTCATGGTTTATATACTATCAAATGAGAAAATCTTAGAATTTTATGTTTAAAGCTATCTTAAATTTTTTAGCTTAAAATTAGTTTTTCGAGAATTTCATTAATGGCTATACTGTATTTACATCATTGCTTTACCCTTTGTTTCCTTTCTCCAACTCTAGTGTCCCTCACATCACTTTAGAATTTACAGTCCCTTCTATGATGATTATTTTTACACACACACACACACACACACACACACACATGCTATAACCTATAAAAACCCTACTGAATCCAGTTAGTTTTGACTATATGGGTGTGTCAGGGCTCACCACTGACAGTTGTGTACTCAGTTAGGGGACTCATCCCTGGAAAAAGTGGACTCTTCCTCTCTCAGCAGCCATTGGCTTCATCTAGGAGTAGGGCTTTGTGAAATTTCCCTCTGTTTATATATCAGCCTGTGTGGTCTTTACAGGTCTTGTGCCATCAGCCATGTTGTTGAGAGTTCACAGGAGCAACATTCCTGTCCTGTCTTGAAGAAAGTGTTTGTAGCAGGTGCCCAGGCCTCTGGCTCTTATAACTCTTCTACGTCTTCCTTGTGCTCCCTGAGGCTTCTGTGTGGGGTTTGATTTAGATACACCCATTGGAGTTGTACAGTCCATGATCACGTGTTGTCTGCATTGGCCCTGTATCTCTGTAGTGGTCTCCATCTGCTGTGAAAACAGCTTCTTGATGAGGGTGAGGGCTGCATTTGTGGAGAGAGCCCGTGTGGCAGCGGCATTATTTTCTGAGTTGGAAACCTTGAAGTGATATCATGCAGTTCTAGAATCGCATCTTTGCCCTGGGAATCTTTAGAAGAATGATGGGCAGGGATTTTTGTCACCCAGGCAAAACGAATGTGTTTGATAGGAATATGAGAACCAGGATTCCTAACAAAGATGGGTTTCTGCTACAGTTTATTCATGGAAAAATGGTTCAGTATCCACAGTTATGTCTCTTGTCAAAGAACTGATCCAGAAAAAATAGTTTCTTAGTTGCCTAAAACCATTGTAGGATTTAGAAAGGAAAGGATGGATTCACCAGGGTATGTAATAAATAAGGTATTTAGTAAGACTATTTAGGTGAAAGAAAAAGGTGAAACTTTAAAACTGATTTCATAAAGTAGATCAGGACTCATTATTTGACTCTGTTCAACAGTCACAGTGTTAATTATTGATGACTATGATTTATACTATACACACAAAGACAAGGGGTGTACGGAGAAAAAAAATCCTAGTTTCACATATACATTGACACTGACAAGGTGTGTTACAAACACTTCACATTCAGCCTGTCCAACAACAGAGTTCTCCTTTCTGGTTTTTCTTTCTTTTTTTTTTTTTTTTTTAATTTTTGTCCCCATGTGTGGTCACATTGTTTTACTTGGAGTTAGAGAACAAGGAGCATCTTTGAATTGTCATTATTTTTCTTTAGTCCCTTCAGGTTTTACTGCTCTGATAGGGTCCTTTAAGTCTGTCCTTTAATGTCCATCTGTATTTCTATTTTCTTCTCAAAGATCTCTGTTTGCTTTTACCATATTCCTATGACAGAATCTAGCAAAAGTAAGGGAAAGAAAGATAAACCTAAATAAATAGCCTAGTATATAGAGTTTAAGAAACTGTCCCACGAGCCTTACTTAGTAAGTGTTGCAAGGCAGGAATGGTTAGTGACATTTTAAAATGTTGTTAAAATATATAAACACACAAATGGAACAGAGATAGTAGCCTACAAAGGTAAAAACTATCCACACCTTGATACATAAAAAAATGTTTGTTTTCATTGACAAAGACAGTGGAAATTTGGGTGCAGTTGTAGGTGTGGGCAAGAGAAAAGGGATCAGGAGAAATGCTTTGCATATTTACTCTGTAATCTTGGTTGAGATGGATGGTGTCCTTGAGAATTAACACTTAAACTTCAGCTGACCACAGTAATTAAGACCTTAGAAAATGAATATATACTTAAAATTCTTTGTGTCTGTCTGCCTGTCTGTCTCTCTCTCACTCACATCAAAGCCTTGCTAAGCGGTATATGTTGGCTCTATCAGAGAAAGCTTCAGTAGGAGATATATATTTATATATCTACATGTATGTGTATATGAAGGCATTTAGTGCAAGGAATTGATGTAGGCTGCTGATCTGTTTGGGATGTGGGGCTGGGTAGGCTGTTAGGAAGGGCAGGCTTAGAGCAGTTGGTCAAGTGTTGAACCTGCGGTCAGTGCAGTTGCGGAAGACAACCTCATATTTGTACTCCAGATGGTTGGACTGAATAAATCAGCACAGTCTTTATAGAAGTCTGCAAAATGTGTTCGCAATGACAGCTGGCTTCCTTGAATAACAGCCGTTTACAAGGTGGCCCACGAAACACTGTCACAGGTGCTTTGTAGCAAACTTCACTGAAACTAGAAGTAATCTTTATACACATTGAGCACCCCTAATCTGGAAATATGAAATCTGACGTTTTCCAAGAAATGAGACACACAATTTATGAGCACTCAGCCAGTGGTGTCTTTTTTTTTTTTTTTTTTTTGGTTCTTTTTTTCCGGAGCTGGGGACCGAACCCAGGGCCTTGTGCTTCCTAGGTAAGCGCTCTACCACTGAGCTAAATCCCCAGCCCCCAGTGGTGTCTTTATAGATATTCAAAAAGTGAAAATACCAGATCAGAAACACTAGTCGCAACATTCCTTATAAGGGATACTCAGTCGGGTCAGTGTTTTCTGGAGATTATGATGCAGGAAGTACAACTCTGATACTTAGCCTGGATAAGGAAGCCCTGGGAAATCTTGATATCAAGAGTACTGAACAACAACAACAACAACAACAATGACGACAACAACAACAACAACGACAACGACAACAACAACAACAACAACAACAACGACAACGACAACAACAACAATGACAACAATGACAACAACGACAACGACAACAACAACAACAACTACAACAACGACAACGACAGCAGCAGCAACAACAATGACAACAACAATGACAACAACAACAACAACAACAACAACAACAACGACAACAACAACACCAAAACTCTGCTCAGAGCCCGAGCGTCGGGACGGAGCGCTAGTCACGACTGCTATTTTCCTCAGGAGCCTGGAGGACGTAAACTGGCTTTAAGATCTGCTCAGCAGAAACGGGGCAAACAAAGTGTTGCCACATTGCTGAGGTAATGAGGGAGTCAGGGAGGCTGTGCTGAGTTTACATAACGGTAGCATATTGTTTATAAAAAGACACGTTTACCCTTAGAAATTTAATAAAAGGTGAACAGTATCTTTCAGTGGAAGATTATAAAATTTGCCTGTTTA
This sequence comes from Rattus norvegicus, assembly GCF_021556685.1. Classification (NCBI taxonomy): domain Eukaryota; kingdom Metazoa; phylum Chordata; class Mammalia; order Rodentia; family Muridae; genus Rattus; species Rattus norvegicus. Next base: position 125,570,466 of record NC_141541.1, on the reverse strand, counting down.
ATTGTTTAACTTCCAGAAGTTAGATGTTAGAATTTACACTGGGTGCAAATTTTTATTTTATTTTTTTTTTTTATTTATTTATTTATTTATTTATTTATTTATTTATTTATTTATTTATTTATTTTTCCAGAGCTGGGGACCGAACCCAGGGCCTTAGCATTTGCTAGGCAAGCGCTCTACCACTGAGCTAAATCCCCAACCCAAATTTTTATTTTTTAAGCTATGTTATTTCAATGCTAATGAAATTTCTGGTTTCTTTGGAGACTCAGATGATAGTGATGTTTTGCTGGGGCAGACAGGTGAAAGCATGTTTTGCTGAAACCAACACAGGTGAAAGGGAGTTTGCTATAGCAAACCTGTGAAAGGACGCATGGTGTTTAGAAAGAGTATAACCATGACTCCACAGACAGCGGGAGCTGGTGCATTGGTGGGCTTTGCTCCGCCTCGCCAGTCTGTGTTGACGATCCATGTATTGGTTATCCTTGTTTACACTGCTGAGCTTCCCTGTGGAGACATCACAGAGAGAAATTCACCAAAGAACTCTTGTGAAACTCCTGCGGCTTCTTGCTGCCTCCACAGACTCTGGCTGATGGACTCTGGCTGATGGGCGAGTCTCACGGTTTCCTCTGGATCAAACTGCTTTTACTGATTCATGTGCGGTGTCTGCCGAGTGGACTAGACTGCTGCTGCTGGTTCATGTTTGGTGTTTGCTAGTGGACTGGACAGAGAACAACAAAGATTGGAATCTCCCTGAAGAACTATTTCTAAACAGGTCCACTTACTCTGTATCCTAATAACCTTTCTTTTCTACCATCTCTGATGAGTGACGGGCTAGAGGAGAGGTTGACCCCTAACTAAAGTAGGCTGTGAAAAATATATGCCTACACTTTGCATTTTACAGATATACCCAGACCATCCTCCAGAAACGATCCCCTCAATCCTTGTGGACACCATGGCTCCACTTTTTCCTAGTGTAGGTTAATTCTGCCTGTTCTTGAATCAGTGACCCATACGCTTGTGTCTGTCTTTTGCTCAACCAGGCTTAGGAGTGCTTGCCCATGTCGAGTGTTACCAGCATTGTCTGAGGTAGTTAGTGGTGGGCTATCAGTGTCTGTTGGTAAGTCAGTATTGATTAATGTGACGAGGCACACACTGTTTTCTCAGTATGTTGCTTCAGTTCTTCACCAAATGAGTCCGTAGAGATGGAACTCGGCTGAGTGTGTGGTTACATATCACTCAGCTTGTGTTTCCCAAGGGTTCACACTCCCACTAGCCACACTCGAGCTCTGACCTTCTCTCCATTGTTTAGTGCTGTCAGTGTCAGAACTTCAGTCATTCTGGTTGTTGTGAACTACCATAGGCAGCATTTGGCTTGGCGTTTGTATGTTTTTGTTAGTGCATATGAGCCGTGCTTGCTCCTGTTCCATACACATACATGTATACATCACAGCCATGCCCCTCAGTCACTGTTTCCCTCCCACTCTGCTTCCCAGTCAGGTCCTCTTCTACGTCATTTTTGTTATCTGACCCAGTGAGTTCCATGGTTGCTGAAGGAGCATGGGTGAAGAGCTGTTTTCATGGTCACTCCGTGTCCTTGGTTGTACTAGGTTCTCTGCTCTTGACAGTGCTTAACTTTTAAAAGCATTACTTTGTAGTAATTTAATAATACTCATTAAAAACCATAAACTAGTACAATTTCCATGTGCCTTTTACCCAGTTTTCTCTAAGGATAGCTATGTAATCACAGTCCCTGCGTCTTAGCAGGTGATATTCCCTCAAAGGACCCAGCTTGATAGTGGAGGGGAGACCAGAATCTCATTCTCTCATATATAAAACTTGTCATACATGACACATATAAGCATATTCAGTGTCTGTGTAATCAGTACAAGAAAAACTCCTTTTCTTAGCCCAAACACGCATCTCTACTTCTTTCTTATCTATAGTTGTGTGGTACATTTTCATGAGTAAAGTGGAGTTAGTATCCCATAGTCAGTAGCAGAGCCACTCTGCTGACTACAGAGGGCATCCCCTGCTACCTCTCAGTGTAGCTTTCTCATGTGCAGCTGTTAAGGTCTCTCTTCATTCAGTGTTATGCTCCTGGACTCTATCCAAGTTGTCATATGTCAGAGGTCACTTTGTTTTACTGCTAATATTCTGTAGTCTGAAGAGCTGTTGCATGTCCACTTACCTGTAGAAGGAGCTTTGTGTCGTGTATGATAAATATAAATAAACCCACAGTGAGGGTTATGTGTAGGTGTTCACAAGAATGGGAATTTTAATTTTCTGGAGTAAATCCACAAAACTCTACTTCGTTGTATGCTAAGTGTATGATCAGCTGTGGGGAGGTGCACCTCACGCTCCAGAGTGGCACGGTAAGAAGTTTCTCAGCACACAGGGGATGATTCTCTCTCTGTCTTCATCAACTTCTCGGCCTTTAAATCATGGCCATTCTAACAGACTTTCTTACTGTCCCCTTGTCCCTTATTTTAGTTTTCTCTAAAGTAAGTACTGAGCATTTCTTCAGATGCTTTTCCCCCATCTGCGTATCTCCTTTCTATACTGTCCAAATCTTTGACCCACTTAACTGGCTTTGCTTTTCAGTAATTAGAGTTATCATCATAGTGTGTGTACCTGTGTGTGCAGATGATAATATGTGTGTGGCCTTGAATGACATGGAGGACAGAAGACAACTTTGTGTGGTCAGTTCTCTCTCTGTTTTTCCTCTTTTCGCTTTTTGTTGGGCTCCATGGGTAGAACTCAGGGTGCCAGGCTTGTGCAGCAAGAGCCGGTACCCACTGAGCCTGTGTCTTGCCAGCCTTGTATGGCTGCTTTCTTACTGCTGTGCTTATAAGTCCTTTGTCAGATGAGATTTGCAGCCTATGTCTTCTACATACCGGACAAATGCTATCTGAGCCACACTTTAGTGTACACTTTCATTTGACTTTCTTCCCTGGTCACTGTGACTGACCGCTCACGCTGGTTCTGCATCTGAAGAGCTACTGCCAGGGCTGTGGATAATGACCTTTCTGCTCCCTGCCCGGGATAATGACCACTGCCCGGGTCGTAGGGATCCTAGACCCCAGGTGCACCTGCTGACCCAAGCATTGAACCCTGATATCTTACCTTAATGGGTACTTTCACAGAGCAGAATTTTGAAAGTTTACTGAAAGTCTAAGCCTTTGATTTTTTTTTAAACTCCTTTTCTTGGCTTATAGGTTTGATGTTATACATGTCAGCTCTTCCTGATTCTGAGTCCTGATGACATTTTTTCTGTGATTGCTTCTAGATGTTTTAATCTTTGGTTCTTTATTTTGAAATTGTAGATTCACATGAGGTTACCAAAATTACCATGTAGACCCCTACATTTCCTTGTGACAGATTTTTGTAGGGATGATATATAATTGTAAGGTGATATTAAAACCACAAAATTGAGTTGGTACAGTATTATTAACTATGCAGTAGCCCTCTTGACCTTTCTCCAGTTTGACATGCTGGGGACCTAACCCAGGATCCTGAACATGTTAGACGGACACTCTCCCTGTGAGCGGTGATCTAGGCAGTCTGTGTGTTTGTAGTTTGCCTTTTACTTCTGTAAGTGCTCCAGTGGTCTGTGTTCCCCTTGAACTAGCTCTTGGATTTACCTTGTTCTGCTGGTGTGTGTTTTGTTGGATATTTAGATATTTTTTTTATTGAATTAAATAAATTTACTTCTATAAATTTTTCTTTACGAATGTATGTTTAATTTTGTCTTGTGCTATAACTGAATCAATTGATGTATACTTTTATTTTTTAGACTATTAATAGGGTGAATTATACATACTTATTATATTTCAAAATAGTGTACCAACCCTGAGTTTCTGAGATAAACCCAACTTACTTATGTGGTTTTCATTTTATACACTGGGTTTAAGTCACTGGTGTTTTCTAGAGGATACTTATGTCTGTGTTGCTGAGGTAAACCGTGTGTGTGTGCTTGCTGTAAATACTGCCTTGGCTTCGGGTGTTAGCATAATATTGCTGTTCTGAAGTGTGTTAGGAAGAGACTAAAGTTGATATTACTCATTCTTTCAGTACTTGGCAGGATTTGTTGAAAGACGCTCCTTGGCCAGTCTGTTGATGTAAAAAGAAGTAACCGTTTCTAACATCTCATTTGTCTTTTCCCCACCCTTTTCACTGTGTGTTGTTCTTTGTATTTTCTTAGTCTCCTTATATGAAGTTCACTTTTCTCCTTTTCTAGTTTTATAAATGGAAGGTTAGATTATGGGTTCTAGAGTTCATTTTCTACTGTGAGCTTTGCTGCAGTGGCTTTTCTCCCGTGCATACTGACACATCTCAGACTGGCATGCTGGCTAGCTGTCGCTGTGAGAGTGTGGGTGTCCATGTTGTTGACACTGCTTTGCTTTCTACTTGGACTCTTCTTATGTGTAATGCTCTCTAAGTTTAAATGTACCCCAACCCGTGGTTCTACTATAGATGACAATATGTATGAATAATTTATCAAGGTCTCTATTACCATCTACATTTTATCATTTAAGAGAAATGTAGGTGTAGGTATCTGGATCTTTTTCCTAAAATGTATGTGTGCATGTGTGTTGTGTGCTCAGGTGTGCTCAGGTGTGAGCAGGTACATAGGAGCTGAAGGACAGACAACCTTGGTTGTCATCCTCAGGAACTCTGTGCACTTCCTTTGAGACTGCATCTCTCTCACTGGCCTGGAGTTCACCAGTTAGGTTTCTCTGACTGCCAAGCGAGTCCTCACCTTCTCAGTACTGAGATTGCAAGTGCATGTCCATTCCCACGACTGGCAGATCAATTATGTGGGTCCAGGGGTGCTTGTGCTTGCACAGTAAGCACTTTACGAGATAAACCATCCCCCCATATCTCTCTGCCCCGCCCCCCTTTGAGATCGTGTAACTTGTAACCCAGGTTGGCTTAGAACCTTCCAAACGACGTGCAAGTATCTGCAACCATGCCTGGCTGGAATGCAAATATTTTTTAAAAATTGCATTATTTTTATTTTATGGGTACTTTGCCTCTATGTGTGTCTGTGTACCGTCTGTGTACCTGAGGCCAGAAGATGGCATCAGCTCTCTGGAATTGGAGTTACAGATGGTTGTGAGCCACCATGTGGGTGCTGGGAATAGAACACAGTCCTCTGGAAGAGCAGCCAGTGCTCTAACCACTGAGTTACCTCTCCAGCTCAAGCATAGATGTCTTAATCACCACCAAAAGTGCTTTTGAATGGAGAATGCTCTTCTACTTCTGTTTAAAATTGAAGAAATTTACTGCACTTAGTCTTTCTGTTGCTTTCTCCGTTGTTTTTGTTCTAAGTTTCCTTCCAGAGTTTCTTTCCATTCTACGTAACTTTTCAGATTGTAGTATTTCTTGACTCACCCCCTGGATCTCTTTCCCTGTGCCCTTTTTGTTTGAATGTTGCTTATTGGTTTGTGTCTGCCAATCATGCCAGCTCTTTTAGTAAACCTAGTAGCTTTCTTGAAAAGATCGTTTCTGTCTTTTCTGTGGAATTATTTTTTCTTCATTAGCTGTAATTGCACTTCTTCCTTTCCAATCTGGCTCCCCCTGCCCATTGTATTGTATTGTCTGGAAAGTCTAGGACGATGCCTGGGGCGGGAAGGGTGAGAGTTGTCTTCTCTGTCTTGATTGCTTTCCAGGAGAAGTTTGGAGTTGAGTGTGCTGGTAGAGTTAGATGTTACTTATCACATTGACAGCTTTTTCTATTCTTTGCTGAGATCCTCTATTCTACATGGATATTGCATTTTGCCAGGGAACTTTTCAATGCCTGTTGTGATTACCATGTTTCCCCTATTTATTTTTCGTGTGAATTTCACTTACTGATGTCTGTGTGTTCAGTGGCCCTTGAAGTCCTTCAGTAGATACTGCTTGGTCAAAAAGTATTGCTGCCTTTGTTCCTGTGTGTGTTTTTAACATCGTTAGATTCAATTTGCTTATTGTTAAGAATTTTGCATCTGTATTGATCAAAGGGGCAGTAGAGTGCTGTGTGTGTGTGTGTCTTTATAAATATATATTTAGTCATGGCTGCCCATACAATAGCTATTGACATGGTACCAGAAAGAGGTTAGGGACTCCAAATCTTCTTAGGAACTTCCTGGGCTTTGAGGGTTAAAACCTTTCTTTTACTCTGTGGTAGAAGGTTGGTACCCTGTGGTTTCTGCCTAGACCTAGATAGCTTCTGCGTGGAGTAACATCCACTTTGGCATTGGTTTTCCTGGGGACTCATGGAAGTATGGCCATTTCTTTTAATCAGACTTCCCCTGCCTTTTGTCTTCTGGAGTCCTTGTGTGTGGTGGTGTAAGGCAACCACTCCTTCACTTCCATGGCTCTCAGAACTTAGGAACCGTGTGGGTTGTGGTTGGAGTTGCTGGGTTTGCAGTCTCAGCCCATGGTAGATGGTGTACTTAGAGGGCACAGAAATCTTACATAATCTCATAGGCCCTCCAGTGTTTTTTTTCTCAGCTAGTTATGTACTTCTTAGGCCATTCGTCCTCATGGTAGGACAAGCGTCTTGTGTCTTTCAATTTTGTGTCTGTCTATTCATCTCTCTCAGTATCTCAGCGTCTGTAAAGATCAAAACATGTGCAAATTACATTAATAAGAAGATGACATTCAGACTTTAAATTTGTGCCATTCTGAGAAGGCTACATTGGTGGGGAAGAGTTGCAGTAAAATTTTCAGTTTTAGAAAGATATTGCTCGTAACCCTCCATTTTTATATAAAAATATTTAGAGTGATTTGTAATAATTAAAGTAATCACAACTTTATCTGGTGGTAAAAGAGCTATTTAAAGTGTATTTGCTTAGACTTTTATTTTAAATAAACTAAAGCGTTACTGTTTTTTCGTTCTGGTTATTGACTTGAGACTACCATGAAATCTCTTTTTCCAGAGCAGCATCTCCGACATGTTGAGAAAGATGTCCTGATCCCAAAGATAATGAGAGAGAAGGCCAGGGAAAGGTGTTCTGAACAAGTTGAAGGTAAGATTCATATATTCATAAAAAGATCAAACTCATTTGTACTAATATGATGTGAATTTAATCCTTACCTCCAAGTCAAGGAAATGAATTAGTATGTATGAGTTGCTTCTCACACTTCCACCGAGATACTAGCATCCCAGCTTGCAGACTTCCAGTCAGTGTCTGTTCATTTACAATTTAAAAGCATTCCTCCAAACTAGGGGACAAAACCCCTTCTTCCTGGAAGTGTAGTGTTATAGAGAAAGCCTTGACGTGAGTGTTCAGGAGAAGCTAGTTATTCTGTTCATTTTGAGAGGGGAAGAAGAAACATCAAACCTAGTGTGGACCTGTGAGGCAACTGCCAGCCTGTTGTAATGTGTGCATACACAGCCTGTTGTAATGTGTGCACACACAGACAGCCCATTGTGATGTGTGCATACACACAGCCTGTTGTGATGTGTGTACACACAGACAGCCTGTTGTGATGTGTACACACAGACTCACACAGTGATAGTTTTCCTCAGTATCACGTCACTGCATTACTAGGAGAGTCTTGCTTGATCTTATAGTGCATCAGAATTTGCTTTGTGTATTCTCTGTTTTGTCCTGTGCTCTGAAGTAGAAGTTACTTATGTAAATGCATGTGGGGATAGCCACACATGCATGCCTTTGAAACTGCTCTTCACAGCACTATTCCTGTATATGGTAATTTTAGAAACATTGTTGATTGATATGTAAAGTGCACATACAGTGACAGTGGTAACTAAAATGGGCCCCTCATAGGTCTGGAGTTGATGGGCTCTTAGAAAAGTAGGTGGGAACTGTATTGTAAAAATGTCTTTAAATATAATCTACCTCTTGGGATGGCCATTGAAAGAAAAGCAGTAAAATTTTGTTATTGGAGCTGGGGAGATGGCTCAGTGGTTAAAGAGCGCCGGCTGCTCTTGCAGAAGCCCAGGGTATCTATCCCCGCTCTCACACGGATGCTCAGAATTGTCTGTAGCTCCAGTCCAGGACATCTACCCTCTTTTGTCTTGTTGGGCACCAGAAATGCATGCTGTGCACAGAAGTATATAAGGCAAAATGCTCCCAGCATATGAAATGACAATAGACAGAAGCTTCTTTCTGTCTCGTTTTGTGCAGAGATTGTGTAGGCTAATTTTCCATCACCCATTCCCACACCCATTCCCTTTACCACAGTTTCCTTCGTCTAAGCACGACAGTAATTTTTAGTGAGAGAGTTGCCTCACAGATCACTGTAGATTTCTTTCTGGGGAATCAGGCTGTGTCAGCTCTGGTTTTATGACTGTCAAAAGTGAATGCGCTCCAGATTTCTTTCTCCTCCTCCTCCAACCCTGGAATTGACTTCTGTAGAACAGTGGAGGTTGTAAGACAGGAGCCCTGTGGTAGCATTGTGCTGCTTGTATCGAGTGATTTGTATGACTTATATTTGAAATCCTCTATCAATTAGTAATTTAAAAGTCATCCCGTGACACTGCTCTTGCTTTCACTGGAGATTAGTTGTTTAATCAGGGCACCTTCCGTCAGCTCTCCCACCCCAGGTGTCAGGAGAAATTAGCCCATTGGCACCTGCAGGGTTCAGGGCACATCTGGCATTGGCAGGTGTCACACTAGCAATCCCAAGAGGCAGCTTTCCACTTGCCTCATGGGACTTTTCAAAACACATCCTCATCCAGGCGATGCAGGGGAAATGGTGAAAGTGTAATAAAGTATTGGGGTAAAACTTTCCACTACTAGGGAAATAAATTTGTTATGAGACACCCCACTCCCGCCCCAGTCCAGAGTGGCAAACTCGAGTGCATTTTCTTTTTTTTTTTCTGATTTGTAGCCCACTGCCCTGTGACACTTTAAGTGCAGGAAAGCAAGCTAAGTGTTCTTTGTTAACTTTTCCTGGTAAGATTTGATAAAAATGCAAAATAACTGCGGGACTTTGGGTTTCTGAACTGAACTTCCTTTTAGAAGTGAAGCTGCCTCGGTGTCTGAGGTAAAGGAGAAGGCTATGAAGTGTCTGTGCTTTACAAGGACTGTGTTGCAGTGGCAGGAAGTAATGCAGCTCCAAGTTTTGTCAAAATTGGAGTTATTCAGCATGTTAAAATTTGGTCTTATAAAAACTACAGTGTTTAGACCAGTAAAAGCATCTTAGTGGCCACTAGAGAAGGGCTCAGTGGTAAAGGCCTTTGCCTCTAGGCCCAAGAATCTGAATTTCATCTCCAGGTCCCTCAAGTTGTCCTCTCACCTCCCCAGAACACAAAACACGCACGTGCACAGTAAGTAGGCACATAAATACAGACACACTTTTAAAAGCATCTAGAATTTGAGATTCATTTACACTATTTTTATGATTTTCCACTATTAGAAAGTATGCTGTGATTGATTTTTGAATATTTAAATATTGACTTTTTAAAGGCTGTTCCTAAAAGGTGTTTAGAAGGTAAAATTATTTTATGGACACATCCTACTCCCCAGTCTTCATCTGCTCCTGTGTTAGTCCTGCCCGTGGGGCTGGGCTCAGGCAGAGCCGTGAGTCACAGGTTGGAGCCAGGACGTTGTCGATTATGTATGTGTGTAGTCTGCATATTAAACGACTACAGGAGTTCACGTAGGACCATTACATACACGAACGATGTGGCTCCTGGGTAAAGGTGGAGGGGTTTTAATAAGCGATTTGACTTCCTGCTCAACGCCTGTAACTTCTCTTTCATTTCCCATGTCTTTCATCCCAGCTCGTTGTGAGAACCGGGTCCAACTGCCAGCAGCTTGGGTTTGTGAAAGAGATAGAAGCTTGTCTAGGGACAGAGATGAATCACTCTCAGTGAAAGCCGTGTGCCTCGCAGGAGTCACCAGCAGCAGACATTGACAGCTACACTTCCTATTAACAGGGAGCGTTTAACTAAGAGTTCGCCTGTTGGATCTTTGGACTTGATCTAATTTGCTAGCATTAATTAGTTTCCTTTGAGCACAGACACTTGGTACTCACAGCTATAGATTTGGAGGGCTAATTAGGGTAGAAAATTGAACAGAATGGGGTAAGGCATTAACCTTCAACCATTACCAGCTGGGACACTGATAAAGACCACAGAGTCCAAATGGCTGCATTGATGTGAAGAGCACCCTAATGAATATCAGTTTCAGCCACATTGCTGTGTTCTCTCCAGCGCTCTCTTCATTAGGATTTAACCAGCGTCTACACTGCCTTTGTTGTCTATGCGCTGTTGGGCTTTACTTTCCCCCATTCATTCTCAGTTGCACATCTCTGAAATTTAGAGCAGTAGCTAACAATTAAGACGTTTCACTACTGCATTTTCAAGTTATAACATTTGATATACAGTGATGTGATTCCGATGCTGTACACCCACTAGCCACTGGCATTAAAGGTGCATGCGTGCCACATGCCTGGCTGTATATTAAAGGTGCGTGCCACAGGCCTGGCTGTATATTAAAGGTGCGTGCCACAGGCCTGGCGATTAAAGGTGCGTGCCACAGGCCTGGCTGTATATTAAAAGGTGCGTGCCACAGGCCTGGCGATTAAAGGTGTGTGCCACAGGCCTGGCTGTATATTTGTAAGCTGGACAGGATGGTGTGTGTCTGGAAATCCCAGTACTTGGGAGATGGAGGCATATGTTAGTCTCAAACTCTGGATGCCATAGAAGTGAAACCCTGTCTAAAATGTGTGTGTGCACACCTGTGCATTTTACACACATATAAAGTAAGAAACACAAAAGCATATGTGTGGGGTTTTTTGTTTTATTAGAAATGTACTACTTACCATCTTTGGAACTTTGACTTGATTATGTAAGAGGAGTTGATACAGAGGTTAGACAGAAAGAGAACTCTGACCTTCTTTGTTTAAGCTTTGATAAATTTGTAACACTTATATATCAAAAGAAAACTCAACTTTATAGCAGCCTCCTCTGCCAGTGGTGTTTTTGAAAGAGGGAACCAAAACAAATGACTGAAGTCTGCGAGCTGTCCTCACCTCACAGCACACAGCACGGGACTGAGGGGAAACCCTAGGGATGACTTTCTAGACACAAGCCCTACCCTATTCCCAGTCAGAGTTCCTTCCTGACACAGTGAGCAATGAGGCCTCATTACTTCTTCAGTCACGGTTCTAGAATTGCTGTTTTTAGGAGACCATGGTTAAATTCCTTGTAGTTAAATTTCTTGTAATGTTTCTGGCTTTCCCAGTGGGTAGTTGACATTTGATACAAATTTACTATGTTGCAGCATGCTGTTTGTTTTAAAAAATAACAACATTTTCTCTTTTCCTAGCAAGATAAAAAAAATTTGTTTCAGGAGTGGCCTATAATTCTCTTTAAACCGAGCCTTGGGTCTTCTTTTACCTTGTTTTAACCTGTGTTTGTGTGGTCGTCGTGGTCTTGATCTTTTGGCCAGAAAGTGGAGATGCAGTCTAACGGAGCACACATAAAACGCGGAGCAGTATGGCTTGCTGTGTGGTTAGAACGTGGTTGGAGGAGTACAGAGCAGTGCACCATATTACACAGTACAGCAGTGTGTATGGAGCTGAGAGAATGCCTGCCTTCTTTTGTCACTCACAGCTGAAACACATGCTTATGCCACACTGTAGTGCTGTGTGAGCAGACAAGGCAGACAATCAAGTAGGAGCGTGAGAACCAACCTGGGACGTTTGCAGGAGAGCATTTGGAAGAGCATTGAGTCACATGCAGTGAAGGCTGCGTGTGATTGCCTCTCTCCCTAACTGCATTGCTTGAAGCTGCCCACACGTTCTTTCCTTTGTGGTTTAGCCTAGATATTTGCCATATTACCTTTGCCATACCATGTTCTTCCCACTTCCGTCTGTTTGTCGGCCTTAACTGACACGGAAGGGGAGCTGTGACATACCTTCAGTCTGTGTGCTGGGAGAGGCATAGCTCACCATACAACGGGCATCTTTTGTGTATATGACGACAGTGTTTAAGACTTACACATAGTCGTAGAGTCCTGTTGATGATCGTGGCTCTGTGTCCCAGGTATGTCTACCAGGGGAGTTTATTAAAGATTCCATGCACAGAATTATTCCCGGGAGTTGGGTTTGTGGGCAACTGCTGCATAGCAGGTACCATGATTTCAGATTCTTGGAAGGAAAGTGGTTGTTCAGCAAAGACCACATCGTTTGCACAGACAACTTGAGCCACTCTGATCAGTGCATAGTGGTGGCAACATTCCCCAAGTCCAGCTTCTCAGATGTGAGTTTAGAGCCAGCCTTGACAGTGACCTCTCCAGGTATGGCTGCAGTGCCAGGTGTGCTGTTATCTCTGTTCTGTGAATGAGCGTAATAAAAGTTAATTAGCCGCATTCTTGCCTTGCTTATGTTAACAACTGAGTTAATTTTTGTAATAACTGAAAAGAGATACACTGACCTAGTTGTTGCAATTGTAAGCTCAGGCCTCCGCTGTCAGCCTCTTGGCTTATTGAGACTGCCATATGTAATCAGACGCGGATACCCTTGAATATTGTGGTTACTTTTAATACCTAGATGAGAATAGTGACAAGGGACTTTTGTCTTAAGCAGCTGAGTTTAATGCTTCCTTGTTTATTTCTGTGTTTATATGGTTTATACACGCAGATATTTATGGGAAGGGTATTTGTGTGTATGTGCACATTTGTGCATGGAAGACAGGAATGGAGGTGGCTCCACTTTGTCTTCTGATGTGCAGTTCTCACTGACTAAGGAACTCACAACGTGGGTCAGCCTAGCTGGTCCCAAGTACCAGGGACCCTCTTGCTTTGCCTTCCCAGTGCTCGGTTGGATTAGTGGCGTATGGCCGCATACCTGGCCTTTTAACTTGGGTGTGGGGTCCAGACTCAGCTCTTGATGCTGGTACAGCAAGCTCTTGACTGACTGTGCTGCCTCCCAGCCGTGACTACAATATTCTAAACAAATGATGTGTGCAGCTAATCCTTGAAGATAAGCATCAGTGTGGGAAGTCTGCATTTGAACCCAGCAGCAAAGACTTAGCAGCATTGTTACAGCGAATAAACATCATTATAGAATACGATATCACTTTTATGCCACTACTTCATTAACAAGTTTTTATTATCCTGATATTCCTAAACATCTACTTTTAATTATTTTCTTGTAATAGACTTAAATCCTCTCATCTTATGAGAAATTAATCGAAAATTAGTTATAGTCTTTAAACAGTACTGCATTTAAAATCCTCGTATTTAAAATCCGTTAAAGCTCACACTTTGCTCATGCTACCTGGTGATCCTCCTGCGGCGATTGCATTCTTTCCAGGGAAACAGCCTAACACTTGTAAACTTCGTATTTTGAGTAAGGCATAGTGTGCTAAGGAATCCTGTCTATCTGTTCACAGACACTTGCAGACTTTGTACTCTAAGATACAGTGCACTAAGGAATTTTATCTCTCACACAGACGGTACAGAGACCTTTGGTTTCCACCAAACTCTCACATACCTCAGCTAGAACACCTAGAGTGACGTAAGAGTCACCTTTCTGTGCGCATACAGTAAATGCATAGTGAGTCTCACTAATGGTGGGGAGACTGGGGCAGTGGTGAGTTGTCACTCAGGGGCTAACCCAGGACAGCACTGACGGTGAGATCTGCTCAGCTGCTGTCTCTGGTGAGGCCCTGCTGCTCACACCACACCCCTGCAGTGGTGATCATGTGACTTGTGAGGCCAAAGGCATGTAGGTGCTTCATGAAAGGACTCTCCTAACCATGGTTTATTCACATTTTTTTAAACTGTAAGGGTGTAGGGAGGATTTACTAAAGTAACCAATAACGAACAGCTCTGTGTATAGTGTAAATGCCCACTGAATGTGGCTGAAAGGGATTTAGTCCTCACTGCTCGGGAGTGTGAAAGAGGTGCATGGTGTGGGAGGAGATGGGCAGCAGCCGATGCTTACAGCCCTGACAGACGCTGTGGGAAGTAGTCATGAGGGACATCAGTAGCTCTTCCAAGTGCTGGCGATGCTGATGATTTAAATGTTTCTTTTCTAAATTTTCTAGAAATGTTTTTACATTTATCAACTTTTTTTATTGTAAAAAGGTAATAAGGGCTGAATAGATAATTAAACATTTCTTTAGAAATTAAAAAAATATGTTGCTTTTAATTCATAGAATTTGAAAATCATTAAGTGTGTGTGTGTGTGTGTGTGTGTGTGTGTGTGTGTGTGTACATGTTTAGGCATGTGTGCACCTGGAGGACAGGTGATGTTGAGTGTTGAGACAGGATCTCTCTCTGAACCTAGAGTTCCCTGATTTGGATAAGTTGTCTGGCCAGTGCCTGCCCCCGGGACCCACGCTCTCTCCTCCTCCCCAGAGCATCCATCTCTGTCGGGCCTTTTACATGGCTGCTGAGGCTTAGACTCTGATCTTCTTGCCTTTGCAGCAAACACTTTTCCGACTGAGCCATCTCTTCAGTGCCCCGAAACTGAGTTTAATAGAATTAAAAAAAATTCTTGACAGCCTACCATATATGGGAAATGCCATAAAAGTGAAATAAATGTGAAATTGGCTTTTGATTATGTTAGTCAGGCTGATAAGACCTAAGCCCCATACCTAACTAGAGCTGTACCACGAGAGCCACGTGTAGTATTCTTAGATATTAGTTTAAGTCAGAGCAGTTCTGACTTAAGCGGGGTCTGAATAAAAGTATTTCCAGTGGTTGGGTAAGTACAGGGAAACAGGAAAAACATTTCAGACTGGCAGACTCTGGGCTGCAGAGGCAGGCGCGGGCATGCCTTTTCCAGATGTGGTCAAGATTGAGCTAAGAGCAGCAGTGAGTGGGGAGAAAGGTTGCTCATGAAGGCTGGAAGGGAAGGCAGACTTCAGAGTACTGTTTAAAACAAGAAGTTGGCTTCTTAATAGAAACCTAGAGCATATGGATTCCTTTTCCCTCCCATCTTCTTTTATCCAGTCTTCTCTCTATAATTTAAAAAAAGATACAAATAGAATTGGTTTTAAAGACACAGTCTCGCTATGTAGCCCAGGGAAGCCTCGAACCACCATCCTTGCTGGCATGCACCACCAAGCTTGACTTTAAATCAATGGAAAGATCAGTCTTACGTCAGAATGTAGGACGTTGATAACATTTCTCTCAATGTTGCACATTCTTTTAAAGCTAGATGTTGTTAATTAGTAGTGGCAGGCGGTGGTGTTTGTTCTCCAGGGCTGTGTCCCATTCTCTCGCTGGAACGTTGGGCACATAGATGCACATGGCTGCATTAGCTACAAGGCAGCAGCCCCTGTGATGTGGACCGTGACTTTCGCAGCCGATGCATTGCTCTTTATCTTCTCTAAAGACACGTTTTGCCAAGATTTATCAGATTTTTAAATGAAGCATTTTAGGTTTCTAAATTCTAAGAAGTTCTCTAGGTTTAAGACTTGCTAAATGTGGTGGTTTGAATATGGTTGGCCCAGGGGGTGGCACTACTAGGGGATGTGGCCTTGTTAGAGGAAGCGTGTCACTGTGGGCATGGCTTTAAGACCCATGTCCTAGCTGCCTATAAGTGAGTCTTCTCCTGCTGCCTTTGGAACGAGATGCAGAGCTCTCAGCTCCTCCTGCACCAGGCCTGCCTGGATGCTGCCATGCTCCTGCCTCGATGATGATGGACTGAACCTCTGAACCTGTAAGCCAGCCCCAGTTAAATGTACTTTATAAGAGTTGCCTTGGTCATGGTGTCTGCTCACAGCAGTAAAACCCTAAGACACTAAATAACATTAGCATATAGTCAATAGTTCTTGCCTATGGTATCACTTTGTGATGTTTAAGTTACTAGCATAGCTACAATTCAGAAATGTTAAATGGATGTGAATTGTCTCCTTGGCTGGTGTAGCTATGCTGTGTAAGCTACCCACCCATTAGTTACTCAGTAGTCTTTTCAAGTGCTAACTGAATAGCAGTGCAGTACAGTACTGTATTCGTGTCCCCTTCAAAGTGTCCCCAAAATGCAAGACTGGTGCTACAAAGAAGGCAGCAGGCTTCACACTTGGAAGGCACATTAACATTGGCATTGTATACAGCACTCAGGGCATGATAGAAGGAAGCATAGCATCTCGTAGGGTTTGGTTCTAGCTACAGTTGTGGGCATCCACAGTTGTGGGCATCCACAGGTGTCTCGGAACTTGTCCCCCATGGGAAAAGGGGAGGGGGACTACACTGTTTTCTTATGTTATTGACAGCTGATTTCTATGTGAATAGTATAAAATTCCATATTGTCCATGCTGCCCTCCCAGTTAACATGTTTAAATCTGCATTTTGACAACCATGTATTGTTGTTGATTTGGTTTATTGCTTGTATTATGTTAATTGGGTTCCAAAGAATCCTTCAGGTAAGAGGCTGTGGGTCTCTGTCCCCAGTTGGTTCTAATTGGTAAAGAAAGTTGCTGGCGGCTAATGGTTGGGCAGGGAGATAGAGGGGGGGACTTTAGATTTCCTGGGCGTGGTACCGAGGGAAGAAGGAAGGATTGAACATCGCTGTGCCAGGAGGCAGAAGGACCAGGCTTCAGAGCTGCAGAAGGAAAGCATGCAACCTTGTAAGAGCTGGGGAAGAGTGGCCCCAGGGCCCCTCTCCCTATTGGGTCCGGGTAGCTAAGATAGAATATAGATTTTAGTAAGTAATGATTCAAGAGTATTGGAGGGGAGGTGTTAGCAGCATGGAAGTGTATGAGTGGCCCAGCCATTGGGCTGTTTAAGGCATATTAAAATAGAAGGCTGCGTGCAAGCATGCGTGTGCCTTTCATTCGAGAATTCAGAGCATTGGGGCGAGTAGCAAGGAACACATGTGGGCTGCCACTGGGGGAGAATGCAGTGGAGTAACCAACTACAGCAACAATGCATGAAATACATAGCCATGCTTTTGTAGATTGAACCTTTTCATCTCTTTAAGACTTCACCATAACCTTTGAAGTTCAGTTTTAATGACAGTTGTGCTAAAAAACCTACCCAGCTCTGAACCTCTGTTATTTGATATCTTGCCACAGTTCAACTATTTGTACTGGCAAAGGCCAAGAAAATCTAATGTGACTTGATTAAAGTATCCCACATCTTCTACAAGATTTCCAGGTCTCACACACACAGGGTCAAGTTCATTTGACATTGGGAACCTCACCCTGTGTTTATTACAAAGAATTTTTCTGGTTCAGCTGTTTCGTGTGATATTGCCTAAGACCCAAGCCCTGTCTATGATTAAAGTGAAGCACAGTACTTTATGCAAAAGGTAGGCAGCCGACATGCCTTAGGTAAAACTAGATCGATACAAGGAACTGGATTTGAACCCAGTTCTTTGGAAAAGCATATCTTCAATGGATCATCAGGAACAGCTTTATTACAATTCAGTACAAGCTCAACTGGGCATAGCTCTGCATTCTCTCTCTCTCTCTCTCTCTCTCTCTCTCTCTCTCTCTCTCTCTCTCTGTGTGTTTCTTTCTTCTTCTTTTTTCTTTTTTTAATCACTCAGACAAACTGAACAAGCTGGCTCAGAAAAGTTAGTGCTTTTTTGGAAGTCTAAGCCCTCTTTCAGAGAAGTTAGACAGTCCTGGCAGCCTGGTTTATAAGTGTATCAGTATAAGATACAAAGTTAAATGTAGGTTGTTGTGTGCCACTCATTGTTTGCCGTATCACTCAGAGGGATACTTTGTGTTTAGCTGTGAAACTAAAAGTTTTGGAACTTTAGAGTATCTAATGTCATTGAGAGTCTCAATAACCATGCTTTTTGATGTTGTAAAGCCATGACCCATTCTTTTCTTAGTAACGTGGCCTTAAGGAACTGCAGTATGGCCAATTACCTGTGATTGAATTATAATTCATTTCATTAATACCCCATGATTTTCAAATCTTACTCATAGCTCAGGTTGAAGACATCATGTAATTCTTTTCCATGCTGTATTTTCTCCCTATGTCTTTCCTGATGACCTGAGTTTAGATGGTGACCTGCAGCTTGTCATATCCATACAACTTACTCCGACCTCCAGACATCATGTACCCAGGTCAGGTCAGTGGCCCACATCCCTCACTGTACATAAGCTTAAATGGAAATTAAAAAAAAAGTGACAACAGCAATAAAGCCTACCAGTGAGTATTCAAACATTTTTCACACCAAGAGCAACGCATTGAGGTAGAGTGAGTGAGAAACAGTAGGACAGTGGGAAAGGACTAGCGCCTCTCCTTAAAGGAACACAGAGCAGCAGCCTCAGGGCAACAGTATCCCAGTGACCCAGGTTCAGGACTACTTTTGTCTACACACACTACACTTTTGTTGTGATTGTTGCTGTTGGTTTTGGTGTGTGTAGAGTTTCTAGATATTTGCAGTTTGACTGTCCTTTCTTTCATTTTAGAGATTGAGTTACAGATCATGTAGGCCAGCGTTTTGATCTCTTTTAGCAAGTGAGCTGGCCAAAGATACTCTTACAAGCGTAAGTCATCACCTTGTTATCTTAGACACTTTATGTCCACTCTTCCTGGAGTAGCACGAAGCTCCACTGTCTTCAGCCACACCTCCCTCCCTGGGTTCTGTCAGTTTGTTCTGTGATTTATCAGGTTTTATCTGTGGTGGTTGATTTCTGCTTTTTCTTTCCCCACCCCCAGACAGGATTTCTATGTAACAGGGCCCTGGCTGGCTGTCCTGGACTTGTTTTGTAGATGAGGCTGGCTTCGAACCCACAGAAGAGATCCATCTGCCTCTGCCTCCAGGGTAGTGAGTGCTGGAATTAAAGGCATCTGCCACTACACTAGGCCAGAGGTTGATCTCTAATTATTTTAGTTTCCTGTGTAGCAGGCTACACATGGGTGTAAGCAATTATTGTGGCTTAGAAGAAGGGTATTGAATCAGTTTCTTGTGGTCTTTTGCAAGATGTTAGATGGTTTTATCCTTGGAAATAAGGAGGTTCTGGTGAACTTTCCTGCCAGGAAAGAACAATAGGCTCACCTCCCCATCCTACCCCACCCCACCCCACCCCATTATACCTTACCCCACTCCACCCCCACTCCACCCCACCCCATTATATCACACCACACCCCATTTTACCCCACCCCACCCCACCCTATCCCACCACCCCACCCCACCCCACTCCACCCCACCTCACCCCACTCCACCCCACTCCACTCCATCCCATCCCATGCCACCCCATCCCACCCCACCCCATCCCAGCCTGAAACTGTTCGTGGTTTGAGTGATAAATTTGTTCTGATACATTTTGTACAAACACACTCATGAAAAGAAGAGCTGGTGATTTAAGTTTTTCTTTTGGGCCTTAATACATAGGATTTGCCAGGAGTTGTGGTGCAGGTCTATAATTCCAGCACTTGTGAGACTGAGGCAGGAGAATTCTGAATTCAAGGCCAGTCTATTGAGGAGGCCCTGTCTTTGAAAACTGGGTGAGGAATGTAGCTTGGTGGTAGTGTTACCTAGGTGTGTAAGGCCCTGCCTTCAATCCCAGCACTGCAGAAACACAGAAGACAACAAGGACCATGCTCATGTTCTTATAGCCTGTTCCTGGCTCGCTCTGTCTTGCTGCTCTATCGAGATGTATATTTTAGGCTTGTATATGCCCAGTTTTTATTAATGTATCTAAAAAAGATAGACTCTAAAATATCTTTGCTGGCCTTTCAGGTTGGTGGTCTTTCTGGGTGACAGTCTTTCAACATTACAAAACATACCATACTATACATTCATAATGTCAGACAGCTTCCTCCGCCTGCAGTGTCTGAGCACCAACACTGCTCCCTCATTGGCGGGGACTCAGCAGAATTCTTGACTCTTGACTTTGAAGGGAAGAACTCTATTCAGTGTTGTTTGGGTAGCTTGTGTAGGGTTAATTGCAATAGGAATTGGATTCCTCACCTTTTTCCCCTATAAATCCTAACATGCTATTTAATGAATGTAGAGTTATGCAAAGCATTTACACTGAACAGACTGGCTAAGTGTATCTTTCCTATCTGGCGTCGGATCCCCACTGAGTGTTAATACTCAAATGCTCCTTTGCGATGTGCTCTCAGGGACAGGTTTGTCCATGTCCCTCCTCCGTCTGTTCTCTGTTGAAGAACTTGTGTATAGGACATACCCAGTTTTTCCTTTCCACTTCCCCTTTGTTCTAAAGGACAGGGTCCAGGATGTGAGGAAGTAGGTCACAGATCTATAAACTGGTGAGAAACCAAGTAGGTTATGGAGGAAAAAGTGGAGCTTCATTGCCCTCTAGGGGTTCGGTTTTAACACAGTCCATGTTTATAAAAAGATTCCCTAGGCAGGAGCTGAAAAAGAGAGCCTGTGTGTGCTGCACAGAGGCACGCTGTCACCATGTGGACACTGTGACACCAGTCACAGCAGTCATTACAGTGAAAGCACACCCAGTACTTTGTCAGATTTCAACTAATGCCTCTGTTGGGTCAAGCCGGTTACGGATTTTCAAGAATTATTTCGTGACTAAGCCATCATTTAGTGTTTTTAGTGTACCGCCCATTCCCCATAACAGATGGGGAGTGAGGTAGATGAGATTGGGGCCGGACTGTCATCAGGAAACGTGTCCGTTGGTTTCAGCTATGCTCCTGGGCATTTTCTTCCTGCCCCTGTGGGCGCTGTCTGCTGGTGCTCAGTGCTGAGCACTGCGCTGAGGCCGCAGAGGTTGGAGAGGGAAGCGATTTGCTTTTCTGTTATTGACAGTATCAGCTAAACTTGGGCTGTGTAAGGAGTACATAGGGAGTTTATATGCAGATATGTTAATGTTTTGAGTATTTAAGCACATGTCTATATTGGATGTGAAAATTCCTGTGGTTATTAACATTTGGAAAAGATTTTTGTATGTTAATTTGTATGTATTTAAAATGTTAATCCCTGGGGGATCCTACAAAGCCGTGTGTGCAGTGGGTTTCTACTGTTTCTGATTACAAGCTATGATAGCTTGTATTTGAACTAGTAGTATACAGTATTGCCGTACGTAAGTACGTTGACTCCATCTCTGTCTCGTGGTAGAAACAGAGGCCAGTCTGGAGGATGGGCAGTGCTTGTGCTGTCTGCATCTCCTGCCCCTTCTCTTCCATCACCAAGTTGAACATACGATGTTAAGAGTTTACTTGGAAAATTGCAGATCTTTTCAAGGATCTAACTGAAAATAATTTTAAGTTTTATAATTAGTATTAAAAGGAAATCTTGAACCACAGGTTCTGTATCCCAAATAAGTCTTAGAATGTTGAGACAAGGAATCTAAACATTTTAATCATGACTAAGAGGAAAAATAAAACTTGAGGTGTCTGCTGGGAAAAGTAGCGTTGTGCTAAAAGAATTGCACCGAATATTCTTACATGTTAAATTTGTAAAGCCGTTTCTTACTGAGTACGAAGACTGCGGGTTCCAACTTTTAAATGAATTTTCAGTTCTCTTAGCTGGTGGGGAACTGGAGTTCAGTGAACACTATTAGGCATGTACAGAGCCTACGTTCAGTCCCCAACAAGGGTTTTTGTTTGCTTGTTTTTTTATTCCAGTTTCACAGTTTCCAAGTTCTAAGTGTGCACGTTCACATCCTTATATGGATCTGATAAGATTATTTTTAGAATCATGGCTGCTGTTATAGGTTATAAGCTATAGCAAGCTGTGGTCACACACAGTATGAACTGCTTGAGTGAAAGTCTCTTGCAGGGAGAGCACAGTGGCTTGAGACTGTGTTTCTGACCAGGCTGTTTTTAATTGCCTTTATTTTCTTTTAAATGGTTGATCGGTATCCTTTACTCAATTGGAGTGTTTAAGCCACTTCGAGTTATTTCATTCTTTGAGGTGACTTTACTTTTTTCTTTTTCAGTTCAAACAAATGTGATCTATTGCATAGTTAACTGTACATAAAGTTTTTAAAGTACAGAACTTGGAGTGCTCTGAGCATTATTAAAGAATATTTTAATGTTTCTGTGTTTATTTAAGGCATGATACTAGCCTCCATCATGAAAATATTATGGAACACACTGGTAAGCTTGCGGAGTCCGTCTGTCTTGACTGTGTATTCTGATTTTGAACAGTACTGGTTGACTGGACAGCATTGACATTATCTTTTGAAATCATAAATGCGTTGATCACCCCGCCGTCAGCTTAGTACTTTTGATCCCTTGCTTGTGTTTTGTTGTCACTGGTTTAAAACCATCTTCAAGCAAACTACCAAGCTCCTGAGGTTTTCAGCTGAGCTCTCGTCATATTTCTATAGCACAAAATTGAAAGTGAAACAATTTTATCCTAAAAACCAGTTGTAGAGCGCTTGCTCTCTGACCTGGGAAGAAGCGTGTGCTGCCTTAGGCTCTCACGTCTGTGTGGATGAGCTGTGGTCAGGTTGTTTTCTCCACTGCAGAGATTTGTACACCTCGCTCGCATCAGTGTCTCAAGACATTGGGTGCTGCTCTGGGAGCTCTGAGCCTGGATGGGAAGGATCTGCTTACTCTATGGTTGCTGGCAACATTTATTCCTTAGTTCTGATCAGTAACATTTTAGTCCATGTAGCAGTATGTACCACCAAAAGCTGTTGGCTGAGGAGAGAGCGTGTACAAAGAGACAGCCACAGCCTTTTGTAACTTAACTATGGAGGTGGCAACATTTACTTTGCCATATTCCTTGGTTAGATGCCAGTAAGGAGGGTTCATGTGTGCCCTCCTCTCTGTGGAGGCATGTGCCCTGGTGTTCAGCAGGAGCTGGGGCCCTGGGGAGCTGCCAGAGGCCATTTGCCTTTGCAGGTGCTGGCCATTCCTTGCTTTCTTCTGTGTTTACAGAAATTACTTTGACTCGTTTTTATAAAACATCCCACTTGGACTTCACCCGTGGCTGCGGTCCTATTGTCTCTTGCTGCATTGTTAGCACTGCTGGGACTTACCTTGGCTTTCAGCCTCTTCTCTTCTCTTTGCCCTCTCACCATTGTCAACTGTTCCTTGAAGAATAGTTTTCCTGAATTTATGCGTTTAATAAGTGCTTACCTAGTGTGACATCCGAGATGCCCCCCTTTTCCTCAGGCATCTCCGCAGAGAGGTCCTGTGCTAATGAAGCATCCTGAACCAATGCTCTTTAACGGTTGCCATCTTTTCTGATGTCTGTCCTCCCCTGTGGGCTGCTGTGAGGACTCTGGAGCGCCTAAAGGGTACAGGGGCAGGGGACGGCGCAGTGCTCTTGTTTTAGCCTTTAGGAATGATTTTTCTTTCCCCACAAGGTTACATTTGGTGCTTCCTCTCTAGGAAGTGTGGATCCCTGAAGAATGACATGTCCCCGGTGGTTTGCTGAGCCTGCCGAAGTCGTCTGGAGGTGTGGAGAAGCTCTCGTACCCAGTGCTTTTCTTGTGTTTGTTTCCTTCTGTTGACTGTTGAGACTTCCAATATTTGTGCCCTCAGTGCTTTATTGAGAGTGAGGAGAATATTAACACATGTTTAAGTCGCACATCCTAGGAAGTGGAATTGGGGCTGAGGTCTGTTTTGCCCTCTCTGCACAGAATCTATCTCTGATACTGCTCTTGGAGGTTTGTGACATGCGGGTCTCCATTTAGGACATGGCAGCCAGCCAGCCAATTTTTGCTGTTTAAAAGCTCTTTTTTATTAAACACTGAGGAAAAGTTTATGCGTTTAGTATTTTGCAGTTTTTACTCAAAATTATCTTCGTCCTCTTTTCCTGATCTGTTCTGTTAGCACACAGACATCTTCTCCATCTGGAAGATTTTCTTTCTCTTCTAATCTCATCTGGAACTCGGTTGCTAGGTAGATCTTTCTGGGATATGCATCTCAGTGACACTTGCCACCTTGTGTAGGATTGAGCCTGAACTCTTACATTAAAGCCATAAATCAGTTGGACTGATGTCCTAGGTAAATACATCTGTCTTCCCATGCATGCCCCGTGAGGATTACAAGGCCTGCTTAGTCCACTGTGGACCGTTTTCCTTGGCAAGGTCTGTCTAGGGCGTCTCCAGAGGTAGATGTGGTGGATGCCCCTTCCCAGGATGCAGCAGAAGTGCGAGGTTGCTGCTCCTGTTGCCATAGGTACCATCATTCACTGAATCTTGTCCACCTTATAAGTGACAGCCCACTTCTAAGGTTTTAGTATTTGCACTCTCTGAGAAGTCGCATTTTCCATCCCCAGATTTTCCATATTTTTAGGATTATTTTGAGTGCCAAGCAGTCTTCACAATGGTCTTCTCTGTATGTCAGTTGTGCACGTTGGGTGTCATCCAGGACTCTGATGCAGCAGTAAGTCTCTGGGAAGAAACCGCAGCAGGTTCATGGTTGCGCCTCCTAGTCTCATGTGGGTCATTTTCTTCTGCTCGTCTCCGCACCATGACACATTTGGGGACAAGGTGGATGGGATGCTTGATCCTGAAGACAGGCTTTGCCTTGAGCAGAGCCGTGAGCAGACAGTCTGCTTTGTGAGAGATGACAATGCCAATGGAGTTTCAGAAACACCATCCTCACACCGGGTGTAAAGAGAAGAGCTGTGGGGAGAAGCCAGGTCATGGGCGTGGGCATGCCACCTTTGAGGGGTGGCAGAGAGGGGTGGGTTAAGCAGCCTCTGAAGAAACAGGGCCTTCGGTGGTGGATTCTAGGCTTGCAATCAAAATGCCTTTAAAATTTCATTTATTTATTATGTATAGAGGAGGGGAAGCAGTGATAGTTTGGAGGTCAGCAGACAACTTGTAGGAATCTGTTCTTTTTCTCTATCATGTGCATCCCAAGTATAAACACGGGTCATCAGCTTTGGTGACAGGCACCTTTACAGGTTGAACTGTTAACTGGTCAAAATTGTCTTTTAAAAGTACTCCTTCTTGGTTGGAAGGTGGTGGCCCAGCCTTTGACCCCAGTCCTTGTGAGGCAGAGGCAGGGGAATCTCTTGAGTTCAGAGTTAACCTGCTCTACCGAGTGAGGGCCACAGGGAGAAACCCTGCCTTGAAAAACCATCCAGCTTGATAACCTTTAGTGCGCGTTTCTGTACAGTTGCTTCATTAGCTACCAGAATAGTGGGTGCCATATGCCATCGCTCAGGGTGGCTCTTCCTTTCTGTTACATAGAGTAAGTCCCTGCCCGTCAACAGTGTAGGATAAACACTTGTGTTAGGCAGAGTTAATGTTAGAATGTTAGAATAGGATTTACAGATAAGAGGAAGATCGTGGAGCAGTGGTCCTGGTGCCTCTGTGGTAAAGGGGCTGTGGGTTACCTATTTGAGATTTCAAGGATTTTAGATGCTAGGTTAGATATGGAAACTGTGTATATACTGTGTTGGGAACAAGGAATGGATCCAGCAGCTCTATCGTTGGTTATTCAGGAGAGCCACGTGGCTGCCAGAGCCATGAAGGCTGAAACATGAGAAGCTGAGTGTGCAAGAAATTCGAAGGTTGTGCTGTGGTTAAGAATTTACAGTGAAACCACTACCTACAGTGGTGTAGAAGATGTTTCCTTTTTCTTTTTTAAGATTTATTTATTGTTTGTTTGTTTTATGTATGAGTACACTGTAGACTGTAGCTGTCTTCAGACACACCAGAAGTGGGCATCAGACCCCATTACAGATGGTTGTGAGCCACCATGTGGTTGCTGGGATTTGAACTCAGGACCTCTGGAAGAGCAGTCAGTGCTCTTAACTGCTGAGTCATCTGTCCAGCCCTGAAAGCTTTTCCTTTTTAGAGGACTATGAGACCACAGCTTTCCAAGCTGGTGTGGAGTGACTACAGGGAACTGCCTGGTGGTCTCGTCTCATGGCCCTGTCACAGTGTCCCTCATTTATAGCGCCAGTGACCTTGTCTTCTGCACAGTCTATCTATAGACACTCCCTGTCTGAGGCTCCTGGCTGAGGATAGTGGTGCTCATCAGTTGCTGTCCCGTCATAAACCTGGATTTGTATTCTTCATGCTTATGTTTTCCTGGGCTAAATATTGGATTCAATGTCTTTTTATGTGTGTGTTTTGACTCTTAGGATCATAGAAAACATTCTTTCTTATATATTGTAGAGCAGAAAATATTCAGTGTTTACAATAGTTTGGGCACTCAGTGTTTGAGCCAGATTATTAAATTTGTATGCACTGGAAGTGTACAGCTGTAGAGAAATGCAGACGTTTATGCAATGTAAATGTTTAAAGCACCAATGTTTAGTACTCAGCCTAGCCAATCAGAGTTGGAATTTGTTAAATCTGTTGGCAATGTGCTGGGGAATGTTTCTCAGGCTCAGTTTTGTACCCGAGCCCGAGGACGGAAAGACCGAGAGTAGTAACATGTGAAAGGAGACACGGCCTCGCACAGCCCTGCCCACCAAGCGGTGTGCTGCTTTCTGAGCCAATCTCCTGTGGCCGGGATGTGTGGAGCATCAACAGTGAGGATGGCTCCTGAAGGAGGTTTTTAAAACAGAAACGGGTTAAAAGTGTAATGGAAGGATGTATGTAGACATCGAGTACTGGGAGTTAAGACTTACTGTGCTTTTATTTCATAAGTACAAAGACAGTTCTTAATTGCAAGCTGAGAAACAAATGGAAATGGACACAATTAAAGCCAACAGACAACAGGATTCCAGGAAACGCACATTTGTTCAGAGCATCACAGTTACTTTTGAAAACGGAATAAATCACTTTAGCCTTATGTCTATGAGTTAGATTTTCATCTGTCCTCTGTTCTGTCTGTTACACATCTGTCAGCTGCCGCCCGCCTCTGCTTTGCAGTGCTGGGAATTGTCAACCATGACGGCATCCTTGCTAGGTAAGTGCTCTGTCACTAAGCTGTTTCCAGACCCATCTTCTCTTTAGAAAGTTCTTTGTGTTCACTGAGTTGTGTAGCATGGAGCTTCTTGGGACAGACTGTAATACTAGATCAGTCACCCAGCCCGTCAGCCAGGTCTCCGTTCCTTACTCCAAGGCTTGATGGAGAGAGATGCTCTGCTGCTCCGAGCCAAGCGCCTCTCAATCCTGTTACCGTGGAGACGTTGCACTGATGCGAGGTTTTGCCGCTTTTTGTTTAGAAAAGCGGAAGGTTGAGTTTCTACATTCCACTTCTCCAGAAAGACCCTTGTTATAAACCTATATATATATATATATACAGATACATATATAAATATATATACATATATATATTAAAGATAGATTTATTGGGAAGCTGCTCTCGGGTGGGCAAGTTCACTAGCCCCGAGGACCAAGGCCAAGAAAGGTGGTGTAGGGGAGGGAGAGAGAAAGAGAGAAGGGGGCACAGGCACAGAGAGAACTACTACAAACATTCTATTTTTATTTCTTAATGATTTTTATTTTTTGAATTTATACTTATGTCATTCCTCTGTTCCCTTTTCTCTCTCCAACACTTTCCATGGACCCCATTTGTTTGGTCTCCTATCCATAGCCTCCTTGTCTTTGCCCCCCCATTTCCAAGTACATAAACAATGCCTGCTTGTTGTGTATGCGTGTGATCGCAGGGCTGACCGTGCAGGATTTTAAATGTAAGTCTCGCGTCTTCATCTTTTCCTTTCACTTTAGCTCTAGAACTCAGATCCTGGCTGCTTCCCAGAGAGTGACCGGGGCGTTAGCATTAGCAGCCAGGCCTTTTGAGTGGTGGGTAGAGTGGCTTGGGCCATGCTCAGCAAATGAGTAGTCTCATCTACGGTTACTCTTCCTTGACGCTCATTTTCTTTGTAAATATATCTTTGGGTTGTCACACACAGAATTAGACATTTGGGTTATGGGGTATGAAATTATCAGGTTGGTTTCCTTCTAAGTTTTTCCTCTGACAGTTCCCTCAGAGGTCCTACCTGGAGAGCCCTACTGAAAACGCACCATATTGCTCCTCACAGCCCTGTCTCCCACTGTCCCTCTTCCAACACTAACAGTCCTTAGGGTTCTTGTTTGCCTTTGAGAATAAGCTTGCAATGACAGCTCTGGTTTGTTTTACGCTTACATTCCAAGCAGCTAGAGCACAGCTTGATGGAGAAATATGCTCAATGCATATTTCACAAAAGAGTGAGTTGGGAAGGTAGACTTTGAAGAGGATCAGAAGGATAAGAGCATGCACTAGACCAGGGAGTGGCATCTTGGAGCTTGACCCCACAGCAAGGTTCAGGCCAACATGGGTGATGCAGTCAGACTGTCTCATAAAACCAAAGGGGAGAAGTGGGGAAATGTTTTCATTACAAAAGTAAGACGGGTGTCAGATGAGATGCCTGTGGCCCTGGCTGTCCTGGACTTGCTTTGTAGGCTAGGCTGGTCTTGAATTCGCAGAGATCCACTTGCCTCTGTGTTACAAGTCCTGGGATTGAAGGTGGATCACCACTGCCAGGCCAGTGACCACGGAAGACTTGCAGGCTTTAGTTGCCGTAAACAACAGGCAAACCCAAAACAAAAATTACATAAGCACAGGACATGGTTTCCATTGCGACTGTGTTTTATTGTGTTTTATTATGACATCAGATTGGTTTGGGGTACTAATTGTAACTGTTTGAACATTTCCATGTTTGCATACCCAGTGAGGCTCACATGTAAAGAGAGTAATGGTGAAGCAACTCTTCTCTGGGCTAACCTGGGCTCACTTCTTTGCTCCTTTGATGAGTAGGAGACAAACTGAAGCAGCCTTGACTGTAAGGCAGTCCGGACTCATTTTGGAATTACAATAAAATCCAGTACCAAGTAGATCGGGAGCAGACTGTTAGGACTCCGAATTAGTCTCTCCTCCCAGCTGTTATAAGATGTCACAGGGCAGGAATTATGCATATATTCAGTTAAGTAGACCACCACGGTGAGACTCTGTAAATCGTTGACTGCTTAGTATTGTAACTGGGATATTTTACAGCAAACCCAGAAGACTGGGAAGTAACATTCCCTGTTAGAGTTGAACAGTATGATGATTCTCTGGTGTTTGAGTTTGTACATTTTTAGGTTATGCCAGAAAACCAGCTGCTGCTTGACTTTAGTTGTGAAACACTGAATTATTCATTTCCATAAACAAACTTCCTTAGTAGGTATTTAGCATTAATTTATTTCTCTTTATTTCAATCGACCCTGTTGACATTCTGGCATAAAATTAAAAAATATTCTTTGTGGGGTCTAACAAACCAGACTTTGTGATAGCTACGTTTTCTACCTCTGTTCTGTGGCAAAACATTTACATATTTGGAGAGATGAATTATATCTTCTGGTTCCCTTTTACTTTTTTGATAAAACAGAATAAAATCAAAATATTTCTCTGTAGTGCCTTTAAGTATTCAAGACTCTGCTTGGCATCGACTCTTGACTAGTTAGATCATAGCGCGATGCTGTATGCTTGCACGTGTGCACTACATAATTAGTCTCAAGTGTGACACTGTAAGTGTATCAGCAGAATTTTAAATAATTATTTCATCGTCTGTATTCATATTGTTTGATAGGCTATTCAGTAGCATAAAAACATAAAAGTTCATCGTTTTGTGGTTCTTTGAACTCCCCTATCTACAAATATATGTTTGTGAAGCATAGAAACAAAAATATATGTTTTTATAGTATATATAAGATTTTTATATATAAAATGTATACCATTGTAACATTATAACATAAAGTTACATTATATATCTGTGTTGTATGTACAGCACAAGTTTGGTTTACATTACTTGGAAGTATATTATTCTCAACTCTAGAAAACTATACATTTAAGTACAATTTTCATTCTAAAAATTTTAAGTTTTTCTAATTTTCCTCTAAATTTTTGAGTTTACTAACAAGCAAAATAGCCACTTCTGGTCAATTAACATAGCCAATAATTAGGCCTTATAGTTTGTCTTCATGTTAAGTTTGAAGGAAATGGGGGGCAAGGTCAATTCCACCTTCTTTTTATAGTAACAATTACACATGCATAAGAATTTTCTATGGGGGTTTAGTGTTCTTTCCACTCAATAAGGTTGGTCCACTCTGTTCTTCTGTCTGAAAAGTCACGTAGAAACAGTTGGCTTGCTTTCAAGTGTGTGCCTGCCTTCCTGAGAGGACAGCCATAGAAAGAGTATGGCCTGGAGAGGGGTGGCTGCTGCTCCTTAGCCCTTGTAAACGTGCCCGGCATGCCATCTTTCCTGAGAGTGATCCGTCTCTAATGAAACTATATTCTTAACTACTTGAGCTGATAAACAGCAAGGTTTGTTTTAAAGAAGTCAAGTTTATTTTGTCAATTTTCTATTTGCCCTGTATAAGATATATAATTACTTTACTCCATCTCTGTGTTCAGATTAATCAGATCCTGCTACATAGTGGTGCTCAAATTAGAATAATACTTTAATCAACTGTGTTAGCCATGCCATGGCAGACTAGGGGAGCTTCTGGCATATTGAAGATGCATGCATTTTATTTCGTATTGTAATTTAAAAGTAAAATCAGAAATATTGATTTCTACTTGACTGGAGAGATGATTTAGTTTGAATATCAGTCTGATGCTAATCAGGTGAGAATTAATTGAGTTGGAGGTATTAGATATTCAGTGCTGTTAACTGAGCCGTGATCAATCTAGAAAGAAGCTTTCTGTTGGACTGTGCTAGAATTGTCAAACAGCTCATGCACTAACAGAATAGAATAATCTTTTTGTGTTCATCCTTCTAGCTTCTTGTCTCATTAAATGCACCACTAAATTCATTCTATACACAGACTAATCTTTAAAGTGTAGAATGTTAATAAATCGTAATCTAATAGAAAATTAAAAGCATAATAATTTTGTCAAAAATGCTTTTGTTGTCATGATTTTTTTCTAATACATTATCTAGAGCTGAGTTTTAAAGCCAAGTGTTTAAATACCTACTTCTGAAGAATATTTGTGCCATCGGATGAAAACCCTACATCGTCATTTAACTGTTCAACACTGAAAAAAGTGAGCAGTACAGAATTATTTTAATGTTTATTTCCTGAAATAAAAATACAGTCAGTAGCGTTTTGTTGGTCTGAAATGTGCCATGGGCTTTTCATTTATTTTAAGGGTGTGATAGCAATATCATAAGTGTTGTGAAAATATAAATGGTGAGATAACACCTCCATAGGACCTGAGCTTCAGTAGTAACATTGGAAAGTCTTTAAATAAACTGCAGCCAGAACGGAAAGGATAGATTTGCCTTGTTAACCAGGGACAGTGCGCTTACCAATGTCTAATTAAGCTTACGGCACCATGTCTTTTGCCCCTTTCCCCCTTTTTTCCCTTCATAATGGAGACATTAGATCTATTTACCAGGACAGTAGCAGCACATTCTGTTGCAAGGGCTCTCTCATCTGACAGCTGGTGTGACTGTGTGAGATTAGAGTGAAGCTACAGTGTGATTTTTGGGAGTGTCTTTTTACCCTGAAATGATGCTTTTCACTTGACGGGACTACGTAGACATACATTTCACAAAAAAGAATCTTCTAAATTTGTAGTTGAGAACAGTTATTTAAGGAAATTAAGCTATACGTCGGAAACAGCCTTGGAAGGTGATGAATGGGGAGTTCTTAGTGAGTTGTGGGGTTCCCTCCAGTTGTTGCTAAACAGAGACTGGGGGAGAAGAAGAATATGGAGAGATGGCTGGCTTCCTCACGCCAGCCCCTCAGCCCCGCTTCCATTTCCTTCTCTTGTAGCCTATAGCTACTTTTCTCCTCCTTTTCTTTTTTAAGTTTACATGTTGTTCTATGCCCCAAACCAGCAGGTCTTCAGGTCCCTCCTGTGAGACAAGCACCGCAGTGCCTGCGTGCCCTCCCACTGCTTTGTGTCTGTGTCTGAGCAGTGACATGTGCCCTTTACTGACATCCCTTAGATCCGGGGACTGCTAGTGCTGACCCACCCCTGCTGTAGTCTCAGCTCTGGGGTGGGGTAAAGGCAGGGGATTGTTTGAGCCCAGCAAGCTGAAGATTGTTAACACCCCTCAAAAAATGAAAAGAACAGAGCCGTGAAGAGCAGCGCCTCTCAGTGAGCTGTTTGTAATGCTGTGCTGTTCTGTGGTGAGGTATTTTGTTTTGGCAGGTGATAGAAGAGTTAGACCTGATGCTGACAAAAGATACATCTTTTGTTTCAAGAAGATAGGAAATGACTATCAACATGCTATTCCTTTAGTGAATATCTATATAATATTCCTTTTATGGTTATCCACAAAATAATGCATTTTAAGGAAGATACATGTGATAGTTATCTTCGTAGGGGGTGAATGAGCCTGCTCCTGTGTTACCTTCGAGGCCCTCGTTCTTGTTTCGGATGAGCTGTTTAAAAGCCGCTCGTGACCATCCTGCTTTGTGAGTAGACTGTGTCAGGCCCCAGAGTGGGATATGTAAGGAAAACGGAGGAGACAGACTCCCTGGCTTTTTGCCTGACTGCTTTCTTAGTCCTCCACCCCTCATCTTTAGTGCTGGCCATGGTCGCTCCATTTCCCACCTGTGATCTCTAACAAAAGGCAGGTGCTCAGTCAGGTGTTTGCTTTGCTGGTCACACTGGACCATACCTTCCTTTCGAGCTCTCGCAGCACTTTGTTGGGATCTGGCTCCTCTGAGCTGCACTAAGTTCTCCACATGCTGGGAACGTTGGTTTTCAGACAGTGTCTTGCTCTGGTGACTCCAGCTCACAGAGCAGCATTTGGCTCCATTTTCAGTGTGAGCACAGAGGAAGGATGATTCCGCAAGTCATTGTGTGTGCCGTACCAGCAGCATCTGTGAAGGGCAGGTTGATAACAACTCCTGAAGACCATGTGGGCAGACAGACACTAAAACACACCAGACCAAGAGCTTCCTGGGCATGTGACACGTGGGATGGCGCAGCACCTCACTTATGTTTCACAGAGGACTCTTAACACGGGAGTGGAGACGGAGGCCTGGCCGTCACTGGAGAGCCCTGTGTGGCAGCTCAGCTGGGACCTTGCCACTCGATTGGCCTTCTTCCAGTGCCCCGTGACTGTCTGTGTGCTCACGTGTCCACTCGATAGGCCTTCCAGTGCCCTGTGAGTGTCTGTGTGCTCACGTGTCCACTCGATAGGCCTTCCAGTGCCCCGTGACTGTCTGTGTGCTCACGTATCCACTTGATAGGCCTTCTTACAGTGCCCTGTGAGTGTCTGTGTGCTCACGTGTCCAGGGCTGGTGTCTAGGCTCCTGTACACCTCACCTCTGTAGCTTCACTCCATCCTGAGACCCCGAAGTTGCTTTCCAGCTGATAGGTTAATGATCTAACTACCCGCAGTGACCCCGAGATTGTTGGTGTCTGTGTCTATGTTGCACCTCTTCAAACTCTGTCCCCTCTTTAACCCTTTTGTAACCTCCCACATACGAACACCCAGAGAGATATAATTACCATATGATGTGTGATCTGAGAGTTAATATTAGTAATTAAGATTGAAATTAATCTTTTATCAGCCAGCTATCAAGGGAAATTGGGACCACTTGGCAAGTGCAGTCAATGTACTGATGATGCAGCCTGTGGTTGTGTCATTATTCTTTAGAATGGTTTGACATCGTGCAAAGACAAATGCACCCAGATTTCTAGTGTAATGTGCTCATGATGTACTTCAAATCCACAATGCAGAATTTATCATTTTGTGTGGTTACTGTGAGAAGCTTATGAAAGGAAAAGAGGCTTCATTAGTGCATATGTGAATTTATTCAGTGGCCTCTTCAAATAGACAGTAAAAGTATCTGCCACCATTCCTATCGATAGCCCCTCCCCCATGCTCATGGCAGAGACTCTAATTAAACTCATTGGGTCACAGGGAAAGTAAGTAAAGTGTAAAGTTAACTCAGTAGAAGCCAT
This sequence comes from Rattus norvegicus, assembly GCF_021556685.1. Taxonomy (NCBI): domain Eukaryota; kingdom Metazoa; phylum Chordata; class Mammalia; order Rodentia; family Muridae; genus Rattus; species Rattus norvegicus. The sequence continues at coordinate 125,536,798 of NC_141541.1, read as the reverse complement.
GTTAGTAATAATGATAATGGTTATTATTGTTATTATTTACTTATTCTATTATTATTATTATTATTATTTATTACATCCTGCTCATTGCCTCCTCTCGATTACCCCCTCCCACAATACCACCCCCATATTACCTCCCCTTCTCCTCTGAGCAGGTGGGGACCCTCCAGGTATCCCCCTATTCTGGCACATCAAGTCTCCATGAGGCTAGTCTCATCCTCTCTCACTGAGGCCAGACAGGGCCGCCCAGCTAGAAGAACACATCCCACAGACAAGCATCAGCCTTTGGGACAGTCCCTGCTCCAGATGTTCAAGACCCACATGAAGACCAAGTTGCCCAGAAGAAAGCATATTTAATGTGTAAAATTCTTGCTTAAAATGTTTAAAAACATTTATGAGAAATTTTCAGAATAGGATATAGACTCAGGAGTTGAGGTATCCGATGCTATTTTGTTTTTGGTGGCTACTAAGCTGTTTTGTCAGTAGTATGGTAGTTTGATACTAGGCAGTTTATTTGAGAGAAATGAAGGTTGTACAAATATATCGATTTCCATGTTTTCAGAGACAGGTTCTCTCTATGTAGCCTTGGCTGTCCTGGAACCTGCCCTCTATACCAGGCTGACTTTAGATTTACAGAGATCTGCCTACCTTTGCTTTGAGTACTGAGTTTAAAAGATTTTCATGTTCTTGGTATTTTACAGAAAGGGGAAAAAAAGTCTTGAATGCATGTCTCATTAACCTTCAGAACAATAGTCTCTTCAGTCTCTTTGTTCATGTGCATTTGAATTACTTTAACATAAGTTTGATTAAATGAAATTTAATTTTTGTAGTCCATAATTTTACTTTAATGGTTACTAATCTTTAGTTCTTTTTTGGGTCCTATTTATATAGTTTTTTATGGTTTCATTAATATTCAAAATTGATAGAATTGGGCATGTAAACTTTAACATTTCACACAAAACTGATAGGTGGAAGGAAGCTCTTTACTTCTAAGACTTTCAGAGTATCATTTTTCAGTCAGTTTGCAGTATTAGCAACACCAGTTTTACATGATTATATGCTAATGCAGGAGGAAAGAAAGACTGTCATTAAAATGTGATGGAGGCCCAATAAAACAACTTGGGGCTTCAGGTCTGTTACATTTACTCCCAAGAGATTTGGGCATGAAGAGGAGGACCCTGGACAGCTCCTCCTCTGTGAGGAGAACAAAGAAACCCTGCCGCCACCTTCCAACTAACTTAGTGTACTTCCATTGTTTTTACGATGCAGTGCCCATGTGTTCTGCGTGGAACGGAGGCAGCAGAATGTTGGGTTTGTTATTAATTATGAGTTAGACTTTTGATAGTAACCACTGTGTTTTCCAAAAAGGACTTGGTATTTGCCAGCTAGCGTGCTTTCTTCAGGCAGAGCTCAGTTCGGTAACAGTGTTTCTTCCAGCGATTCTGAGTAGACCAGTTGGGCGCAGGTGTGATGAGGTCACAGTAGGGCACAGGAAGGACTTCCAGCTTACTCTTCATCACCTCTGTTGAAGATGGCAGTTCTCTTAAAGAACCCTGTAGTCAAGGTGGTCAATTCTGCACTAACTTTATGGCCACATTCCCTTTGAGGACTGCTATGTCTTTATTTTTGATCATATCTTAATACAGTGCTCCAAGTACAAAAACAAATATGTAAGAAAAATAGGCATTCTGAAATCAGAAGTAAAGTGTCTTGATATCCATGATCATGCCCCCGATGTGTCTACTGGTAATGGGCTATCCTTGTCTGCTTTGTGTTTTGAGATGGAAGTCCTTCGCCAAAGGACACAAACAAAAGCTCGCTGGATTTGACTTAGCCGTCATGCCCAGCTTATCTGTATAGTGAACAGAAATACTTGTAGTTGGGATGAAGGAAACGATGGATAATGTTCAGACTAAACAGGTAGGTGGAGTTGGGATGGAGGGCTGAGACCTAAAGACCACTCACTCTGGCTGTGAGGGAGTACAAGGGGTCACATCCTATGCACTACTTAAGGTCATCTCGTCTCTGCCCCTGTTCCTGTTCTGCCGGAGTCTAGCTCTGCTACTCTGGTGGATTCTGCTCTGTCTGCTGTGGAGCTCTAGTTTGGCCAAATCCCTCCCATTGAACTGTGTATACATTTATTTCAGTGTTGCTGTGACGTAAAAATGTTGTGTCACATATAGGTATGTGCTCTGCAGAGACTCCTGAAATTACCTGCTTGCTTTAAGCTAATGATGAGTTATGTTCGTTAGTGACTAGACCTCTCGAGGGCTCCATGGCTCGAGGGCATATGGAACCATGGTTTTATATTACAGAAACTATCAAAGCATCAAGGCTGTGCCCGACAGCTTCCTCGTGAGGCTGGTGTCCTGTTCAACACCTGAGTGGGTAATCCTGGCAACTGGACAGCAGAGCCTAAAACTGCTCGGAGCCACAGAGTAGCCGGGCAGTTAGGAGCATGGCTGCGCAGATACACGGCAAAGCACATTGGCCTGTGGGGAGGACTGGGTGCTGGGCTACTGATCAGACCCAGAGCAAGTGTAAGGCAGTGTCCAGTGGCTGTGGGTAGATGGTGGCGGCACATGTAACTGGTGTGGTCACAGAAGGAGACGTAACAGAGAAAACTGTTCGCAGTGCTGATGGCGTCTTAGGATCTGGATAGATGAGAGCCCTGGCACTAGAATTTAATGCCCCACGCAGGGATCTTCAGAAAGGGGAGGCTACGCTGCCATCAGAGGAGAAACAGAGGTGGATGCCAGTTACCTGGGTCTGGTTTGAACACTTCTACCTTAGGGTTTCTGTTGCTTTAAAGAGACACCATGACCACAGCTCTTATAAGGAAAAGATTTAATCCGGATTAGCTTAGAGGTTCAGAGATTCAGTCCATTGTCACCATGGTGAGCAGCATGGCACCACACAGGCAGCCATGGTGCTGGAGAAGCTGAGAGCTCTACATCTGGATCAGCAGGCAGCAGGGAGAGCAAGACATTGGGCCTCATTTGAGGAGCTGAAACCTCAAAACCCACTCACGGCAGGGACGTGTTTCCTTCAAAAAAGCCGTGCCTCGTATCCCTCCCTGTGTGCCAGTGGGGCCATTTTCTTCAGACCACCACATCTGTTACTTGTTCCCCTTAGAGTACATTCTTGTCCCACTAGAAATCCTATGAGGTCACTGTGGTCTGTGTCTCTGCAGTTTTCCTGCTTTATCTTCCAAGTCTTCCTCTCAGATCCTTTTCTAGAAAGTGAGCAGTACTCGCAGTCTGCTCCTTACTACGGTGTTTTAACTGACCATGGAAGGCATACAGTGCGGACGTGGATTCTAAGCGAGGGACTGTTAGAATTTTTAAATCATGATAACGTAGTGTTTGCCTTTCTTATATATATATATATATATATTTTTTTTTTTTAACTTTCAGATTTTACCAGATGTTGCAAGGACTCCGGGATCCTTATGGTATTAAAATGCCGTAAAGAGAATTCTGCGCTGAAAGACTGTCTAACTGCTTAGTAAGTTGTTACCTCAATGCTTGTGGCTCTGTGATTGGACACACGTGTAGTAGGAGAATGTTATTAGCTCATCACCTGCAATATGTTCTGTACCTCTGGTTAAGACATTAGTATGTTACAGGTTATTCTAAAAGACATTTAGGAAGGGACTTAAAAATTATATTTGGCAGAATCGTATGCATGATTTTCCACATGGCTTACCAAATACTTTTTTTACAGCGGTTGATTTACAGAGTGAGTACAGCCTGCTTTTTAGTCCTCTATGGGAAGCAGCTGAACTAGACAAGCCCTGGGAACTCTTCATCCTGGCGGTTTGCTGAATTTGTTCATTCAACTCCTGGGAACGCTGCAGCAATGATGTGGGAGCTCTAAAAGGAAATTCCAATTTCTAAAGCTTTATCAAGTCAGAAAAGGGCAGGCCTCCCATGGAAATCCTTCAAATGTTCAAAGGTTGGTGTAGCACCAGCCAGCACAGTGAGTGCCTGCTCTGTCTGAAGTGCCTCCCTTCGCCTGGCTGCAGCGCACCCAGCTACGTGTGTAGGTGGCTGCTTCCCCGTCACTCGGGCTCACAGGAGCCTTGGGACGGGGAGACAGACGACTGTTCTGAATCCTGATGCCCCTGATGCTTTTCCCACCAAAGTCCTTTGTGCTAGAACTCTGTACTTTCCCCTCTGTATGGCAGTTTTAGACTCAAGCTCAGACCCTTAGGAAACTTGAGACAGGGAAGCCTTTATGCCTCTTCTTCCTCAACATGTAACTCCACCTTCCGTCAGCTAAGGGGCAAAAACCACACACTGAACGCACACCTAAGTCCCTCGCTGCAGTGTGTTGTCCTTGAGGGTGATAGGAAGCCAGCCCACCAAATCACATAGGCCCTCAACACAACAGTCTGCAGGTTTATGCTCTCCACCTGGAGGACAGGTCTAGGCTATCAGCCTGAATTCCCAGCCTGGAATGTTCCTGGACGTGTAGGCTCATCTGCAGGGCTCAAGAGCATCCTAACCTAGCCTGATTCATCTGTTGGTCATTGATAGACACGATGGCCCTTCCTGTCTGTGTACAGGAAGCCAGTGAGCAGTGTGGAGTCCTGGTGACAAGCCACTGCTGCTGTTATTGGAGATCATCTGCTCAGCACTTAGAACCCTGGGCACAAGCCAGCTGGAATTTCTTCCCTGAACCTCGAATTTCCCTTGCCCTGGTGACTGCCAATGCCAGTGTGTGCTTCCTGTGTGACCTTATAAAAGGCATCAGAGCCCTTCAACAGGAGGAAGTGCGTGCTTGAGGAGTGTATTGCACACTCCTGCATAGCAGAACACCTTCATTTAAGTCTGTAGGCGATACAAGTTCCCACAAACTGCAGTTGCCTTTCCTAGACTCCCTCAGACGATGTATGTGCACAGCGATGTGAGAGTCAAGTCCAGTTTTCAAAGGCCGAGGCTGTACACAGAACGAGCCAGCTCCTGCAGGCCTTGGCCAGTCAGTCCAGAGTTATCATGGGAAATGAAAACTACAGCTCTGCTCCCATCATCAGAGTCTCACCGTGGCCAGGAGACCGCTCTTCCCATGTCACACAGGGTTGTAAATCGCTGTTTCCCACTGCGCATTCTCCATAGGCTGGGTATATGGAAGAATGGGGGATGTCCCTCGGATACACGATGCCCTCAGCCACTGGAGAGGAGGAACCATGTCTGATGTCATTCTATCTTGCCTGATCAGAGAAACCCTCTGCCTTCTCAGCCTAGAATCTCTGAGTTTTCTCCAAAAGTGCAGAGTAAACCATGATGGCACTTGCTTGTCATCACAGCATTCAGAAGTCTGAGATAAGATTGATGCTAGTTCAAGGCTAGTCCACGCTACACAGATTCAAGAGGTGCAAAATGTGGGGGAAGGGGGCATGTTAGGAGAAAAGGGTATGTGGGAAGCCTGTCGTGAAATACATTTATCACAGAAATTACAACATGAATATTTTCCTCAGGAGTTGTTTGACTACTACAAAATCACCCCGAGTAGCACTTGGTTAGCCATGGTGACAGAAAAATTGGGAGGGGAAGGGGTTGGAATAGCTGCTGTTTTGCCCAGCAGTAAAACAGTGATTAAATCAAACAAACCTGCCACAACTTAGGTACGAGGTTTGGAGTTTGGTGGGGACTTCCCATTGACCATGGTAGAGATCTGATAGGAAAATGTCTTCAACTGTAGCTCAGATCTGAAACTTGTTACACTGTTTTACATACGTGTTCTCCAGAGGAACAGAACTGACGGAGTGATCTATAGACATCAGTCCTCAGGGCTGGGTGTCTCAGCTGGTCTTTGGTCTGTTTGGATCCTAGAGATGTCCATTCCACTGCCCATGAAGGAAGGCCTCCGCAGGAGGATAGATGGGCTTGCCAGAGAGATGAAGGCAAGCAGGCAAAAAGCAAAAGCTTCCTTCTACCATGTCCACTGAAAGACGCTTCCACCAGGAGGTGTGGCCCAGACTTAGGGTGGGTCTTCTGACCGCCAATGACCCAATCAAGACAGAGTCCTCACAGGTGTGCCCAGGTGTTTGGATTTCAGTTGATTCTAGATGAGGACGCATCTACAAGCTAGATTAGTCATCACAAGTTGTCAATCTGACACACAATCATATCTCCTTACATAAATTTTAGTTTCCAAATTGAAAAAAATCATAATTGTGTTTAACATGATATTACTGTCTCATGTACGACAGCGTTATATAGTGGAAATACCTGAGTTTTACCGTTATCCTTTCCCACATGGACCTACAGCCTTTTAGAAGGGTAACTGTTCACTGGGGAAAGGAAATAATCAGACTTTCCAGGGTATCTTGGGTATAGGTTCTGAATTGACACTGATATTGGGACACCCCAAGAAGCAGTGTGGACCTCCAGTTGAAGGCAGCTGCTTACTGACATCCAACCCACAGCAGGTATAGTTCCTAGAAATCATCCCGTGGTTGTTTCCCAGTCACAGATGCATGAGTGGACAGATGACGGCGAAGCTGGCCGACTTCACATTGCTTTCATAACTGTGGAGTGAGCGCTAGTGTGGTTAGAAAGGCCAAATGCAAACCAGTAGACTTGGCCCTACCACGGAAAGTAGTGAATATAGACAGTATCCCATCCCTGGAAGAATGGCGGGAATTAGTGTCACTGTTCAAAGACTAGAGGGTGCAGGGATGATAGATTGATTCATCACATTCCCTTTAACTCTCTGGCCACTGCCTATGACTGATGGATTGTGGGGAATGAATGACAGACAGTTGGCCACAAAAACCTAGTCAAGTAGCGACTTAGTTACTTTTCTATTGTTGTGAAGAGACACCATGACCAAGGCAACTTATATAAGAAACCATTTAATTAGGGGGCTCATTTACAGTTTCAGAGGTGAGTTCTGACCATCATGGCGGAGAGCATGGTACAAGCAGGAAGGCAGGCATAGTACTGGAGCAGTAGCTGAGACCTTACATCTTATCTCCAAGTTGGAGGCAGAAAGACAAACAAGACAGAGACAGACGACTGAGTCTGCCATTAAGTTTGAAGCCTCAAAGCACACCCACATTGACATACCTCCTCCCAGGCCATTAGGAGGCGTCTCCTAATCCTTCCCAGATAGTCCTCCTATCAAGGAGGGCTCTAGCATCCAAATGCACAAGCCCATGGGGGCCAGTTTCATTTAGAAACCACGGGTAGTGATTCCTGTGGCAGCTATGGTACCAGATGGGGTGTTCTTACTTGAACAGTTGTACCACATGGTACATGGTATGCAGCTGTTGGTCTAGCAATGCCGCCCTCTACCTGTCCACAGAGGAGATCGGAAGCAGTTTGCTCTCAGTTGCCGAAAGCCAGCAGTATACTTTTATAGTCCCTTCAGTAGTATATATTAACTCCAGCCCTGTGCCATAACAGTCTGACAGGATCGTGATCGTCTCTGTAATGTAGAGTATTACACTGGAGCACTGCATTGATGACATTATGCTGATTAGACCAAGTGAGCAGGAGGTAGCAGCCACTATGGACTCTTTGGTAATTATATGTGTATTAGAAGATAGGAAATAAATCCAACCAAATTTAAGGGCTTACTGCCTCAGTGGACTATTTAGTCAGTGGTGTGGGGGCATACAGAGAGAGCTATTCCTTCTGAGATGAAGGATAAGTTAGTGTGCCTGGCCTTCCCACCCTCAAGAAAGAAGTGCAATGTTTAGTGGACCTCATTGGATTCTACAGACAGCACATTGCTCACTTGGGTCTGTTACCAAGTGACACAGAGAGTTGCTAGCTTTGAGTGGGGTCTGGAGCAGAAGGCTCTTGAGCAGGGCCAGGCTGCTGTGCAGGCTGCTCTACCCCTTGGACCACAGGACCCAGCAGACTTGCTACTGAGGTGTCAGTGGCAGGAGGGGTGCTGTTTGGAGCCTCTGGGTCCACTTTGGGTCAGTCTCAGAGGACTTTGGGATTTGGGAGCAAGGCTGTACTCTCATCTGAGTACATTATTTTCCCTCTGAGAGAGAGCTCTTGACCTGCTTGGGGTCTTACTGGAAATTGGATATCTGATAATGGACCACAAGTTATCAGGAAACCTGAGCTGTCCCTTGTGAGCTGGGCCATGAAGTGGTGCATGTACAGCAACAATCCACTGTCAGTGGGAGGTATAGATAGGAACGATCTGGCCTCAGCAGCTAGGTCCTGAAGGCACTAGCAAATTTCATGAAACATTTCCCTAAATGCCTATGGTTCTACTTTGATATGTGATTTCTTGTGTCTAATTCACTAATAAAGTAGCCTGTCTTTATTTGTACATAAACCTGTTCTAGGTGGGGCAGCCTTAGAACAGAGAGGCAGGAAGAGTCTACAGAGAGGGCAGCCTGGGCCCGACTGGCTCAGGGAGAACGTGGCCAGCTTTGCAACCTTGACTGTCCTCTAGCGAGAAGGGACCGTTCCTCTAGGCGTGGTGGTGAAGTACTGTGCATACATAGCACATGGACCAGGGTGCCTGGTGCACGGCAGGCGCTTAGTAAGCATTACGTTTTTGATGGACTCTTATTTGACTGGCACTTGTTACTATTTGAACATCCTTTTCCTACTCTTGGAAATATGAACCTCAGGGTCTAGTTTGTTGTGGGGAAGGAGGAATCTTGCTGTTGGCTTTTGAATCGAGAAAGGCAGCCAAAGGTGGATTTGACATTATCTGAAGAATGATGGAAAGTTATGAAATTTTTCTTTGGCATTAAGTCCCAGAAAGCACTCTTTGTTCATTACTATAGCAGGTCACAACGTGCATGTGGCTGCTGCTCCCTTTTAGCAACATGTTGATAGCGCTGTGTGCTCCTTCACTATGTCTGCCCTCTCCACTTCTCACTATAGTAGGACCCAGTTCTGACCCCTCTCAAACTGCTAGTCTAGTGTGCTTGCTGATGGCCAAAGCCAAGAAGCAGAAGCACCCTCTTTCTCCCAACCTTTCCCATAGTGGTAGCTTTCATTGCCCTAGAAATGCTGTCCAGTTGGCTGCACATTTCTCCACTCAGCCTTGTCTTCCATAAGCTATTGCTTAAAGTCACTTTCTTTGGGTTCTGTTAAGAATCTTAAATCTAAGTGTAGTTTGTACCCCTGGATTAAATCACTAGATTCTGCTTCTCTGATTTTCTAAACATCTTAGGGAATGTTTTTGTTCAGTCTGTGTCATGTGGCTTGAATTAGTTTTCTATAATCTAGAGTCATCTCTTCTAACTCTGGTTAGTTACCAAATCAGCAAAAGGGTGATTTTTTTCTGCATCCCCGTATCGATCTCTTCCTTTGGGTTAGCTTACGTGCCCACCATTTCTTGCTTGAATATTATGATTTGAGATCCAACTTTAAAGTCCTTGCTGTTCCCGTTTAGCCTACCTGCCACACACTGCCATTCATTCAAGACTCTTATTTGCAGTTAAGTCTTGTCCTGCTGCTCTCAGGAGACTGTTGTGGTGCGACATCGGTGGCCTATGCAGATCTGTAGCTGTGCACTCAGTGTTCCTGGGCTCGTCCTGCCGTATGCACAGTCCACTGTGAGCTTCAGCCCACCTGCAGTGTCTCCCGCCTCTCACTTTCCCTCACTGTCTCCTCTGTGGTCCTGCAAGGAGCGCTCGCCCTGGTTCTCACCCGCACCTCCCCTTCCTTCCTCCTGTCTCCATGCCGTTCCTTGTCCTTCTAATATTTTGTTCTAGTCCAGCCCGTGTCTGTTGAACCATGGGCTTCTAGAAGGCGGCATCATTCATCGTTCCATCCTGTGCAAGACCAAACCCAAGGTCTTGTATTACTATTACAAAATTTAAAAATCATTGTTTTTCTCACTAGTTTATGTTTATTGTGTCTTGAAATTGAAAGTCAGCTTTTCAAGATTAAACCTCACGAATATCTAAATGTTATTAAAGCTTATATTCTATCTATTGTGAAATATATGGATTTACTTCTTATAGCTATAATGATCCAGCCTTCTATGAAGAATGCAAACTGGAGTATCTCAAGGAAAGGGAAGAATTCAGAAGAACTGGAGTTCCTACCAAGAAAAGGCTCCAGAAGCTTCCCACAAGCATGTAGGCAAACAGTGAGTCAGACGTCCCATCATGGAAGCCATCTGTAGTGTCAATCAAACGATGGACTGGAACAACGTTGCTCATCCTAATCATGAAAACATTCATTTTTTTTAATGAAATAAAAATATTTATTTCAGAGTTCTGGCTTATTAAATATGGGATGGGGAAAATAAATAAAGTTTTCCTGGCCTTAACCCAAGTTCTTCACCTCTAATTGTAATCAGTGCTAACTGTCATAGTTTCATGTGTGCATTTCCTTCTGCTCATTCGGGCTGACGGCCTGTGTGGGATGAAAGCCCTAGGGGAGGACTGGACCACCTTCAACACTGCTGACGGCAGCGGTGGCCACCCAGCAGTCTGTTACCCCATCAGAGGCATGTGGGCAGGGCTGCAGACTTCCTATGGGCTTATTTGGAAACAAGATTAGGCAAATTATTTTACTGAAACCTTTGATAGAAGTTTTTCTGCATTATTTCTTGATCTTTTGAATTTGGCTACCCAAAAATACTGTATAATCTTGGGTTTTAAGAAGTTGGTATTGTATGGGCTGGAGAGATGGTTCAGTGGTTAAGAACACTAACTACTTTCCCAGAGGTCCTGAGTTCAAATCCCACAACCACATGGTGGCTCACAACCATTTGTAATGGGCATTGGAAGCCTTTTTCTGGTGTGTCTGAAGACAGCGACAGTGTACTCATACATGAAATAAATAAATCTTAAAAAAAATAAAAAAAACGAAGTTAGCATTGTTAAGTGCGAACTTCTGTTTTGTAACATGAGGGATTTGGGAGGAACTGTGCTAAGTTTCTGTTTTAGTGTGTTACCTTAGTCTAAGCTTTCTATATTAAAAGCCATTTTAAAAAAACAGGAAGGCAAGATTTAACTTTGGCTCCAATCCTATGAAAACAATTTTTTTCCTCATTCAAATGAAATGAACCCAGAGCATGTTAAAGCTTCATACTGTACTGACCAAAGAACTAGATTACTCTAGTTTGAAACTCAAAAAAATCCATTCTCCTAGACTGCAATCAAAAGCTGACCGAGGCCAAGGAGAGCAAACACAGTGAGGAGACCGCAGCGTGGGGAGAGGGGCAGCAGCCGACTTACTTCTGAGCTGGCCTGTTGGCACTGGCATATTCCTAGTGGACAAGGCTATAGTTGTTCTCAGTGACTCAAAGAAAAGGCGGTTACTACAAGCAGCCGGGGACATAGTAACGCTATTTCTGTTGTGTCTCCTGACCGATAGGTACTAAGTAGATGTACTCTGCTCATGCTCACCTCTGCTCTGACTGGTGTACCTGCTGCACATGTGTCTGGATACTGGGCTTTTACCAGTTCATGGGCAGTTCTATTTGGCCTTGGCTCAAGAGAGTAAGGGACCAAGAGGAAGGACCAGGTGGCTGCTTAAGTTGTGTCCTAGTATTACTGAGTTACAGGTGTACTTAATTGGATTTTTCTTAGAAAAGAAATCCAGCTCTTATAGAGAATTTCAAGGGAAGCTCGTTGGGGTTGTCAGCTAGTATGAAAAGGATCAACAGAACTGTCAGTTTTAATGAATCACAAAATACAGATTGTACCATTGACTAAGTATATATTTAAACATTTTCTGACCAGGTAAAAATATTTTAGGGTTTATCTTTTCTAGCTAAGGAGTCTTATACAGGCCATGACACTTCCAACTGTTAACACCAATCAGACTGTTTTAGCAATCCTTTTTGATAACTGTAACTACTGATTAGAGGGAATTTGCTCCAGTCAGAAACGTTGGAGAAATAAAATTAATACCAGATTTTGGAAATATACATAGGCAAGGACAGTATTTCACATCGAATTCCATTTTAAAAACAAAAATAATTTTAATTAAAACAATTTCTTGGCATTGTTCAAAAACATAAGACTCTTTTTACAAAAGAAAACTTCCCATCTTGGTTTTAAAAAAGGCAAACGAGGAAGTAAGCTGCATTAGACATAAGAGGATGGACAGCCTCTGCAGCCACAGGAGAAATGTGTTTGCTTTCTTATTACACAGACAGTTAGCTCCTTCTGTGGGAGCCTGGAGTCTTGCATTTGTTTTATGCATATTGGGCCTTGTTGTATTACTTGGCAGGAGCCTGTACTCCCTTGAGTCAGCCGTGCTCATTGGTCAGAACACATTCCAGCATCTGACATCAATCCCATTAATCACGGGCAGGGGTGAGTGAGATGACTCAACAGTGAGCAGTGCCGGCTATGCATGGTATTCAGTGATGAGAGGTCGGAGATCCTCTGAATTCAGCATACGTGAGATGCCAAGGACAAAGTCCTCTCACATCAAATAGGTAGTGCATGATCACTAATACTCTTAATACTTCAACCTTGAAGGGATTTAGATGAATTTCCACATAAAGCCATCTTCTTTCTTTACTTATTTACAAGTGATTGGCCACTTAGTCTGGGGATATTTCGTAATTGTACAGCACAAAATTTAGTTCTAGATGCAGCTAATTAGCATTTACTTTCTCAAATGTCATAGTCTACCAGCCTGTAAGCTGCTCTGTGGAAAATGAACAGCCGTCCTGCTGATGACAGCCACACGGCGAGTTCGCCATGAAGCACTGAGGAGACTGCCCTGCTGTGAGAGGCTCTTTCTACTTTAACTGGGCATTGTATAAAGCTCTAATAGTTTACTCACATACCACATCATTTTTAAACTATTTGGGATTTGAATATACTGGGGAAAAGTTGGCTTCAATAGTCTTTAGTTCAAGTCTTAAAATTCAAATTGCACTTTAAATTTATATATACAAACATTTTACTTAAAAATGACTTTAAATCTTAAAACTTGAAACAATAGCACAGAGGTGTCATAACCTACTTTTATTCCATATTTCAAATCTTTATGCATCAGGAAGTTACAGAAGCACAACCTAGTCACACTCTCAATTGCTTCTTGATACAATCTGAACCAGCAGACATGGTTTTTCTCTTATATTAAAGGCTGCTTTTTATTTAATGACTGGATATTTAGGCAGGTCATAGTTTATGAAACCATGTCTAAAATTTTCATTTCCATTCGTGTTCCAAGAAGCAAAAATTTGTAATTGTTAGCAAAGGTCCAACCGCGGAGGTTCCGTTCCCATACTGGAAAATCAACTACATACATAATGCTGCAGACTGTACAGATGTACACACTGGAGAGCTCCACAGGACGTCAGTCAGAGTCCACTGTCGGTCTGAGAGAACCAGTGAGTTAGTGTCCCGATCAAAGCCCAAGTCAAATTAACTTTTGTACAGGCAGTTCTGATTGTGCTGATCCAGGTAATGCAGGGGTGGCAGGTTGGGTGAAGGTAAGATTTTGCTTTTATTTTCACCAAATGCTGTCTCACTTGATTTAGGAGGGCTTGGGAATACCCAGGAGTTATCTTCCAGAGAATTTCTCCCGTAGGAGTTGTGCTCCTGAAAGTCTGCACCGTCATTAGGAGTCAGTCTCTCGTTGTCTGTCCATGACTGAAGAACTGCTTTGTCTGAGAAAGCCTTCCTATCTCCTGGTAAAGTGGAGGGTGGAGCATAACACGTAGCTTTGCCATGTGGTGACAAAGGGGGATGTCTTTTGTAAGCTGCAGTACAATTTGCCAAGTGCAATTTTGCGCTGTCTCTCCCAAGGTCTTCAACACATCCCACTTGGGTACAGGCTAAAAAGAAAGCACAGCCATGCGTCAGTCTTCTAGCTTTTCAGACTGTAAACATGTCATATGCCAGTTTCACAACTGACACTAAAATTAGCATTTCCAATTGGGAAACTGATCTGAGATAACTTAGATCTGTGTTCTCGGAGATCACATATTTACTGACCCTGAGCTAAGGTCATTCACCAACCGCTTTGCTTTAAAAAATGGATGTCAGAATCCTTTCTTGCTTTTGTCATCCTGCTGATGAAGAATGTTTAACTTTTTTTACAAGGCAAAGAGAAGAAAAGTTCTTGGTCTTTAATGTGGTTAGTGAAAGTTTGTTTTTAGACCACAGTCTAAAAAAAGTTGTGTAGAATTAGGTTTAAAATATATTCTTTTGCTTACTGAAACTTCTCAATAGGAGAGGGCTCAAAAGTAACTTATTTTTATAAGTATACCTTGGATTCTTGAGAGTCAAATGAAAATTTAGCATGTATTCAAAGGCTTTTGTGGATAAAATAATTGAAATAGAAGCTGTAAGTTCAATTTCTTAGATTAAATATAACAGTAAACATAATAACTCTGCTTTGGTCAACAACAGGCCAACTTAAAAAGTAAATAAAAAGGTGTTTCAGACATACAGTGGCTTAGAAAGAGACTGCGCTGAGGTTAGTATCTAGCTACAGCCAGCATCCTGCAATCATGCTTCTCAGTCTGCCACAACTGAAAGCTAATTGGCTTTATGTTACCTAATACGTTGTGTGTGTGCACTCGAGTGTGTGCGTGTGTGAGTGTGTGCGTGTGTGAATGCAGGTACACACATGAGCATGAAGGTCAGAGGACACATTTCTGGAGTGGGTTCTTCCCTTCACTGTGAGTTCCGGGAGAGGCAGGTCCTCACGCTTGCAGGTGGGCTCCTCCACTTGCTGGGCTATCCTGCTGGCCAACCAACTCACTCATCATAGAAACAAATGGAAACATCTGGGTAATGTGTGGAAGGGGGTGGATAGAGTGAAAGAAATTCATTCTTCTGGGGAACAGTGACGGACGGGTTAGGGATAAGTGAGCCATAACCCAGTCTACTTAAAACAAGAGCTGTAGGGACTGGTGGCTGTGCTTAACATTGTCCAGGGAAATGTTCTAGTAACTGATAGTGCAAGGGCATCAAAAGACTGTATTACAGTCAACTAAAAGGAACACAGGATGGGAAGTTAGTCCCCTTTATTAGTCTCCAGAACACACTATTTTATGATGTAAGCAGTTGCACTGACAGCATACTCAGTAACAGCCGAGCCCCTGTATGGACAAGTCTTACTTCTATGGTACCTCCACAGTACCTATGGTACCTTCAGTAGTAATCTTAGCAACTGCAAAAGGGCAAGGGGAACTACAAAATGGGCTGTTTGCTCAAAATCACATTAATTTGCTTGATTCTTAAGTACCCAACTCCACAGAAATCAAGAGACTTTGAATTAATTTTCCCCCCAATGTCAAACATCCCTTATAAACACTCCTGAGAATAGTTATAAACAGTTTTTTGTTCTCCTTTAGGACAAGCAGAGATGCAAGTAACAATTTTAAATTAGATGATGACCACCTTTCGAAGTCACACCACATTCCTTTGAAATGTAAAATTTAAAGCATAAAGGTATCCTGTATGCTTTGGATGTAAATCTATCATGTAATGTTGAGTGCAAGCACAGACTGTTTCCTAAAATATAAAACAGCACTGGCAAATACCCACTGCCAACTAACACAGAACTCAAAAAGCTTGAGTCAAACATTGTCTTTAGAAAGAAAGCAGTGGCTGGATGGTAGAGACACAGGCCTTTAATCCCAGCACTTAGGAGGCAGAGGCAGGCAGGTCTCTTGTGTTTGAGGCCAGCCTGGTCTACACTCTCAGACAGACAGACACAGGCACAGGCACAGGCACAGGCACGGGCACGGGCACGCGCGCGCGCACACACACAAACACAAACACACACACACACACACTAGAGATAGAGGGAGGGACAGAGAGAGAGAGAGAGAGAGAGAGAGAGAGAGAGAGAGAGAGAGAGAGAGGGAGGGAGGGAGGGAGGGAGGGAGGGGGAGGGAGGGAGGGAGGGAGAGAAGAGAACATATGAATATATTGTTCCAGGACAGTCACAGCTACATGGAGAAACCCTGTCTCAAGAAAACAAGCCAACCAACCAACCAACCAAAGCAGTGGAAATTTTGATTGAGTCTGCCTTCAAATCACATCCTATAAGAAAAAGAAAAGTTTGTAAAAATGAGTCAGAGTTATTTTGAAAATAAAATCTAGGTTTCTGGTGTAGTTCACAGTACTGAAATGAGACTTTGGAGCTTTTGAACATCTAACTAAATCCACATAGCTGTGGTAAAGGCCCCTGAGCACAAACCTAACACCGTGGTCATACACACATAAGCAACACTTGGCTGAGAGAAGTCACAAGGGGAAAAGAATACAGCACTGAAGAAAAACCAAGGCGGCACCGTGCACGTGGGACTGCCCGCCCAGAGACTGCAGCCGGAGCAGAGCGTGAGTGGGCAGCTGCTGCTGTGGCTGCAGGCGGCGTTCCCAGCCGGCAGTGACTTGCCTTTGCCCGCAGCTGCCGTCTTCAGCTGTCTGAGCAGCTCGGCTTGCACCTGAGTCACCAGGTGTAGGTTAGCCATCTCCCTCCTCAGCTCCCAGTACACGTGCTGCATGTGGTCACTGAAAGGGAATTTTAAAACCAGTTACACCCATCCTTTTTATGAAGGGCAACAACTTTACAATACAAACAGGTTTACATTTATACTTTCATGACAATATAAATGAAACCAAAGGGTATTTATTTAGAATGTTGTACGGGGAAAACCTAGGGATAACACTGCTCTGCTGTCAGGCAGTAGCTACTATATAAAACAGATCATGGAAAATACTCTAACCAGTGAGCTTACTGGCTCTATCAGAACCAAGGATTGCTTTTAACCAATAATGTGCAGGGCTGTTAATATAATTAGTAAGGAGTATGCCATCCCTTAGTCAATCTGATCAAGAACAGAATTGCATTCACTCTTGTACAGTCTTGGGCTTCGTCTTTGTCTCTGGATTGCTCTGACACTGTAAAATGAAGCCACATTAAGACAAGATTCATGCATTCCATTCTTTATGTCTGACTGGGCTGTCTCGTACTGTTGGTTCTAAACCAATGTGACGTGACAGCACAGACATGAGGAGTCACATGATTCCTTAACGAGGCAGCAGCTAGAGAAGCGGGTTACAGGAGACAGAGCTTCAAAATGCCTTTCCAGTTTTACAATTAAACGAATCTGAAACTGTCTATAACTAGTTATAAAAGCTTTTATTTTCCATTAAACCCCCGAGGCTCATGACTTCCTTTAGGTTCTTAATTTTCAACTAAATGGACTAGAACCTTCAGCATATGTCCTTATGTTATTGTACAGCGACACCTGAAATAGCCAATATTAGAATATTATTCTTGCTTTCTTGTACAGTGACACCTGAAATAGCCAATATAAGAATAACCGACTTCAGAGTATCACGACAACTGCCACTGTCAGGGATGTTAAGTGGTATGAAAATCAAACTAAACAAACACGCTACTTCCTGTTGCAGTTTTTGTCTGTCTAGTAAACAGAACTTAAACTTCAAAGGGATAATCTTGAAATCTGAATCTGGTATCTAATTAAAGAAGCAATAGATATTTAAAAACAAGTAGGTCAAATTGTGTGAGGTAAAATTTTACCTCTTTTGACTTCTACCCAAGTTAGACTATAACTATTCTAAACAGTGCAGCGAACTCTACTGCTTTGGAGAAAACCTAGTATTTTAAGTATCTTTGGTGTATTTTTGCCAGTAAACACTGGCTATGCTTTTTACAATAACTGTTTCATAGTGAAGTCTGGCTTCATGGTGTAATTCTGGACATTCCATGCTTGTCAAAGGGTGACTCATTATAAAGCAGCAGGTGGAAGTGTTGTACACATGCTAACTTAGGCACACAGGCATGAATAACAGTTTGAAAATAGTTTATTATCCTTATAAAATGGTGAATCTGTACCTGACTTACAAAAAAGAAAATACTCATGATAATACTTGGGTACTCAAACCCCAAGTACATGTAATCACTCAAATAGCTAGACAAAGAATATGATGATAAAGAAGTTACTATACATTTTAAAAGTTCAATTTAATGAAGACTACTTAAAATTAGATTAGATAGAACTACATCATCAACTACCCTGTTCATCACCTACACTAAAACTACAGACTAAAAAACACAGCTACGACTGGGCAGGAGAAATGGCTCAGTAGCTCAAGACTGCTTACTGCTCTTGCAGAGGACAAGGATTCAGTTCCTAGCATCCAACCGCTTGTAATTCCACTTGTAGGGCTCTAACTCCCTCCTCTGGCTTCTATGGGCTTCGGCATTACCATCCCCATCAACTCACGCAGGCTCTACAACATGCACATAAAAAGGCGTGTCTCTCAACACCTTCCAGACTGGCACCTGACCTGAGTTTTAACTCCTGTAACCAACTTAGAGTAGAGATGAGAACTGACCCATCCACTGAGCTGCTTCGGACGCCCACACAGGCTCTGTGGCGCATGTGCACACTGCCACCCTAGTATCTAAGATTGGTACTAATTACAAGTCTTCCTCTATGGATAACAGAATAATTCCAGGTTGCTGTAACATCAGAGTGTTATAGTCTTTAAAGTGTGTAAAAGATTCTATACAGGGAGCAATGTTTAAACCTTTAAAAACAGAGCTGAAAAGGCAAGTTACTTCTCCACTTCTTAGCAGTAATCCCTGTGAATATTGGGTGTTTTATCCAAGTGCTTTTGAGACTATATGTGGACTGCATACCTACTTTCTTAAATGCAAGTACAAACCTGAACTTGCTCTAAATGACCTAAAAAAATGTCAAGTATATGGTTGCCTCTAAATAATGTATATAGCCGTTTCTTGAGTACTAAAATTCTATTAATCAAATTGTGAGCTCTGAAAAACAGTAATGTAAAACATAAAAACATAAGAATAATTATAGTTGAATACTCATTATGTATGAGACACTTCACCCATTTTCTTGCACCAGCCTGGCAAAATGGCTGTGCTGGCTGGGTTTATGTCAATTTGACACAGGCTACAGTCATTGGAGAGGAGGGAGCTGCTATTGAGAAAATGCCACCATAGGATCAGGCTGTAGGCAGGCCTGTAGGGAACTGTCTTAATTAGTGATTGACTGTGGGTGGAGCCATCCCTGGGTTGGTGATCTGGGCTCTATGAGAAAGCAGGTGAGAAAGCCAGGGAAGCAAGTCAGTGAGCAGCCGCCTCCATGGCCCCTGCATCAGCTCCTGCCTCCAGGATCCCACCCTGATCTTTGATGATGAAGTGATGTGGAAGAGTATGCTAAATAAACCCACCCCTCCCCAAACTGTCTTGATTATGATGTTCATCACAGCCACAGTAACCCTGCAGAGGACAACAGAAAATCTCATCTCATTTTGTTCATGAAGAGACAGGTTCAGGAGTCAGAGTCAGCTCCAGGCCACAAGGTTCCTTTCTCGAAGTGTGGTACTTGTCCACTCCTAAGTACTGACCACACTGCCCTTTTAGGGACCCTGTGTCCTACGGGCACTGTCATGTATACACACCAAAGAACCTGTACAGTGGCTGATGCCCACACAGACATGCTCAGCCCATGTGTGAACTTCTACCTGACTTTGGTGTTCCGGAGCTTGTCAGCACTCATGAAAGCACTGCCCGCCCTGTTTAGAGCTGACTGACACTTTATACCAACCTTTTTGTAAAAGAAATGAACACTGTTCATGTCTAAAAAGTGCTACTTTTCTCTATGATTTAACTTTCTTTAGCATTTGACAATTTACAATGTTTCCTAAAAGCAATGGTTCTCAACCTGTGGGTCGATATCCCCTTGGGAGCTGCACATCAGCCGCCCTGCATGTCAGGTTTTTCCATCACGACTCAGGACAGAGGCAAATCACAGTCATGGAGTAGCAATGACATAATTTTATGACTGGGGTCCAAGCAGGAGAACTGTGTTGCAGGATACTTGTTCACACTATGTGACATTGTGTGTTTACTCGGAAAAGAGCTGCTTCTAGTGTGGCATGGTTTTAGCCTTGGCGCACACCTCTATCCCTCTGGCTGGAATACACACACACTCCTAGCACACACCTCTATCCCTCTGGCTGGAATACACACACACTCCTAGCACACACCTTTAATCCCAAACGATGAAGGTAAAGTTATTTGTAGAAGGAAGCACCCATACTTGAAAGTGATGTCTAACTGAGGGGCAGACAATGTGACAAATCCTACTTGACAGAAGAGGATAAGCCCAATGCTCAGAGGGGGAAAGGGAAACTATGTCAGGGGCAGCGCAGTTCTAATGGGACAGGTGAAGACAGGTGAAGAAAGAATGAGCCTGAAGATTAGAACAGTTGCCGGTAAGTGTAAGGCCAAGCAGAGCCTTTTGGGAGAGCCTGAGAGACAGAAGCCAGACTACAATCAGTCTGTTTGGAGAGGAGTTTGAGCCACAACAGCTGAATTGAACCACCTAGCCAGAGGTTAGAAAGAACTAGAAAGGGTGAGCTTATTCAGTAGGAAGTCCCAGAACATTCTAGGCCTAGATAAGATGGTACGAAGACTAGAAGTTTCCAGGACTGGGCCTAGGTTAGCAGACAGAGGCAGTGAGCCTCCAGACAACAATTAATTCAGGAGAATAAAACATTTACAGAACTATATTAAAGGGTTGCTGCATTAGGAAGGTTGAGAACCATGGCTTTGAAGGAACTAAAAGTAAAGATGGGATTTGTTACAGAACTAAAAGATGTGTACTTTGACAACTGTGATTTCTCTCAAACAAATGTCTTTCAAGTATTTTTTTTGACAGGCTGGCATAGCAAGTTAGGTTGGCAAGTAACCATGGAATCATTTTTATAACTTTTTATAATCATTTTTATAATCATTTTATAACCATATAATCATTTTTATAGTTATCATTTTATAACTATTTTTATGCAGTGGTCAGAGATTACAGCGGCACACAGAGTGCTGCTCAACTTAAGCCACATTAGAAAGGTAGAATGCACGCAGGAGACCTGTGGTGAGGGCCCTGGTGTGGAACGTGCTCTTCCCTCGGCAAGCTCGGCCTGATGACATCTCTGTCCTGCAGAATGTCTTCCTGAGATGGACCCTGTCATGTGTTTAAAAAGGAAAGGACAGGAATTATTTCAATTTTTTCAGTTCTTCATTTACTACAGATGTTCAGCATTCATAGAATACAGCTACAGTTGTATAAAGTATAAGACTACATTTTAGACTCAGTTTTGATGAGACACTGCCAGCTGTCCCTGTGTGACTCACTTCCGGTCACCTGAGTGTTGATGCTTTCACTCCCTGTACACATGCCTGTGGAGTTGGAACCTATAAACACACTTCTGAAGATACGCGAAGGGAACACATCTATCACATCCCTGCTCAAAGGACATCTATGTCAACTCTATGGGGAAATGGCAATTTCTGCACACAAAACCGGCAGAAAATGAACAAGCATAATTTATGACAGCATAAATTCCCCCCTAAAGAAATTTCTTGTGTGTGCAAATACTTTGGTCCATACTTTCAAAAGCAGATGATTTTAGTGTGAGAGAATGCTACTCTACCTTGAGAAGAACCACGAACCGTGCTGGAGCAGCCCTGCAGCTACTGAGCTTTATTGTTTCTCATGGACACCCCATGGACCCCGGTTTAGAGGTAGAAACGGTATATGTTACATACACTATTATTTAAGACACTGTGCTACATTAGACAAAGAACCATTCCCAGTGAATATAGCAGTTCTCTGCAAGTGTCCTCGTTTTCTCAGTGACAACAGAGTTTGATTTGGGGTTTGACACAGTGTCCCCGGCTTAAGCCCACACTTCCTAAACTGCCTTGCAAGGCATGGCTTCGGCAAGAACGTCTTAAAGTCCCCACACCCTTTTAAGTTGTTTATATTGTAGGTGTGATACAATCAAACAAACACCCCAAGCCAAACCAATACAAAACAAACCCTAAACCCCCACATCTATAAAAGATACTTTTAAATCTAATATATTCAAGATCTTCTGTATCATAACTATTTACAATGTATTCTTATTCAAGAATCTGTAACAACACATCAATCTCACAAGTATAAACTCACAGGAACTGCTGGTACAAGTGGAAACACCAATATTTACTATTCAGTCTTACTTACATGACGTAATTATAAACTGGGCAGAGCAGATCACTCCCACAATCCCAGTACTTGGGAAACTGAAGAGGACTGCCCTGGAGTCAGGTCAGCCTGGCTCCAGAGTGAGTTCTTGGGCCAGCTTGGACTATGGTGTGAGACTCTATCTCAAAAACTACCATAAAGGTAGGTAGGCGTCCTTGGTATTGTTCTTTACTGCTCTCCATAAGAAATAAAACTGTCCCCAGACAGCCTTTAGTTTTTTGTATCACTAATTAAAAACCATGTTCCTTAGTGTATACTTAAAACACACGTGCTTCCAGGAAACGTTCTTTAAAGCCAACAGTATGAAAATACAGTATATTACAATAGGAACATTTCACACCAACTGACGGTTCAGAAAAGTTGACTGGGAAGCACCAACAACACGAGTCCTCACAAGGACCGCCCCAACGCAAAGACCTTGCCTCACAGCAGGTATGCAGGATGCACTGTGTTGAAGGCCACTCTAAGGAATTCATTGCAGGTTTCACAGGTCCCTGCAATATAGCTTCTCTGGTACTTTAACAAACTGCAGGACACTAACTAGAACTCCTCACAGGCTATTTATTTTGAACCACTGTTTCTTACTTCACTTTGGCTGACTTTGAAGTCTCAAAATCAACTGTTGTGAATGTGAACAGTGAGGATATAAAACTGGAAAAGCCCCAGCAGAAAGGTCTCTGAAATGCTGACCTTATTAACAAGAACCACTAGTGGACAAAGTTGCTAATGATCAAAACCAGAATGCTACTACTAGTGTGACAATAAGGGATGTTGTCACACACCTAAAGTATGTGTTATATAATGTCTTAGCATTTTAAAATATGGCCAGAGTAGATACAGCAAGTTATTAATGTGAACATGGACTTCTTTCACTGGCTCATTCCTACATTCCCATATCCAAGAGGATTCTAACCAGATCCAAAAGGACATAAAACACCATGGTTTTAAGTTGGAAATCTTGGAAAAATGTCACTTCAATTATTCTCAGTTTGCTTCATGATCCCAGTTTGGGCTTTTCCACTTCCCAATCTCCTGCTGTCAGTAATACACACTACAAAAACAGACAAAACGCTCAGTTTTTTTCTTTTCAACATTTCTCCCTTCATCTCACATAAAAATCTTAAAAGTTTCCTGCTTCTTGGAATTAATGTCATCACCAGTTTAACCTGATGAAGCTAAATATTTCCTGAGCTTCCAATAATCCCTGTCTCTGAACCGCATGCGGCAAATGTAAGCCAACACCGTCTTCATTCCCTAGCGCCACCTAGTGGAGCACAGGAGTAATCGAACCACAACTTGACTCTCTGCCCCCAACAGACTCAACTAATGGCACTGCCTTCATAGATTCCTCTAAACAAAGTCGTTGGCTTGATTTAATGTATGAACATGCTCTGTCCAGGTAGTATGCTAACCTCTTTTTACAATCCCTAACTTAATGTTTATGAAAAGAGGTACTCTATGCCTTTAGAAATAAATTTCCTGAAAGTTAAAAATGACATTCCTATATTCCATATTTAATAAAATCACAATAAGATAAAGTCCCATAATCACATGGGACTGTTTCTTACTCTACAGTGAAATATACTATGTGTAAAATGTAAACATACTCTATGTATTAAAGCTATCAATTATTTCATGAAAAGTGTAAACACTGACAATTACTCAGAGCTTTGCAGTGCAATCTTTTTGTGCAAGCAGCTATTCTAAAAGGGACTTGCTAGTGGCTATGGTAACTGGGAGTATGGAATAGAATACTGGAAGTCTGAAGAAATGGTGTGTGACCAACTACACACTTAAAGGTAGGGCAGTGAAGTTCTGCAGTCAAGTAATAAAGAAACAAAGCCCACTTGGGCTTCAACCCAACTAGATAGCAGTATGTGGTTTCTTTTATCAGATCCAGTTTCCAATGTGGCTCTCACGTCCAGTTCAGGTGAACCACAGAGGAAGCAGAACGCTGCAGTCTTCCTTGAAGCTCACTCACTCTCAGCCAGTGGTCACTGACAGAAGTGAGATGTGTAAGCAGCGTTCAAGGCCGCCTGGGATGTGGGTACATAGAGAGGAGAGCTCGTAGCCCCACTTTTAGAAGGTGACCTGCAAAGGAACAAGGTGAGGAGTTCTCTCAACCGTATGCAAGGCTTTGACGGGCAAACGGCTGAGCTGAAGATTAACTGGCTGTGATTAGTTTAAACACACAACTACCCAATACTTTTGCTCATGCTCCCCTTTCTCCTAACTGTCCCCCTACAGTGGACAGACTCCTGGGGAGGAGCTAAGAGGCCTGCACAGCGGCAGACCCGGCACGTGTTTCTGTTGTTGGTTTTCCTAATTTACTCTCAAGCTGGCTAAATCTATCCGTCTTCTGAAAGGAAACAGGCCGTGTAAGTCAGGCTTCCTTGTTAGCGTAAGCTTGTTGTTTTTCAAGCATTCTATAATGTAGTCTCCTATGTTCAAGCTAACCAAATTGTTAAATAAAGGGCAAGGCTTAGACTAAGCGCTCTTTAAAATGTTCAGACATTCAAAACAAGAGAACTGGAAGGAAAGGAGTTTGAAAAACTGTTAAAACACCCCGAGGTGCTTGACTAAGGACGTCCCCCACAGGCTCACGTATTTGAATGCTCATCTGCAGTTGGCAGGACTATTTGGGAATGGCTGGGAGGTACGGCCCTGTTGGAGGAGCTGCGTCAAGGGGAGTGGGCTCTGAAGTTTAACAAGCCCATGGCATTCCCAGGTAGCTTTCCTTCTCTTTCTACCTTGTACTTGTGGATCAAATGTGAGCCATGAAAACCATGAGTCCAAAATTAAATGCTTTCTTTTGTCACAACAACAGAAAAGTAACTAAGACACAACCCAACATACATTTTAAATCAAATCGTAAAACTATATTCTGGGATAAAAGTGAATGTGCAGAATGAATGGAATTTCAGCAGCAACAATTTCAAGATAAACATGAATTTTTCAGGAAATGAGACTATTCTATGGTTATAATTAATTAATCTATGATTTAGTACTTAGTTACAAATCCTATATTTGATGCACAAAGCACACAGATGTTCTCCTCCATTTATTAACAATGTTTGGGTACCGTCTGTCTGGCTTTCTGTAGCTCTGTTCTGAGGTCACTACATTCTTTCCTCAGTAGTTCCAGCTCTTGTTCCAAACCATGGATCTTCAAGTCACAGCTTAGCTTTTCCACCTCCCAGTTGGACGAGGGTGGATTTAAATTCCTCATCACTAGAAAAAGGATAGACAACAAAATAATTAACTCTGCTTTTTACACCAATTACAGTCCCTAGGTGACACCAGTACAAGTGTCAGTAAGTGACTAGTACTAAACATGCAGGTTGAAGGCTCAGTGTCACCTACTCCATCAAGGTCTGAGACTTGACTGACAGGTCTAACATCGCGTCAGAACAACCGTACTCACAGACACCTGACTGTGGACACAGAACAGCTGGAGCCTACGTTATCTGACTCCTTCATTTCTCCAGCTCTGGGAAGCCCCAACCATTTTCCTGGAAAGGGTTTTTCAATAGTTGATTCTTTTGCTTAATTAATAAGACTGTTGATGGGAACAAGACTATTCCAACTCCCAGAAGACCTTTCCATCTCAGCATTTTATCTGTGCAGTTTATCAACTTTCAGGAAGAAAAAAATCACGAGTCTTCTTGAAGCTGCTCCATAACAAAGTGTTTAACCAGGGGCGGCAGTGATATCAGTAAATGAGGAGATGGCAGTGGGGCGAGAGCCCAGTTAAGTTAGGGTGAGGGCTTGTCCCTCCACCCCTTTATCACACACTGCCCCTGAATAGACACACCACAGCTTCTGTAGGAAAAGTACAATTTTCAGCTACAGGAAGTTATGAAAAAAAGAAGAGAAAAAAAATCAAGGCTCTATCACAGACAGAGGGCACTTGTGGATTTCACACAACGGAAGATGGATCGGTTTTCTCAGGGGAGCTGAACATGGAAGCAGGAAGCGGCGTACCCTGCTGCGTCTCCACCTCGGTTCTGAGCTGCAGGAGCTCTACTTCTTTACACTGCAGCTGCTCGGTCAGCGCTCTCAAGGACTCCGAGTTGTCTTTACTCTAGCCAAGGGGGATGCCAAACGACAGTTAGTAACGCCTCATTCATATACCCATATCCATATCTATATTCGTATCTATATCTGTATCTATATCCATATCTATATCTATATCCGTATCTATATCTATATCCGTATCCATATCATTCATATATCTATATCCGTATCTATATCCATATCTATATCTGTATCTATATCCATATCTATCTCCTAATTTTTAGGTCAATACTGAGTAAACCTCATTCTAACGTTTAAAAACAAGATGGAAAAAAATTCTTTCGGTTTCTTAGGATATCACTGTTCACTCTACTAAAAGCAAAACAAAAGCCCCCAGTGACTGAGTGACGACCTCGCCATGACTGTTTTCAAAGTAAGTTAGTGATGCTGAGACATCGCTTAACATGCTTAGAGCTGAAATCCTGAAATTCTAAGTATTTTGTACATTAGTGGAAAACATAGTTATTAAAACTTTCCATATCCGTAAACACATATATTTTAATTAATAATTGTTTAACCCATTATTTTAATTCTAAGCCTCTTGCTAGACAGACAATTCAATATAAAGTCTTATCTTCGAACCAACTTACTATCTTCTCCAGTCTGCTCTTCAGGTTGTCTCTGTCGATGCAAACCTCCCGGTAAGCGTGGTAGGCCTTGTTCACTTGTTCTCGGCCCACAGAACTTGTTTCTTCTTCTACTCGAGCTCCAACAAGCTAATAACAGTAAGAAATTAGGGGGCAAATCTTCAGTGGGAGTTCTGTAGAACCAAGTCAGTCCATCTCCAGATGGCTCTATATCTTACCCTACTCAGTGTAATGCAAGGCTAAAGCCTACCTTTGGGTATAACGGACTCTCTCATTGCCACGCAATCTTTATTAAGAAGACAAAGAGTAAAGAAAAAGGCAAATGCTTTGTTGCTCATCAGTAATGTATGCTTTGTACTGTTCGCTTTATAACAGACTCAACCATCACACTATAGTACAGCATTATTGTCCTGTGACGTGTCTGGGGGTTTTCCCAGTCTACAGTATCTCATTTCTATCATCAGAAAAGTATCAAATCATACTTAAGGAATAGACATGTCACTTCATTAAACCTCACATACTCTAAAAACAGAAATTAATAGGCTGGTCACTATATGGTCACAACATATAGATTTTTTTATGTTAGCTTATGTACTAAATTCCACGTTTCTATTTAATTTTAAAAGCATAACAATTAGTTATAAAGTTACACTCAGTAATTTATCTTAATAAATGAGAAATATACTTAGTTACTAAGATAAAATTAGTAAGAAACTGTAATACTACTAATAAATGACTTCCTTTGTTGTTCCAACACAACAAACAAATTAAATTCTAACAACCTCCACCCTCAGTTTTAAGTACAGGAAAATCCTTTCTCTGATTGCTAAGAACTCCTTTCTTTGACCACTGGAAGGAAGCTCTTGTGTTTGTAAGACACAAATACAAATCTGAAGAGCTATAAACCAACTCAAATCTTGCAATGCCATAAATGGGAACTAAGAAAAACTCCAACATACAAAATCAACTTAAGTCTGATGATTTAGAATGCATTTAAATAACCTTATACAGCATTCAGGAATGCAACACTCAGCATAGAAAAACACGCCATTAGTAGCTCAAAGTATCACTCCTACTTTGTGAGAAGAAAATCAAAAAGAATACAGAAGTATTCTAGTCCTACAGTTCTACTCTGGTGAAGAGCTGGTTAAACACAGTGAAGCAATGTCACAGAAGGTCCCCCCCATCAACAGTTTCCTTTACTAGTATTTTATTCTTTTGTACAGATTTGAAAATTCTAAGTTACATATATATAGCAGGACTGGGTAACAGCTCAGTTGGTAAACTGCTCATTGCAGGACTCGAGTTCAATCCTCAGGTAAAGCCAGGTGTGGTGATGTGTACTTGTAATCCCAGTGACAGGGACATGGGGACTAGTCTAATTAGTAAGCTCTAGGACCTGTCGGGACCGGACATCCGAACTAAGCAAAGCTAGAGCCCTCCCCTGAGCAGATCCCTGAGAAGGGCTGGACCTTTTCAAAGAACATGTCCCCGGAAGACTGTTGCCTCAGTGTCTAAGGAGAATATCTTGCAGTTTAATGATTTACCTTATGTCCTTGGGCACTTCCCAGTACTCCCCCGCCCTAAGCTTCAGTTCCTGCTTCAATTCCTGCTTCAGAGCTTTAAATGCTGTCCATTCCTCTCAATAAACGAGACCTTGACAACAGAACCTTGCTTGGTCTCCTTCTTTTCTCCCCCTCTTGACCCTCAGGTAGTGCCTCTTTGGGACCCTGAATAACTGGACCTGCTGGATGGGTCAAGGACCCAGTGAAAGGTCTGTCTCAGAACAGAAAGTAGAAAGCTCCCGAGGCACTGAGAGCACAGCAATGACAGCAGGGACTCTGACAAAAGGACAAGCACATTTTTGGAAGACAACATCTTAAGTTGTTAAAATCTAGTCTACAGTATCACTGAGCACATGGTAGGGCTGACACAGCATAGTTAATTTAATAGACAAGAATTTAGAAATTCTTACTTATTCTTGGAAGACTGTTTAGAAATTTTTTAAATTTCAAATATTTGGAATTATTTTTTATGTCAAAAATATAGTCAAATGAGAGGGGGAACCACCTTTTCTTCCAAAGCCCTTATTCTTTTCTTTAAGAAGGAGTTTTCTTTCTCTGAATCCTTAAGTCTCTTCTTGATGTCTTCATAAGCAGTGACCAGGGCAAAATGGGAAGCAACAGACTCATCTCCAGGATACGCTGAGAGTGGGGTCACTGCCTCTCTTTTGTGGGCCTTCTCATGATTCAGAATGCAGATGTCATCTTCTACCAGTGTGTCCATGGCAGCTACGGAGAAGAAAAGGTATGAAGGTTATCTGTCTTTGGTCAGTGGGCAGGGGAAGGAATGATGGATTCACAATGTGAATACTGAACGTCACTTCCAACTATTTTCTTTCAGGCAACACAGCGTCGTTGCTGTACAAGCACAGCTCTCCAGGTCAGTTGCTGTGTGACTTGGTGGGACAGCTGATAACGGGATAACCGCTCTTAGAGTTGAAAAATGGAAAACGAATACAGACAAACACTTAGAACCGTAAACAATTACTATAGACAAGGTCTATGAAGGAGTGAAGTAAGACTGAGAATGGGTCAGCAGTAGAACATTTGTCAAACATGAATCAGGTCCTGGGCTGATCCCTGATCCCTGGCTAAATGAAAGTGTCAAGTACTGTTTAACCTAAAAGAACACTACACACACACACACACACACACACACACACACACGTATGAAGATAATATTATTATATATAATGCAGACTAGTTTCAGGAGCGGTAAAAACAGTGCCCAGACTACTCATCTGATTTAAATAAAAACCCTACCCCAAATGGATGGAATTTAATGAATTGAGTATCCTCTAAAAACCAAATACTAATAAACTGCTCTACAAAGAAATAATTTTAAAGACCCGAGCTTTTGCATTTCTGTTTTAAACAAAGTTCTAAATCAATTGTTTTTACCATTAATCATATTCTAAGCAAAAACACAAAATAAAACCTTCATAACCCATGTGAGAGACAGGTATACAGAAAAAAATAATCATTATACTGTATAGGCAAATAATATATCTGAAAAAAATGCAAAGTGTTCTGGAGCCATGTAGGATGATGTCACAGGTGAGGCAGGCACAAGATAGAAGGAGGCCTGTCATTGGACAAGAAAGAAGGATGGGCGGGAGAGAAGTTTGGAGGAAGAGGAGGAGACTGGAACAGAAAAGAGGAAGAGACAAGAGGAGAGAGAGAGAGAAGCTGTGGCAGGACAATATGGTGGGTGACGTTAAGACTCCACGCTGTACCTTTACAGGTTGTTACGAATGTTCTTAAGGGATGGATGGTACTGGGCTTTCTATGTTTAGGTGGGCAGTTATATCTTACCAATTGGGTCAAAGGTTATTGTGTTGTATGTTCTTTTATGTGAGGGTTTGAGTGTAGGAAAGTGTGTGGCGGCAAGAGACACTGGGCCGCCAAGGAGTGGGGATGTGTTTCCGCCAAGATACCTAGCAGACATCTTAGGGCACCACGGTGCAGGACCCAGTGAGGTAAAAGACAACCATACTTTTTTTATTTTTGTATTTTTACAACAACAGAACCAGAGGGATAGTTTGCAAAAAAGGCACCAAAATGACATCAGTTTACCCTTGCAAGTGAAGAGGGCATGCTGACCCTTACACTTAAACCTTTACATGCTGCTAGCTTCCAGCATGTGAACAACTCTAAAGACATGTAAAAGTGTGGGGAGAAAGGAGCTGAGAGGGAGTGACAGGAGGTAAAGAGGTAACTGGAGATCAAGTGAGATGATTCTTGATGAAGAAGAGGGTGTCAATTTTGGCCCTTATTCTATAAAATCGAAAGCCCAGACACAACATTTGTTAAGAATACTCACAACTGTTATAGTCCACAGTGGCAGTGTAGATATGGTATATCTTTCAGAGGTGGGGGTGTTATGGAGGGCCCTCAGGTCATTGGAAGCATATCCTTAAAGGAGTCTCTTGGACCCTGGTTCAGTCCTCAACCTCTTTTCCTAACTCCTGATGGGAACAGTTTACTCCTCAGTGACCCATCATGATGGACCACCCATTTACCCTTGCTAGAGGCTGAAAGTTCGGGCACCGATCTTTATAAAAACTCAGAACTTCTAAAACGGTTACCTAATAAGGCTTTCCTTTCTTCCTAAGTAACCCTTCATAGTTACCTCCCACCAGCCATACAAACCAATTCAGACAATCACCAATGAACTACTTGGCACTATGCTTGCATTTATATCTTCATGGGTACACTACGAGGTATAAAACCTTACTAAAGCTTTTTTTTACAAATGAGAAAACTGGGCCATAAATGTAGTCAGGTGAGATTAGAGTGCAGTGGAGGCTGTTTGATTTTAGGACCAGAGTTAGTAATATTTTCCCCCACAATGAACTTTTCTTTAGAAAACCTTACATTTATCATGACTCTAGAGAATGGGTAGGTAGCAGACATCTGTAAGCATAGCACTTGAAAGTCTGAGGTAGAAGGACTGCCACCAGTTCAAAGCTGCCTGGGCTATATAGTGAATTCCAAGCAGCCTTGGGCTAGCTACAGTATGAAACCGTGCGACAAAATGTATTTACAAAACCAGCCAGCTGGCTTTGAAGTTTGATTTTTCTGGATAAATGGTACTATATTGAAATGGATCAAGCTAATGTTAACACGTACATTTAAGAAACTCATTCATAACTACTCAGAAAATACAATCACTGGAGATTATTACACTGCGGCTGAAACTCAGTGGGAGAGCATTTTCTAGCATACAGAAGGTCCTGGGTTTAATCTTTACCACTACAAAAGAGAATCCCACCACCCTTATATCCCCCCAAAAAATTAACTGAAAGACTCAAATTTTTTGATGTTTTGAATATTCCTTAGCCAGAACTGGTTAATAATTCAAAATTTAATCAATGTAAACATATTCTCCAAAGACAAGCCTAAATGGGTCCCTCCTCTTTGTAAAAGTAAGTTTAAAAGTGGCAGTATTTCTTTATCCCCAGCTAGCTTCTCTAGGGCTGAGTCAAAGACTGTTAGATCTCTTTAACTGAGCTTTACTGTACAATACCTGAGTCACTGATCTATCCTAACCGTCTAACCTAACCCTCTCCCTCCCAGCCAAGACCCTACATCGGGGTGCTCTCCCAGGGTGTCTCCAGGATGCTGAAGTCCCGCCCTATTCTTTCTTTTGCCTGGCCATTGGTTGATCAGCTTTTATTGACAAGTCAGAGAATAAATAGGGAACAAGGTTCACACAAACTTCAGACTGGAGATACTTAGAATAAACATCACAATGCTGTGTGTCGGGATTGCAACTAGATAAGGGGACAGAGAAATCAGCACTTGAGTAATACAAGGGTAATTGTTATACAGTGCACAAAAACATTATGTCTACACCCTCAACTATAAAAGCAGTAATGAAGTTGTAATGTATTCCAGGGAATGCAGTAAACAGGTTTAGTTTTTTCAAGAGCAAGAGGATGGTGGAAGCAGTCTAATCCAGTGTTTGACAAGGCGGAGACTATAGCATAGACTTACTGGCCGTCCTGATAAGAATATTGTGTGGTTTTACTGGAGATCCATGTAAATCAGAATATCTGGGTTGACAACTTCAAACTGTACTCTACAATAAGCATTCCAAGTTATGTTGAGTCCTATTCTTATTTGAGAACTATTATGGAGATGCAAAAGAAGTAAAGAGTATTACATGATTTATAGAATCCAAATTATAACTAGTGTTCTTTACTATCTACAGGCAAGGTTAGTTTTGTGGTATCAACTGGTGACCACTGACCTTTTGCATTAAGATAGTAATAGTTCCGGAAGTATTTGAGCGTAATCATTGCATCATGAGTGTTAGAGAGTAAGGTATAACACACTTAAATGCTACAAAAATAGCTGTGTGTGCAAACATCTCGTGTTTGACAATGCCATACCTTAGAGTATAGAGTAAATGACTATATTAACATTAGTTTACTGTATATTGACATTTAGTTTAGTGTAAACTAAACATAAAGTAGAGGAGGAACAGGAAGGACTGAGGTTAATCATGCTGCCGATTACTGCGGAGAGCAGTAAAATGCCAGGCATGGTAATGAGCAGTTTGCCAGATAAGGTGGGTAGTGTCTATGACCAATGGAGACATACGTAGAAAAAGACACTCAATCATTACTAATCAAAATTATTTGTAATTTCCATCTTCACTGAATCAATACCGAGATGGCCTCTATCAGTCTATATATGATGGGATTTGATAAACAAAACCCAGAAATATCTCCTGACACAAGATTTATCTTTTTTCCAAGGAATTAATGATTATTCTGCCATTTTCAATGCCTGCCTTTTAGATAATTTGTCAGGTGCCAACCACTCATGCTTGTACATATGTATTCCTAGTTTTTAGGTGGCTACTATTAACCCAATTTACAAAGCTTAAAAAAAATCAGAGATCCACTTGAGCTATGATCCTAGATAACCTACCTCCTAAACCTTGGGCTTCTTTTTAATACAACTACTGTGACATGACCTGACCTCCCCACAGCCCTCCCATGCCCATGCGTCCTACCCATTTCCTTTGGTGACCCCCCACCCCCCGCCCCAGTGCAGTTGTGCTGCCCATATGTGCCATGCATGTGGGCCATCGACTGGAGCACTGGCCATCTCTGCAGTAGCGAATGATTCTGCCTCCCTGTCACTATCCATCATCATAACTCCTGAGGATGGGGTAAAGCCTGAAGATTATATACCCTGTCCACACTGGGATTTTGTGTTAAGTCTTGTAAGGTAACAAGAGCTGCTATGAGACTGTGATGAGCATCTGGTATTAGAGGGCAGCTTTTCACAGCACCTCTCTCCTTCCTTCTGCTCTTTCTTTTTACCTCCGTTGGTCCCATTCGGGGTTGAGCATGCAGACTCTTAAACTCTCCTCACTGTGACCCAGTATACATCTCTCTGCTGACCTATACAAATGGAAGTTTTTCTGATCAAGTTTTGACCCAGTACAGATCTGCCCATGCCAGCAGCAGGATTGACAGAAAGAATTTGGATTGAGTGGTCTGGGCCTGGGAGGACGCGGAAGCTCTTACCTGCCTGCACTGGGAGTTCTGCAGATGGGGATGTGAGTTAGACCTAGTGATCAGGTCAAATCTAGGTTCTTTACAAAATAATCTGAATGTTGTGATTGTAATTGTTCCCTGTAAGAATCCAGACAAGGCACTGTCTGTAGTACAATGGTTCAGAAACTCAAATTCTAGTCTATGATCTATCACCTTGATTATCACCACTCCAGCTCTTAGATCTTAATTTTCATACCTGTGTGCGACAGAGTCGGAGTGTATCAAGATATCATCTCCTTGTATTACCAAGGCGAATTTTCAATCCAAATACAGAAAGGGAACCTGAACAGATAAAAAGACACTCAAGAGTTGTGCCAGAAACTACTAAGTTGAATAAAGACCTTATCTTGACACTAAACTTGGCTAGAAAGGCACCATCAACAGCACAGGTGAGGAAACTGAGGCATAAAAAGCTGAGCACACCTGTCTATCATCATATAAGGAAGAGCTGGGCTTTAACCAACGCCTATTGTGCATTGCCTGAAGTGAGTCCTGTTTACAGTTTCCACTGGCTTTCTATCGCTGAAAAGCCAGGATATTCAAGAACCTACTTCAAACAGGTTAGTTAGAAACAGTGGAGAAAAAAAAGAATACATCTTAGAAAACCAGGAAATAACAAGGTCTTCCTTTTCTTTTGTCACTTTAAATAATAAGGGGCAGGAATGGCTTCTTCTCTAAAAGGGATACCTGAAGTGCCCTTTTTTAACAATGCCAGCACTTAAATCTTTGTGCCTCAGTAATTAAATGCTCTGTAATTCATTAAGTGTTCAAAACCAGTATCAGACATATAATATGAAAAATGCCAACTTTTGTTTTTATGCTCCTGACTCACTGACTGCAGTAATAGAGGTCAGTTTTTATGGCTGTGCAATCTTAAGACTCAAGCACAGTACAGTTCCAAGAGCAGGCCTTCTTTCTACTCCTTGTCTAGAATAATGTATCTCAACACAACCAAACACCTACATTAAATGTTAATAACATTTCCTGACAATAAAAACAATGTCAGTTTAGAATGTAGGTGCCATTAAAGTTATGTTGATCCCATTCAGCTTTTCCTTAAATCATACTGTTTCACTCAGGAAGCATGACATGCTCTGGTACCATTAATGAAGCACTTCTGGTAGAGGTGCGTAGATGCTAGAAACTGTGCCTCGCCTTATTTTTTTCTTGAAGATGTCTCATTGTATAGCAGTGGCTAAACTGGAACTCAGAAACCAGTCTGCCTCTGTCTCCCTAGCGCTGGGTGTATTAAAGGCATGTGCCACCACCCCTGACTTGCTCTTAAGAATGTATTAAGTCTACGTAAAAACAGTAAGATGGGTAAGCACGCTTCAATTTACAGGTGAAGTGATTTAACATACAAATAAGTTACCAACTTCGGAGCCAGCATGGCTCTTAGAAACTGTATCTGGGTGCCTTGTGAAGTAAGCAAGCACTGTGCTTCAGAAAAGGGGGAAGGAGAAAGTCAGAGTAAGAAGCTTAACCTTTTCCTCCTGGTAAACGAGGAAGTGGAAAACTCAATGCTTATAATCCACTCCCACTTCCATGACAGCATGCTGCCTTTTAGATATGAAATGCTCGACTTTACATGAAAACCACCATTTACAAACCTAGGGCAGTCAACACTTCATAGCCATTCAGTGAATAATTCCAATTAGTGCCCATTTGAGACGACGGAGTGATCACTATGGACAGGGTAACGAGAAAATTTTTTTGAGAACTAGAAATGAAACTATGTTTCATTTTGTTCAATCTAACTTAAAATTCAAACGCCGGGGGCTTCTTCCGTATTTTAAGAGTACAGATCAATTTCAACCCCAGTGTGTCAATGTTTTTGATCATCACATGGTATTCTGTTCTGATTTCCAGTAGCTTCCGTGGGTTATTTTATCTTACTTTTGAATATTCCGAGTTCCTTGCGAGGAGGGCTACAGTTAGCCTACCCAGCCGGAAAACGGGACTGAAACACACAAGTTAGACTGACGGTCACTCCCAGACGCCACCAACACTACCCACGTCCCTCTTTCCCTCTCCGATATAAATGCCACCTCAGTGCAGGAATTAAAACTGAAGGCGTTCCCCGCGAGCCAGAGCACGGACAGAACTTGAGCAATCCCTGAGCAGCGAAAGCTAAATGGAAGAGCCTGTGGCAGCCGGGCTGTGGGGCTGTGTGGGAGCGATGCTAGAGTGGGCCGCTCTGACCAGCAGAGGGGCGCCGGGGCGGAAAACGACGTGCGTCTGGCCAGGCGACAGCCACCAGGCCCCTCCTGGCTGTCTGCACCGTCCGGGCGAGCGCGAGCGATCCACTCACCCTGAACCCTGGCTACGTAGGGCGGTCCCCAAGGCCACCGGGTTTCGCTTCCCCGGTGTTTGGAAGCCGGTTGAAAACAAACCGGGTCGCCAGGGGTCACCACGGGCTTCCGGTTTCCTCGAAGACGCCGCCGCTTCCCCAGTCAAGGTGGCCGTCACAGGTGCACGGAGGGAGTCCCATGTCTTCCGCCGCGGCTCCCGCAGTCAGGGGCCCTGGAGGTCACGGACGACCGGAGCAGGGGCGGCCAGGCCTGTTACCCAGCAGCTCGCGCGCCAGCTCCGGGGCCGCCGGCGCCCGCTGCCCTCTTCAGGGGCGGCGAGGCCGAGAGGGTTCTAGAAGGGTCTAGGAACGCCCCGCAGCCCACAAAGGTGTCGCCGCTGCGCTCAGGCTGTGTGCCAGCGCAGCGTAACGAAACCGGAAGCCGGACCTGAGGTCTAAGGGGGTGCCGCTAAGCGGGCGGGGTGTACTACAGGTCCCGTGAGTCTCTGCGGGAGGCTGAGGCGCACTACGAGTCCCGTGAGTCTCCGCGGCGGGGCGTACGTACTACCAGTCCCAGTGGTCTCCGCGGCGGGTGAGGCGTCGCGCCCAGCCGCGGGGAGGCGGAGTGGAGCTGAGAAAGCGTCGCAGGCCTGCGGCTGTTGGGCTGAGGCTCGCGTTCAGGGCGCCCTCTAGCGCGTCCTTTCCACTCAGCGGCCACTCGGATTCCGTGAGGTGGGTCCGTGCGGCTCAGCTAGGAGGCGCGCGTCACCGAGGAGGTGCTAACCCGAGAGCTGATGCGCGTCTGGGTCCCAGGAATCTCCACTCAGGCCCGGTGTTCCGGGTCCCGTGGCGGTGTCCTTGGGTATCTTTTAAAGCAAAGTCGCTGTGTATTGCTCAAGATCCCTCGCTGACTCAATTGGGGTTCCTGCATGCTCTTCTATGTAGCGGGAGAAAAAGGCGACCATGGCCAACTCTTGACTGGCCACCTTAGAGCGGTCCCCTCTCTTGGTTATTATATGTAGGTGATGATCCTTCCTTTTTTGAGGCAGGGTCTTATGCATCCCGTAATGGCCACAAACACGCTTGTCTCCGTCACCAGGTGAAGCATTTTAGTCATCTACAATTCTCCATGCCTGTAGTTTGCTATATATAATTTTATATTTGGGATAGGGCCTCAAGTAGTCCAGGCTACCCTCAAATTCTTGATTTTTTTTTTTTTTTTTTTTTTTTTTTGGTTCCTCCTGCTTCTGTCTCCAAGGTGCTGGATTTATATACGTTACCAAGCTATGTAGTGCTGGAGATTGAGCCAGAGGCCTTGTGCATGCTAGGCAAGCATTGTATGCTAAATTCCATCAGTGTTCTGTGGAAGGTCTTTGGGAATATAGTATTGCCTATGGGTGGATACCTTTTTCACTGGAGTAGATTTGGGATTGAACAAATATATATATATATACCCTGCTATAACTTACAACTGTGGCTCAGCTCTCTTTGGGGGCAAATATTTACTTTTAGGGTTAGTACAAGTATTATTTTAATCATAGCTTGTTTGAGCAATGAAACTGTTTTTGTTTTTCATTGGTTTTAATGTGTGTTGTACTTTGCCGGCATATATGTGTGTGAGCATGCAGTGCCCGTGGCGGCCAGAAACGTTGTATTCCCTGGGTCAGGATTTAACAGAAGTTGTGAGCCTCTGTGTAGGTGCTGAGAATTGAACCTAGGTCCTCTGGAAGAGCAGGCAGTGCCCTTAACCACTGAACCATCTCTCCAGCCCACTTTCCCTAATTTTTTTAAAAGTGCTGCATCTGTGAAGAATACTATAGAGAAACAGTAACAACATATTTTTAGAAAAATAAAGTTTTTTTTTCTTTTTTTCAGAGCTGGGGACTGAACCCAGGGCCTTGCGCTTGCTAGGCAAGTGCTCTACCACTGAGCTAAATTCCCAACCCCGAAAAATAAAGTTTTAAGTAAGTTTCTAGATTTAAATTGTAGAC
This sequence comes from Rattus norvegicus, assembly GCF_021556685.1. Classification (NCBI taxonomy): domain Eukaryota; kingdom Metazoa; phylum Chordata; class Mammalia; order Rodentia; family Muridae; genus Rattus; species Rattus norvegicus. The sequence continues at coordinate 125,498,704 of NC_141541.1, read as the reverse complement.
TGAAATTTCACCATACCACACTATAACTCATTTTTCTGTGGTTTGTTCTGTATTCTGAGTACTGTACCCTTAACAGAATTAAGGTGTCAGACTTGCTAAGTTGTAATAGCAGAGTGTTTTCATGTTAATAATATCTTCAGTGTCATTTTATCTACATTTCTCTTCAGAAGCATTCTATCTACATGTCATGTGTATGTTAGGGAAGGAATGGTTTTAATAAAAATATCAAATATTAAAAGTTTTAAAATATTGCCAAAAGTAGAAAACTTGGTACATGAGAAAACTTGATGTGTAAGTTACCTTTCTCATTGCTGTAGCAAAAAACAAAACAAAACAAACAAAAACAAAGCTCTTGACAAAAGTAATTTAATTAAGGAATGAAGAGTTCATTTTGGCTCACAGTTTAAGGGTACAGTGCATCATGGTGGGGAAGGCATGGAGACTGGTGTCTTGATCACAGGTGTGTCTGCTCACAGGTGTCTTGATCACAGGTGTGTCTGTTCACAGGTGTCTGACCGCAGGTGTCTGCAGTCAGGAATCAGATGGAGGAGTGATGATTTTTTGCTCCCTTTGTCACTTTTATTCAGCTTGCTACCCCAGTGCATCAATGGTGCTACTCATAGTTAAGATGGTCTTCCCTTATTGTTTGATTCAATCTAAAACTCCCTCATGGATGTGCCCAGAGGTTTGTTTGCAGGGTGATTTTAAATCCCACTAAATTGAGGATCAAGAATAATCAACACATCCCATGCCAACTTGACAATCATATCACTTTAAAGTCATAACATCTCATCCCTGCCCCCTAGTGTTTCCATCTCACAATGAAAAAATACTTATTTTACCTTCCAAGGTCTTCATAGTCACTAACAATAACATCATTATCCAAAAATGTAAGTGGTACCTATCCCACATTGCATCCAGCATCCAGTAGACAGAATAAATAGTCCCTTCCAAAAGAGGAGAATAGGGCATGGTCAGGACAGGTCAAGCCCAAGTGAGACAAAGCCCAGCAGGGTAAACAGCAAGTCTTTTGGCTCCATGTTTAATATCTGGGTCTGGTGATGGAATCCTTTGCATTTCAAGGGGCTTAAGTATTCCCACCCAGTTCTGACGACAGTAGCAATACAGCCTCTCTCTTATGCATCTTTACTCTGCCCTGTCAGCCTTCCTCAGAAGACAACCTTTCTGACAGCTATACAACTTTGGGCCTCCATTGCAATAGGCTTCACTTTCACAGCTTCACGCTGCCAGCCAGCGGCACTCTGAAGTGTCCCGCTCAATCTTGCACCTTTTGTGCCTTTCAAGCCAATGCCACATAGAAAAACACCGTCAAGTTCTGCTACCAGCTTAAGATGTGTCTGACCGCTTGAACCACGGTTACCTTGGTCCTGTCTGCAGTGCTGTGACAAATGCCTGGAAAGCAATTTAAGAAAAAAGTTGATTTTAGATTTTTGTGCATGGTTTGAGGGTATCATGTCAAGAACATCATGGTAGGGAGAGCTTGAAGCAACTGTTGATATTTCATCCACAGTCAGTAAGCAGAGAAGGGATTTGAAATCTGGTGCTTAGCTCACTTTTTACATTTATTGTGGTCAAGGACTCTTACCTATGAAATGACACCAAACATGGCTGGTTTTCCCTTCTCTGATAACTCAGTCTGGAAACGCCCTGGCCAGACTTCAGTTTCCACTGTGTTTCTAAATCCCATCAGGTTGATGTGAAGTTGAGCAGCGTAAGACTTTTAGGCTAGGCTGGGGCTAAACAGTGAATCCCAGCCACTCTCATTGCACCTCATAGTTCAGTAAAGAAAAAATAAAATAAATAAGCATGCAAACAAAGTCAACAGCAAAACATAAAATTAAAAAAAAAGAAATAGAAATAACACTAATCAAGTAATCCTGCTGCATCGCGTTTTCCCAGAAAGACTGAAGTGGGACCTGTAGGAGGTATGTTTGTCTCATGGTGCTCTGATTACTAAGAAGTGGCGCAAGCCATCGGTGACTGGATGATGAAAACGGTGTTTGCAATACAGACTTCGCATGTTGTCTGGTCTTCCAACAGGAAACCCTGACATTGGCAACAGCATGGGTGAAAGTGGAGAACATTGGGTTATTTAAAGTTAGCCAGGTACTCAAAGACAGAGCTCCTACGCTTTGATCAAAGCAGTCCCTCACTGGCGGGTGTCCCGAGTAGCCTACAGATGGATTGCTCAGATTGAAATTGGCATTTAATACAGTTTATGAGATTTCAGAGATTATGCTTTTCATTTTATTAGGTTTTTACTTTTTCTTGAAACAATTTTAAAGATTTCCTTTTAGTTGTATGAGAGAGAGAGAGTGTGTGTGTGTGTGTGTGTGTGTGTGTGTGTAAATATGAGTGTGGGTGTCTTCATGTGGAGCTGGAGTTATATGTGGTGTGAGCCACCCAGTGTGGGTGCTGGGGACTACATTCCCGTCCAGTACATGCCCTTAACTATGAGCATCTCTTCAGCCCCGCCTTGAAAATTTCTAAAGGAGCAGAATATAGTTGCTATAGTGGACCCTAGCCTTTAATCATGCCAATACATTTCATTTTCCTGCTACTTTGATTTCTTAAACAGAATGAAATCCACTAGTGATCTTCACTATTGAACAGATGAAAAATTATTATTAAGCATCTCCAAACTGTGCTAGGAGCTACCCAGTAGTATCTGCATAAACTATCCTCTAAATGATAGTCTCTCCCAGATAATAGGCTGTTAATAAGCTTTTGTTGAGTCATTAAGTGTAATCTACAGTTGACTTATAGGCACAAATTTGTTAATTAGGTAAATGAATGAACAGTGAATGTTAAATTTGCATCATAGAGGAGATTAAGGATAAATGCACTTTAAAGATTAGATGCAAACTAAATATTTAAGTTCATCACTTGAGAAAAAATTATGAAAGACAAGATAATTAAAGTGCTCTCATTCTCCATTTGTTCTAGCATATTTCAGTTTTCTTATCTAACTACATTTAAAAGGAGTCTAAAAGGGAAATCTCTGATTTATTGTATCTTCAATGTGCCAAGCACTAAATGGGTTTTCCTCATAGACTATTTTTGCATGCATATCTGTGTTTCTGCATGTTCTCCTATGGGAATATGAATGTCTGGGTAGGTGCACTTGCATGTGTGTGCACATTTGTGTGTGGAGGCTCAAGTTGATGTCAGGTGTCTCCCTTGGATTTTAATCTATGTTTTCATTAATAAAAATAATTAAAAGTTTTTATTTTGATTGGTGTATATTATTTGTATGAAATAATGGACTTCAGCATGACATTCGTACCTACTAACTGCACTTTGAGCACAGTGTCTTGGCCCCATCTACCCTCCTTCTGTGCTCCCCGTCATCAACAAACAGCTTTTTTTTACTTTCCTGTTTTCTTTTAAAAACATGTAGAGTCTGCATGTAAGAGAAACATTTTCCTGCAAATGACATTTTATTCTCCTTTATGTAACAATAGTACTGTGCTGTGCATATATAGCTCATTGTCTCTATCCACTGATTTATTGCTGGGCACTTAGGCTAACTGTGCTTTGACTATTGTGAATAGTGCCGCAGTGAGGATGGGAGTGCAGGTATCTCTGCTATCCACTGACTTAGATTTCATTAGCCATATACTTAGGTGTCGGGTACCCAGATTGTATCTCAAGGTTTAGCTGAGGCTAGGGAAGCCAATGTAGGAGTACTGTAATTTGAAGGCCAGTTAGCCAATGATAGAGGTTTCATTCTAGGTTCTGAAAGCTCCAAAATCAGGAGAGATGGGAGCGAATACGAATATCCTGGCAGAAACATCAAGAGAGCGAAGTCAGTCCTCCTTTGCCGTTTGTTCTATTGGTGCCACTGAGATTGGCTGTCTGCTTTATCCACCCCAGCAGCCGAAAGAAATGCTGATGTCCTTTGGGGAGATTTACACAGATACACTAAATAATAGTAATAGTGATAATGATAATAATAATAAAATAATAATTATATAATAATAATAATAATAATATCATTTAACTAATTCAGTCCCTGCCCCAGTCAAGTTGACATGTAAAGTACCTGTTAACATTAAAAGTCTGAGGACAAGGTGTCAGGGAGGTTAGGATGTCCTTTCTTGGCTTGAATGGACATTTTTGTTCCTTCACATCATGCTCTGTGTGTATGCTTGTGTTCTGATTTCCTCTTATACAGTAACACCAGTCACATCTGGTCACCCTGCTGACCCACATTTAATTATCACTTTAAAACACTGTCTCCAAATACAGTATACTCTGAGTTACTGGCGAACTAGTGCTTCCGCATATGAATTTGATGGTTGTGGATGGGAAATAGGGGTATAGTTCAGTCCATAGAAGTGGCTTCCCCACTTTTGACTTGTTACTCCGATAAAGACAAGTTCTACAATGTTTTTGATTCTCCCTCCATTTTCACCATCTATCAAGCTAGTGTCTATCTTAATAAAAAAAAGGGGGTCTATTTGCCATTTAAGATACTGGATATCCTAGAGAAATACTGGCTAGTGCTGTGGTATGCTCTTGTGCCTTTTCAAATGCTCCACTAATGAATGGAAGTAGGTGAGATTCAGGCAACAGAAAGAGTATTCATCGAACGACAGACCGTATGTGTTTCTCTACAGTGGGAGGCTGTGGTTGCAGCATTTTCCAGGGTGCCTGTTTTCTTCCTGAACAGCAGATCTTTACTAACTCACACACACAGTCCCTACACGGGAGCTGCTGGCAACTCTGAGTGACGGTCTGCTGAAGTTCCGCTCACTCACTCTTCTAACTATCAAAATCCTCGTCAGGGTAGACAGGGCTACCGGTGCAGCAAGTTGACTCCTAAATGTTCAAGCACGGCACTTGACTGTGTGGTATTGTGTGTCGCCTCTCCGTGTATTAATATTCTATAGTGTTTAATTCATGTGTGGCTTAAAAAAAAAACAACTTATCTTGGGAATGTGGCAAATCATAATGCTAGGTTTTGATTATGCTCTGGGATGCATAGAACCCAACCCTAACAGTGCTGCTCTACACACACTATCAGAACATCACAGCAGGGGGAAAGGAGTGGACAGCGTCCTGTGTCTAGATGACTTTCTATGTGTGTAACGGACTTGTAGTACCAGACTACGGCAGGTGATTTGGCTGTAAATTGCATGATTTGGGTTCATCTATGGATTCGGTTGGTCTTTGTGAGGATTTTACGCCAGCAGAGTGGACCTTTGGCTTGTTTTAAAGGACTCTTTCCTCCCCTCACTTCATATTTAAAGGAACTGCTGGAAGCAGAGATGTGTACTAATGCTGAGTGCTGCTGAGGTGGTGTTGGTCTGGTGTGGCTTCCGTTAGTCACTCGTGTTCCATGCCTGCTGAGTCATGGATGCTGGAGTTCTTTACTAAAACCTTCTCCTGTTTAAAGCCTGCTGAAGAACCATCACTTCGCCTTTCCTAAAGGTTCAGGGGAAAAAAATCACCAACTTGGAGATTTCCCATGAAAGGAAAAATATTTTGGCTAAAATTTTGACTTGTTGCTCATTATTGTTTTTAAAAATTGGACTTTTAAAATGGATAAAACCAATAATAAGCAGCCATTCTTTGTAATATTTTTTTTCCATTTTTAAGAGACAGGATTTCATGCTATTGTCCAAGCTGTCCTGAATTGTATTATGTAGCCTAATCTAACCTCAAACATTCATAGCAAATCCTTCTTCCTCAGGCTTCTAAGTGCTGGGATTGTAGGGATGAGCTATCACACCCACCTTGAAACCTCCAATTTTATAGTTACTTATCTAAATTTAAAATTGTATAGTTTTTCCATTTGGAAAAAAAAACAGGTTATATACCAATTACCTAGTAAAGTGAATGAAATCTCCCACAACCTTCAAAATATAATACAAAAGTCCTTATAGAATCAGTTTCTCACAAGAAGAGACACCAAAGATTTCATTCTGGCTTCTCCTGCACACAACAAGGAAATGCCATAGTGAGAAATTAACAAGTCTTGGTCTCCTAGCCAAGAGAATGTTTACCAGAAAATCAGACAGTTAGAACCTGTGTCTTAGACTAGTCTACATTACTAACAAAATTATTGTTATGGTGGCAATCATAAACTAATACATTGATAAAACTTACTGGCTCTTTGTTTGCTTTTGATTGCTTGTCTATTTCTCTTATAAATCCATTTCTCAAATTTGGGATATGTCTTGGGAAAAAATTTTAACTGCATTTTATAAATTTCATTTAAAACTATTTATTTGTGTGTATGTGCATGCATGAATATATACGTATTGGGGATAGGTATGTCATGGGATATGTGTGGCAGTCAGTGGACAATTTGCAGAAATCAGTTCTCTCCTTCCGCCATGTTGGCTCTCAGCATAGAGCAAGTCTCCGGCTTTCTGTTAAGTGCCCTTTCCCACTTATCTTCATTTGCTGTCCTAAAACTGAAATCTAAGCTCCTTAATAAGACTTTTGCTTTACTATTTAGTAACATGGGAATTGATTTACAGTTTTAATGTTCTGATTTTAGATTTCTGTAATTTTTTTAAATCGAGGCTATATAATTATGACTCTTGTATTATTCATTATTAAAATCATGTTTTATGGGCTATGAGTTCTTCCTTCACGTTTCCTCTCTTTTGTTTGTTTTTAATTATTATTACCATGTGGCTATCTGTGTATTTAAGATTGACTGTCAGCCTGTTTATGAGTTCTTTACTTTGTGTGATGAGCTCCTACACGGAGTAAGGCAGTTGCTTCCGCATGTGAAAGCTGTTGGCAGCTGCAGCTGTTGGTTTTCTGAAGGCCTCGGTTAATCTCACTACAACACCAACCATCTCTGGTTCACTTGACTAAAGTCACCATCTCTGTTTCCTGGTGTTCAACCCAATGAGGGATGCAGACCTTGACTCTGTCACTTCTACTCCAACCACTCCCACTCTGTGTTGTTCTAGACCTCTGCTGTATGCACTTTACATGTTCATGAGTTTGCATATTTTAGGCATTTTCCCTCTTTCCCGGTGTCAGCCTTATGCTTTGACCAAGTCCCGATCATTTTCTGCTGTGTTATGAAATCTGATGCAGAACATTAAATGTATCTTATTCATCATGTTAGGTTTTCTCTGGAGGTAGGCAGGACACACACGGGCAGCCTGTAATATTGCCTGTTTTCTAAATGATACTATTTACATATTTTATTTTTAAAATAAATGATTGACTGAAGATATATACTAAAAACTATGGTTTTGATTATAAGTGAGATGTTATCCAGAAAATACAAATGGTGAAAATTCAAAACGGTTGTGTGCTTTGGAGAGGAACAAGCCTGCAATCTCAGTAAGCTGGTGAGTCAGGCGCATCTTGAGTTCCACAGCAGCTCCAGGTACATAGGGAGCCCCTGCTTAAAGACACAGGCCAACTCCTAAGAAGTGGAATGGATGCCATTATTTCCTCCAATCCAGGAGACTCCCATCATCTGTGAGAACCCGACCTAAACGGGTGCTCTTCCTCTAACCACAGTGCAGGGACAGTGTAGCGAAACCTTCCCTCTCCTCTTCCCACCGCCACTCTCCCTGCCCCTCCCCTCCCCTCCTCCTCCTCCTTCTCCTTGATACCTCTCTTCTTCCACCTCCTCTTCTCTTCCTCTTCCTCTTCCTCCTCTTTCTCCTCCTCCTCTTGCCTCTCTTTGTCTTCCTCCTGCTGCTCTTGTTCCTTTTCCTACTCCTTCTCATTTTGAAAGAACAATCATTTTTCTCATTCACACACAAATACTAAAAACTATTTCTATTATAAGCAGTCATTTATCTTCATTCCTACTCTGTATGTATTTATTCATACTGTCTTATTAAATTCTGATGCTGTTCAGAACTCCTTGGGTATGTTGTAATTTCACCATCTGGGACACATCAGTCACAAAATACATATACATTGTAATAAAAATTGATGCTTCATCAGATTTTCTTGGTGATTCTCCATTTTATATTGTCCTTGTTCCGTTCAACAATAGGACAATATAATATATCAACTCAAATAATGTATTTTCTGATTTTTTTCAAAAGCTGCTGCAATATAATACTTTAATATTCATGGAATACAGAAATCTTTGGTATACATATATATGTGTGATATATTTATATATGATATATATGAAATATATATGTGAACATGTATATATACCGTATATATATATATTCATTTCACATAGACATTCTTGGCTCATGAATTTTACTTGAAGGCTATAAATATCTATAATATACTGGATTAAGTTTAGAGTTGTTTAGTGACTATGTAGGTTTTGGTGGTCTCTTTAATAAATTCAGATAAATTCAGCTTAACTTGTTACAAATAAAACATTGCTCCTGATCCCTTACCCATCTGTTGGAATATTTAGCAAATTCCAGATGCTGTGCTGAAATGTGGGAGAACAGAATCAGTGAATTCCAGGGTATTAAATACTGTCGAGGTATTTAAGGGTCAGTGCATAGAGAACAGCATGTCTATCAAATCAACTCACTCATTTCCAGAGATACAAAAACAGCGTCTTTGCTCTCAAAGAGCCTGTGGTCTAGTGGTGTTAGATAGGTGGTGTGCACTAGTATATTGTCGAGTGATGTAAGCACCGGGCGTAACAGTAGAAGGAGGTGGACAGAGGGTCACACAGGGAGAAGAACACAACTGTTTGGGACTGGCTCTCACCTTCATATTCATTCATGCTTGTCAGTTTGTTGCCGTTATCCTTGAGCAAGTTCTCATTGCCTCTCATTTACACAGCATCATCTCCTGTATTCCCAGGGGTCCGTGTCACTGTATGTGCTTGGTAGTAGTTGTGTTGCCGGCTGGTTAGCTCTTCTAATTTCTCTGCACTTTACAGTCTATTCTCTGGAGCTGTATTCTTGCAACACTGAATGAGTGTAAGGCACTTAGCCAGTGGCCTGCTGTAGAAGACTACTGAAGATGGGGTAGTTAAAACAGCAAGTGTTTCTTTCATGGAGTGTTAGAGAGAAGGAAGTATATGAGGAAGGTGACAAGTGGGCTCCATATCTGGTAAGGACTTGTTTCCTCACTTTGAGGTGCCTGACATTTCTTGATGTTTTTGTATGATGGCAAGCCATTCAGAAAGAAATTACATGCTCTCTGTTGTTTCTGTCTTTAAGCCCACTAATTCTATCATGAGGGCTATACCCTATTTATGACAGGTTCCCAAAGAACCCACCTCCCTACAGTCAAGTTTAAACACATAGCAAATGAGGCGGTGTTGTTAGCACCTGCCAGGTCACGGCAGAGAGCCCTAAAATCGCAATATTCTGTTCATTATTTTATCTGTCTTTAACACAAATAAAAATTGCTGGGTTGAATTATAGTATACTGTATTAATTACTAAAAACATTTTTGAGTTATTTAAAAGTCCCTTTGAATGGACACCAACTTGTGGCCTTATCTCTCTGTATGTGTAACAAGGGAAATAGAAATGAAGTAAGGTGGTTAAGGAGTTTTTCACTTGATTTTAGACGAAAGGCTAAGAAAAGGAATTGTATAAACATCTCCATATATAGAAGTAGTCTGGGGATGGGAGGAGGCCCATTGTAAGGGCCTGTGGTGCAAGCACGAGCACCTGAACATGATTGATTCCCTGAAGCACAAGGAAAGCTGGACATGGAGCTGCACACCTGGAGCTGCAGGCTTGGAGAGGGAGACAGGAGGGTCCCTGGGGCTCACTGACCAGGCAGCCGAGCCAGTCAGTGAGAGCTCGGCTGTAGACAGGACAGAGTGAGGAAACTTACACGGCACTGAACAGAGAAACACGAGCAGGAACCCTGAGCTCAGGGCTGAACTTACATAGCCACTCTGTTGGCAATTTTTTTTAATTGTAAGTTTTAAAAAAATCTAAGTCAGTATGTTAAATTGGAAAACGAAACTCTAAAGTGGGTTAGTAAAGCAAAGGTGGTTGGGGTAAGGTTGCACGTGTCAAGGCCTCAGGTATGGATTCTTTACGGGTGACTTGAGACTTCAGAGTGCTGAGCATTCTTGGGGTGAGTTTGTCTTTTCTGCCACTGTGTGTTTTGCATGTGGCAGTAAGTTTGTGAACAAGCAAAGTGTGTGAGAAAAAGTAACAAATAATGAGAGTCTAATTTGAAGAAATGGAAGATTTTGTAATCTGTATGGATTCTATTAGGCTGCATAAAAATGTCTCAAATCCAGATTACCAAGAGCTTTAAGTTAGATGCAATTGAAACTATCACCAAGTAATAATGACATTTTCTTAGTGTTAATTTATCTTCTCAGCATTATCCACTATGGGACTGAAGCCATCTAGAAACTGTATCTACCATTCAAAAGTAATCTTTTAATCCTCTTGTGTTTTGTAATAGGCACTGCAGAGGATTTTCACACGCTCTCCGGTGAGGTCCTGCTGCAGATGGAGCGTGCTCTCTGCCCTGGCAGTGGGTGCGTGTCAGATGGGCAGGCTCCAGGGCAGCTGGCTGGCACGGGATGGCTTTCGTGTCTCCCCCACTCTGCTGGCATTCTTCTTATTATCTAGTTTCATACAGCATTGCTGTTTCTTTGTAAATATTTTAAGTGACTCCATTTTGTGAGGGATGGTCTAAGCCAATGAGCTGTAATCCTGCTAAACCCACTGGTAAAGTACTCCGTTACCTTCAGTGTGGAAAAGGTGAGTGACCAAAGGGATGTCTGTGACTTTTAGTTATGTTACTTCCATCCTGGATGGCAGGTGACATCATAACTCATCCGACACATAGGATTCAAGTATTGACTCATGTTAAATATTAATAAAAGCCCAATCTTTTCTATAAAATTTCCCTAAGATTTAGTTATTTTTAATGTATGTTTATGGGTGTTTTGCTTGCTCATATATCTGTGCACCAAATTCATGCAGTGCCTGCAGAGGGCAAAAAAGGGCCTTGGATCATCTAGAACAGAGGTCACAGATGGCTGTGAGCCACATGTCGGTGCTGGGACTGCAGGAACAACTAGTGTTCAACCACTGAGCACTCTCTCCAAATGCTCTAACCGAGTGCCAGGGTCCTAGCACCCACATGACTGTGTACGATCATCTGTAACTCCACTTCCAGGGAATCTGCACCTCTTATAACCTATGAGAGGTGTCAGACATGTACATGGTACGCATACCATTCATACATGGTCCATATGCACATATACACACATGCAATAAAATAAACAGAAATCTCTTGAATCAACTTGATATTCTTATTCCTTCTGGAATTGTATCTCAATGCTTTTCCATCAGTTCAGTTAAACATAATGTCTCCTAGTATCTGCTTTAGACCTGGAATCTTCTGTATCTCTCTTTACACTTGATTTCTAGGTTTGCACCTCTTTCCCAGCACACAGCCTTGTAGCCTATTTCCTTGCTTCAGCATGGGAGGACTTATGAAGGATGGATGTTAATATTTGGGGCTTATAACTGGAAGAAAATCTTGGCAAAAATAATAAGTTGATATCTTCTAGTTTTGGTGGTCAGATTCATGCCTCGGAGATTCTAAAGCCACAACAAGATTAAGACATATGTAATATTGATATCATTTACCTTCTTCATGAGCCAATGTAAAAGCTTTAAGGTACACTTTTAGTATTAAACACGTTGTCATAGCATCGCCAGTGTTTGGAGGCACATTCCTTGAAGTCCTAGAGACTTGTAGAACAAGTCAGCTAGAAATGTTAAAAACTAAAGAAAATAGACTGTTCTTCTGTACTGCATGGAGTAAAAACTTGTTTTCAAAATGAGTCATTGTTGAAGAAGGAGGGAATTATTGTAAAAATAAGAAGCTTATTATAGTTTATATTATGAATTATATAAGCCATGATAAAATATATCAATTTAAAATACCAAGAGATTTAAGATAGATTAAGCAAGGAGGAATGATTGTATCAGATATTGGAACAACCCAAAAGATAGTCTTTATTGGTGCAAGGAAAAACATGGATCAAGGAAGTAAAATACAGTATGTAGATATTGATTCATGTGTATGTATAAAAATAAATACATTTCAAATTAATGATAAAATAATGCACTAATTAATGAATGCGGTTGGATAATTTACTAGCTACACAGGTAAAAGTATTTTATTTCAATATTTGTGAGCACAACAAACATTCTAGTTGCATTAAATACCTAAATGTAAGAAACAGAGCAATTGAGACAAATATATGGAAAATTGTATTTAAAATCTCAGGGACAGATAAGCAGTATTTAACACACATAAATTCAAGTTCTATAAAATTTTAGCTTTAGAAAATAAAAATATAAAGTTTAAAAATGACAAACTATATGAAGATGTTTCCAACATGTGAAACATGAGTTAATATCCCTAATACATCATGAGCTCTACCAAACCTCTGTAAAGAAAACAATAAAACCCAAGTATAGAGTAGAAACAAGGTTCTCCAAGAAGAGAAAACACAAATAGTCAATAAAACCTAATTAGTGGTCAGGGAAGTGTAAATTAATACTACAGTGAGATAAGTCTCAGTTAATTAGATTTGAACAGTCATTGTTAAGGCCCATTGTTGGGACACTAAGAGGAAATTGGTACTTATAAACTGTTAGTGGAAATAGAAAATTAGAATAGATTTCCAGAGGTCTATTCAGAATTGTCTCCTTGAAAATGTGCATACCTTTTAATGTAGCATTTCTGTTGTAGAAGTATGCATGTTCAAACACATGGATTAACAAATATGCAATGGTATTTGCTATATTATTGCTTCTACTAGCCCAAAACTGAAAAAACAACAAAACAAAACAAAGAAAAACAGAGTCCTTTGACTAAATGCATCAGTCATACTGTGCATGCTGCGTTGACTTAATGTTATGCTGTATAAAGCTCATAGGCATGAAATGAATTGATATGCTGCCCTCAGGAAAGAACTATAAAACAAAGAGAGAGAGCCACAAAAATAGTCAATGTCTATATTAGAAACATGAGTGGTATGTGTGATTAACTTACGTTAACTTATGGATGTAGGTAAAGATATTGATAAGAAATATTTTATCAATAATTAGGAAAATTAAATATTTGATCATATTTGAAAGATGCAATTGTTAAGAAAAGCCTTTAAATAATTAAAGCCACCAAGGGCAGAAAAATGCCAAGTCAGTCTTGGAACTGTTCCTTCGTCAGATATCACAAAGGGAGATTTCCTTCAGAAGCAGTATTCCTTCCATTATGTATTTGGTCAGTTCTGACCCATTGTTATGACAGTCAGCAAACTATTCTATTCAACAAACTAAAAGTAAAGAGAGCAGGCATTAAGGCAGAGTTAATAAAGCTGAAGACAGTTTAGATGCAACTGGAAGGTACTGAAGCCTTTTCTGCTGTAGCAGCCAGTTAATTATAGCTGAATCGGGTTACTAGAACCAAGGTTGAATGGCTACAATATTCTCTTTCAGTATACATACATATATTCTTAATGTAAACATATTAAGAATAATATAAAAACAAAGTGGAGAGTTCAGTTCTTATAAAAGTTGTGGTGATGTAATTAATATTCTATTTATTGTACAAATGTGGTGTCACTTTTTTGATTACTTTGCATTTTGTCAAACTATATAGCCAGAAATCACAAATGTAAGAGGATTGATTTGGGGCTTTTGGAAATTTCAGTGTGGTACACATGATTTCTAGTAGCCCCGAATCAGTGTTCTAAGGAAGACAGGGAAAGTGATCTGTTCGGTGGTCAATATAAGATGGAAAAAGAGAGCTATTAAATAACAACAAACATCGACAATAATTTCTTGTACCTTATTGGATCATAATTTCATTAGCAGAAGCAAGAGAAATTACAGAAAACATACAAACACCTATAAACTAAACCATATTCCTTTGAATAATTGGTGAGTCACTAAAACACACACACACACACACACACACACACACACACACACACAGGAAAATGAAAACTTCTATAATCAACTGAAAATGAAATTCCCAGATCTTTGGGTTAAAGAAACAGTTCTAAGGGGGGAGTGTGCAGATATGAATATCCACATGGAGAATTCTGGGTGAGAGATACTAGACAAATTATCTATGCATCTCAAGAGCTGAGAAACAATAAACCAGGCAGGTATGAAATGATGACTAAGCAAAGAATGCAAAGGTTTGCTGAAGTGAAGAATTACTTCTTTGGGAAGATAAGCATGATATACAAGCCCTATCCAAGCTAGCCAAAAGAAAGAGACTATCCAAACCAATACAATTAGTGATGAAGAGAGCATGTTATAGTGGAGACCTCTGAAACCAAGAGGATAATCAGGAGATATTTTGAAAACTTGTACTAAAAAATCTGGAAATCTAGAAGAAATGAATAAAATTATACATATATGTAACTTTCCAAAATCAAACTAAGTCATGTAAGATCCCAAACAGAGAAGCAATAATAACAAAGCAGTGATAGGGTCCCGAGGAAGGCTCACCCAAGGCAGCATGGAATTGCATTCTTTGATACCTTTAATGAAATAACATCAATGCTCCTCAGCATGCTCTGTAAAACAGTACCTTCCTTCATGCGTATTCAACAAAGATAAAAGACACCACACAAAAGAAAACTACAGATAGTTTTCCTTGGTAGGCTTAAAAGGAAAAATCCTCAAAATATTTACAAGGCAAATTCAATGACATATTTACAACTACTTCATAATAAAGTGGGTTCATTGCCAGAAGTGCAAGAATGGTTTAAAATATGCGAAATACAATAGAAAACATTTCATTTTAACAGATGCACCAAAAAAGTCTGCAACAATCTTACATCTCTTCATGATCAATAACCCAAATAAGTGATTAATAGATCAGAACGATTGTATCTAAGACAAGTCGTTTATGATAAATATATAACCATCATTATCCTGAATGTGGAGAAACTGAAAGCATTTCCTTTAAAATCAAGAATAAGATGAGAGTATCCATTCTCACTACTCAACACAGTGTTTGAAATCTTAGCCATAGCAATAACCCAAGAGAAAGAAATAAGAGGGTTACAAAGGGCAAGAAGTAAAAATATATTTGAAGCAACCTAATCTCATCTGTAAAAGACCCTAAAAACTATAAAAAATTTTAATTCAAATATACATTTTCATCAAAATAGCAGGATGCAAACTCTTCACATAAAAATCAAGAATGAACATTTTATATATATATATATGTGTGTGTGTGTGTGTGTGTGTGTGTGTGTGTGTGTGTGTGTGTGTATCCCATGTTCATGGATTAGCAAAGTTAGTCTTGAGAACATGGCCATATTACTGAATGTGGCCTACAGATTCAATATAATCCCCTTTAAGACTCCAATGACATTCTTTATAGAACTAGGGAAACATTAATATGGAAAAAATAAAAGATCATGAATAGCTAAAGCTATCTTGAGGCATCACAGTGCCTGAGACCAAATTCCAAATTGTGATAAAGTGATACAGTGTGAAATGAAGTAAAAGCAAACTGGTGTGCAGTAAAACAGAGGACCCAGAAACATGACTGCAGCCACCTCCATCTAATCTCTCAAGTGGTCAAACTTTAGACTGGAAAAGAAACTGGTGCTGAGAAAGCTGGATATCCATGGGTAAAAGGCAAATAGATCACCAATTCAACATTGACCAATGACTTAAAGACTTGAAACTTTGAAACTTCTAGAGGAGAGCGTAGGGAACCATTTTAAGATCCAGGCATAGGGAATGATTTTCTGAATAAGACTCCAACAGTCCAGGGAAGAATAACAGGAATTTAAAATTGGATTGGCTTAGGTAAATACAAGTTAAAAATCTATTGAGAGTCCATCTCACCCAACCAGAATTGACATCAAGAAAAGTAAACCACACATGATGGTGAGAAAGTGAGGGGAAAGGAGCACTTGCATTCTCTTGATGGCACTATAAACTACAATATACTATAAAATACAACATACAAGTGAGCATGCAGATTCCTGTAAAACCTAAGGCGAGAGCTATACTTTGATCCAGTTATACAATTTTGGATATACATTCAAAAGAATGCAGCCAAGTGTCTATAGAAATACCTCTGTCATTCTACTAGTCACAATGGCCAGGTTACAGGATAGACCTGAACATCTATGGGGCAGAGATAGCCTGCTGAATTGACAGTGGATACTAAATAAAAGAGTCATAAATGTAAAATGGAGAAGGGAGGATGGGGTATAGAGTTTGAGTTCCAATAACCAACATTCTGAGGAAGAAATTGGGAAATAGAATCATTACTCCTTTTACTTTTACCTCAAGCCAAAAATACAAAAAAAAAAAAAATCTAACCAAGGAATTGCAAAACCTCGACAATGAGAACTTAGAACACTGAGGAAAATAACTGAAGTAGATACTAGATTGAAAAAACTCATGCTTACGGATTGGAAGAATTAGCACTGTGAAAATGGCTGCCTTCTCAGAAGTGATCTATGCAATACTATTCAAATCCTTATGCCGTTCTTCATAGCAATAGAAAATCAAAGTTTAATTCATGCAGAAGCATAAAGGACCCCAGGTACTCCAAGAAATCATAAACAAAATGATTAATGTAGGAGGTGTCACCAATTTCAAGTTATATTACAAAGCCGTATTAACAAAAGCATTATAGTGCAGACACAAAACCAGATGTCAATGGAATAGAAGACCCAATACAGATTCACAGGTATAAATCTATAGTCACATGATTTGACAATGACACACACACATACACACACACACTTGTACACACACATGCACGCACACACACGTGCACACACAAACACGCACACACATACACATACACACATGCACATATATGAACAAAGGACAGTATTGTTATAGCAAATGCTGTGGAAAAATAAATATTCACACATGGAAGGATGAAACTAGATTTGTTACCTTGTACAAAAAGTCAATTTCAAATGGATGAAAGATGTTGATATAAAACCTGAAACTAAAACCATTAGAAGAAAAAACAAAGGACTTATTTGAAGACATAAGCAGTGGCAATAGCTTCCCACATAGGAGACTGTTCACTTAGGATATAACGCCAACAGTTGACAAAGGGGGACTCATAAAATCAAAGAGCTTCTGCACAGCTTTGGGAACAACAGTTTACCAATAGCCTACAGACTGGGAGAAAAATATGTGCTAACTGTACACATGACCTGATTACTACCTAGAATATACAAAGAACTAAAAACCTACGAATTCAAACAACCAAGTCCAGAAATGGGCTAGCTAAATGAACAGGTAGTGCTCAAACAATAAAAGACACATTTGTTCAATAAACACATATAAAAATGTTCAACCTCATTAACTATCAGAGAAATGCAAATTAAAATTGCATTAAGATTCTATCATACAGAATATCAGTCATTAAGAAAACAACAAATTCTGGTGAGGGTGTGAACCAAAGTGAATGCTTGTACACTGCATGTGGGAATGTGAGCTAGTACATCCACTATGGAAATCGGTATGCTGGTTCTAAAAAAAAAAACCAAAAGACTATAATTATTCTACGTGATCTAGTTTTACCACTTCTGGGCGTTTACCCAAAGAACCCCAAGACGACATATCATAGAGACCCTTGTACAGCAATATTTATTATAGCAGTGGTTACAGTAGTTCAGTTATGGAGCCAACCTACATCTCCAATAACAATAGACGATGGGGAAAAGGAGGAGAAAATCTAAGATGTATAAACAATGGTTTTTTTTTTTCATCTGTAAAGTTTGGAGTTATGTTATTCTAGGAAAATGTATGTAACTGGAGATAATAATGTCAGATGAATTAAGGCAGTCCCAGGAAAGTAAACATGTTTTTGCGATTCATGGTACCTAGGTTTAATGTAGATATGTAAAGTCATCAATGTATGCATAACTTAAATATAAAAATGAAACTGGATTCTCAGGAAATAAACAGGACTTAAGGGAAGGAGAAGGGGTGGACAGGAAGAGCATGGTAGAAGGCTCCGAGGGGGAACACGCTCAACCCAAAATCTCTACCTGTATGAAAATGAGCTTATGTGACAGTCGTGACACAACGAACATATACCACGGAGAATTTAAAGCATGCATAGGAAATAAAAACAAATGAAAATGCAGCTAATAAAAAGTTTAAATGCAAACCACTGTAATCGCTGGCTAACTAAGCTGCAGGGGCTCAAGTCAGGGGCATGATGAAAGGACATGAGTGAGGAGGAGGAGATCTGGTTACTGTGGGGATTGAAGGTCGGTTTGCATGGTGCCAGTGTTTGGATGGTAGTGTTGTGCTGATCCATCACTGTTGGAGACCACAGTCTTTCTTACATTTGTTTATTTAGTTACTTAGTGTGCATACATGTGTACAAATGTGTATATGTGTGAGCACGCATATGTTATGGCATGTATGTGGAAAACTTATGGAATCAGTTCTTTCTCTCCTTTCACCATATGAGTTCTAAGGATCAAACTTACGTGGTCGGTTTTGGCAGCAGGTGTCTTTACCAACTGCTGTTTTGCCAGCCCCCACATCTCTTTTCTTAAAAAATAGATTATTGTGAAATACATTGTCAACAATAATTTTGTCTGTATTTTAGTTATGTTCTTAGTGTATATTTCAGTGTCTTTGCTGATGCTGAACTTGGGGAGCTTTGATATACAGCTCTGTTCATGTATGTGGACTCCTCATATGAAGCCTGAGAAGAGACTCCATTAGTGAGATGGTGGCAGGCCTTCCTAAGGAAGAGGCTGCTCTTCTGGCTTCTAAGTAATTAAGTTTCATGATGTGAAGCATTTGCTCCATTTGGCTTTCCTCATTTTTAGAAGAACAGGACGATGCACGATGCTGTCCGTGTGTTCTAGAGCAGTGCACGATGCTGTCCGTCCATCTACAGACCACGGAGCTCAGAGCCCAGCTGTGCATTTAAACCTCAGCTCTACAGGGTACCAGCCGCGGGCTTAAAATGCTTTGCTTAGCTTCAGTTTCCTTGGCAAAATGGGTAAATATGAGCTGTGTGTGAGGCTTTGCGACCTGATATGTAGTAGCTCTGTGTGTGTGATGCCCATCCTAGCACCCAGGAGGCTTGGGCAAAGGCATGGAGAGTTTTAGGCCAGCCTGGGCTACAGCATAGGCTGACTCAAAAACAGCAAGCGATACCTTGTACATAATGAGTGTCAGGAGTAGACACTGCTGAACTAGACTCTCCGCAGGGGCACACTTGCCCGGTCTGTAGTTTCAGAGCCCTTGTCGTTAGGGTTGTTTACATGTCTGATGTGTTGTTGCTGCTTGTAAGGAGAACACATCGTGTCAGACACATCTCTGCCAGAGGCATAGGATTGGGCAGAAAATATAAAAGAAATTCTTCATGTGTTTGAAATTATATCTTGTACCCTTGAGTCTGTATTATTTTTTATTTTCCAGATTTGATTCACTTCTGAGAAACAAAACAAAGACAAAGCGAAGTCAAATGAAATAAAGCAGCAAGTTAGCTGAATGGTCAGTGCCACCAGCCCAATGGACCCGGCCCTGGGGAGCAGCGAGTTTGTGAACACAATGTGGGTACAGTGTGAGAATGAAAGCTGCTTGAAGTGGAGGCTGCTGTCCCCTGCGGCTGCAGCCAGGGTGGACCTGGGTGAGCCCTGGTTCTGCTCCATGAATGCTGACTCCAGCTACAACAGCTGTGCGGCTTCTGAGCAGGACTTCCCTGAAGAATCGCAGCTCCTCGAAAGTGGGTATAAGATCGTCTACTCACAGCTTCCTCTCGGAAGCCTGGTTCTGGTAAAACTGCAGAACTGGCCAAGGTAGGAATTTATTTATTGCTTATTCCTTATTAATTAATCATTACATAATTACTGATTTCTTTAATATTTTATATTACATTTACTTATGTGCCTGCATGCTTGAGAGCCTGTGTATATGTGTGTGTGTGTGTGTGTGCACGTGTGTGCTGTGTGTGTGTGTGTGTGTGTGTGTTTCTGTTTATCTCTGTGTTTCAGTAAATACAATACCAAGAGCTTCTGCTGAGCTACATGCTCAGCCCTTTGCTTTATATTTGGAGTATCTTTGTCTATTTATCTATTTGTTCTCTCTGTATTTTAGAGGAAATTCTGATATGCTCGTATGTGCAATAGGTGATCCAGTCAATATGTAGACTGAGGTTCTTGTTTTCGCACTACTTTGCACTGAATTATGTTGAACACTGCCATAGCTCCTATCACCTTAGAATGACCATATGAGGATGCAGGGCCTTTAAAGAAGTGATCGATTGCAAATGAGACACATTAGGGTTTGCCTTCATCCAGTTGGCATTCTTATAAGACGGATTTAGGGATGCACATGCAGAATGGAAAGTCTGTGTGAAAATGCAGTCGAGAGGTGGCCTCTACACTTGCCAGATAACGCCTACAATAAACCTCAGATAGGCTGCTATATACACCAAAATAGGATCAATAATTACAACTCCCTATGAGACCTAGGCATATTAGTGTCTGTGAGAGGATAAAAGGCGAGTATGAGCAGCACAGAGGTCCTCTGACACGTTTGAGAAATGAGAATTCAAGACAGCGGCAAGCTTTTCTGGGGGCATCCAGCAGCCGAACTGAGGGCAACAGATGCAACTACCACAGGGCACCCGGAGACGAGGAAGCTGGGCCTACAGTGAGAAGCTTTGGAGCAGCCGAGGCAACTGTGAGGAGAAGTGTTTGCCCACCTCGCCCTCGGTGCTGAGGCAGGAGCACTTCTCTGGGCTCTGAGACCAGGTCAGGCTAACCGCACAGCAAATAACTGACTTCTCCAGCCTCCTCTGTCTCCGCACGTCACAGGAGAAGCTAATACTAGCCTAGTGTGAGGCAGAAACGCTAAAGATTTTGAAAGGTTGCCACAGAAGAATGATTTCCAAAGTATTCTCAAAATATTAGATTGTACTCAAGATTTCAAGTCAAGCTAACAAATAAAAAAATAGTGTAGATAATAGTGTTGTGTGTTGTGTGTAAACTAGAAAAAAATCAAAACAGTGAATAAAGATTTGGGGAAAGTTTAATGAAAACCTTTTTAATACTTCAAAACTAAATGCTAAATTGCAAGGAATAAAAAACAACCAGTGCTTTCTGAAAAATAAAATATGTCAAGAAAAAAATTAAAAATTTAAAGGACCAAAAGATGAAAACGAGTTCAAGAAAGAAAATACCAAAGATAGAAACAGTCGTCTAGGTAACATCGAGTCCTGGAGTAAAAAGCCAAAGCCACATGATAAGACAGTGCAAGTAAGTGCCTTACTTCTAGAAAGTTCAACTATAATCTGAGATTTATACACTGACGATACATAGTATATACTTAGAAAAACTCAACCAAGAATGCCAAACTCTGAAATATAATAAAGCTACATAAATTAAATGAAAAATACTTTAAGCATCTATGAAATAATTAAGATCCTCAAATAGTTATCATTTACAAACATACTTCTAAATAACTTATTTCAATAAAGACTTAGCAACTATTTCAAGATGAACAATAAAATACTGTGCATCTGTTTATCACCGTTCTTAAAAAAATGTAGCTTTGTTTAAATTAAGGGGGAAAAATAAGAAAGAGACCAGAAGAAACAAACCGTTCCTACTCCGGTCTTGCATTACTAGCCTACAGAAGTTGCAGAAAGTGAGATTCTCTTGCGTCATTCTTCAGGTCTATAATATTTTGTTATAACAGCCATAAGAAACTCATATACTCACTGTCTTAACGAATGGGTGCCCTTTGTGCCCTTTTTAAATGAGGGCTTTTCTGGGGACCAAATGTGACAGTATTGTAAAAGTTATTATTCTCTCCCATATTAGCAGATCTCCCCCAGATTAATAATTAGCACAAACATTAATGGAGTGTGTACCGGAACTGCTGGCCTGAAGTCAAACAGCCTCCTAGCGGGGAGTGAGGATGACTGTAGGAAAGACAGAAAGAAAGAGACAAGAGTTAGAATCGGGACGACTGTCCAGTGACTACTACAGCCTTTTTATACCCCATAGTGCCCTGGGAAGCAAAAGCACAAGCTAGCAGAAACAATGACCGACGTCCATAGGATATCTGTTCCCATCCGGAGGCCCCTCGCCTTGAGCCTCAAGTGTATCTCCTCTTATCACTCCATGCCGCAGTGGGCCAGGAAACGTGCCTGCC
This sequence comes from Rattus norvegicus, assembly GCF_021556685.1. Classification (NCBI taxonomy): domain Eukaryota; kingdom Metazoa; phylum Chordata; class Mammalia; order Rodentia; family Muridae; genus Rattus; species Rattus norvegicus. The sequence continues at coordinate 125,476,578 of NC_141541.1, read as the reverse complement.
TTCTGAGCCTCTTGCCAGGTCACAAACCTGTTCTGTGTTGACCCTGCCTAGCAGGCAAAATGGTGCCAACAGTTATGGAAGATCCAGCATTTTAAGGGGCGTGTAACATGAACATTTCCGGAAGTTGTCAAAGACAGATTTATAGTTCTCTATTTTTCATCTCTAAAGCAAACATTTTGAAAGCAGAGTTGAAAATGCATTTTGAAAGCAATTCCTAAAAGGGAAATTTGATGTTTCAGTAACTGTAATTCAGGATATGAATTTGCTTTTATCAATCATTATATCTGAAAAACAAAGTTTCATTAGGAATTAGTAACTGAGGCAAAGGACTTAAACTTTCATATGAAAAGTATTTTAAACCAGTTCCTAAGTTATCTCTAGTGTGTGACTGCTGCTGTGGCCATGCCTGACACAGCTGCACCCTCGCTCCTTGGAGAAGTTGACTGCCTGTCACTTCCTTCTCCTTCATGAGCTAAGCTGAGCACAAATTTAAATTTTAATCAAGAAACTGAAATCTATGTGCATTGTTTCTTCAGTGACACAAAGGTAGAGAATGATAATAACAAGACAAATTACAATAGTACAATGTAAAGATAGAATCAACCCAGAAGAAAAGTCAAATATTGGATCTTAATTAAGCAGTGCTCTAGACGCTGAAGCAGAAAGACAGCTGCTGCCTGCAGAGAACTTAGCGGCACAGCTCTGACTGGGCAGATTTTCATTACAGGCAGCTCCTCAGATCAGAAGCTCTAGCGGGTCAGCATTTACAGGTACTGCTGCTCGAACGAGTTGACTCAAGAAGGTTAAAGAGAAATTTATGTAGAATCTAGGAATGCTTATTTAATTTTTGTATAATAAAAACAAACAGGTCTCAAGAGAGTAGTTCTCTGTTGATATCATAATTAGTTTTCTTCCACATTGTGGCACACCACACACCCAAGAGCCTGTAAAGGCACACACACAGCCTCTTGCTAAACAAAGGGGAGATACTTCTAAACCACTGTTGTCAGCTGACCTGTTACTCTGCATAGATAGTCATATTAGCTTCCAAGGGTTCCTAGCACACGTGAGCTGCCTTACATAACACGGGTGTGCTTTCCACAGGCGCAAGTCCTGAGAGCAGGTATCGCATAGCTAATTTCATTCAAGGCTCTCTCCTTGATTTACAGATGGCCACCTTCTTGCCATGTTCCTTTGCTCAGCATGTCTGTGTCCTGATCTCTCCCATGAGACAGGTTATCTTGGACAGAGTCTGTCCTAGTGAGCTGGGTTTTAACTGAGTTACCTGTTGCTGTTGTTGTTTTGAGATAGGCCCTCAAGTAGTTGAACTGGCCTTGGAGTCCATCTTCCTGCCTCTATTCCTGACTGCAGGGATCCACACACACAACTCTGTGTCCAGCTCTCTCAGTCATTCCCTTAGCTGTCTTTTCGGTTTTCAACATCTACATTTGGCAGGAGACAGTTAAAGCCCTGTGATGATGACAGACTTTTAATTCTCAAAACAAAAATGTACAAACCACACATTTATTTGAACTTCCTAACACATGAGGAATCATAGCAAGAACTTGATGCCATCAGAAAGGCCGAGAGCTGCAGGTTCAAGTGAGAGCCTGGGTTTCTTCACTTGACGGCCATTGACTCTCCCACTTCACACTGCTGGCTGCGCAGAACTGGGCAGGTGTGCGGTTCAGTGTTGCAGCGTTAACTGTGCATAATCTATAGAGCTTGAGCTGTGAACTGTTGTCCAAGTGCTGCCAGGACTCCCTATCATGGGATCCTCACTTGATTTCTGCCTTTTCTTCCTGCTGTAGTTCCAGAGTGCTGGGCCAGCTGTTGGGATGTTGGTAAAATTATTTAAAACTTAATTAAAATTGGGCATGCCTGTACACCTGTAGTCCTAGCACTCTAGATGATGGGGCAGGAGGATCATTTGAGGCTAGATGGGATAATTAATGTATGTGTATAAAATTTTTGCTCTGGATAAAATATGGATTGAATCCCAACACAGTGTTTCAAGCCAACAATCTATATTTTGCCACTTAAATACAAAATAATAATTTTAATTTCAGAGGTGCAGTTTTGTAAAATAATCAATTTATTTATGTAAGGTAAAATATGAATTAGAAAATGTTGATTTAGTAATAGGATAAACAGGATACATGGCAGTAATTAGCATGTTATATCTGAAAGCCAAAAGTAGCCTTTCTGAGACAGACTTACCTACATCCTGATCGGTGTTAGGACCTGGAGGCAGGCCTTGTTCTGTGCTTCAGTTTAAGGCAGCAGTGTTTTCCACTGCTTGATTGGGTAATGGAGAAAGACTTTTTCATATTTTAGTAACTTTACCTTTGACTGTGTTGCAACTTCAGATTTATCACAGAGCAGGCAGTCTGGAGAAGCCAAGTGGTGGTCCTACTCCTGTGTGATGATCATATTGGACATATGTCCACCCTACACCACACCTACACCATACCTACACCACACCTACACCACACCTACACACCTACACCACACCTACACACCTACACCACACCTACACACCTACACCACACCTACACCACACCTACACCACACCTACACCACACCTACACCACACCTACACCACACCTACACACCTACACCACACCTACACCACACCTACACCACACCTACACCACACCTACACCACACCTACACACCTACACCACACCTACACACCTACACCACACCTACACACCTACACCACACCTACACACCTACACACCCTACACCACAGCTCTGTACGTTACACACCCTACACCATACCATACACACCCTAAACCACAGCCCACATCCGTCAGAGGCCATTTAGAGTGAGAACCAGTAGGGAATGTTTAGCATTCCTTGTTTAACAAGAGGCTGTGTGTGTGCCTTTACAGGCTCTTAGGTGTGTGGTTTGCCACAATGTGGAAGAAAACTAATTATGATATCAACAGAGAACTACTCTCTTGAGACCTGTTTGTTTTTATTATACAAAAATTAAATAAGCATTCCTAGATTCTACATAAATTTCTCTTTAACCTTCTTGAGTCAACTCGTTCGAGCAGCAGTACCTGTAAATGCTGACCGCTAGAGCTTCTGATCTGAGGAGCTGCCTGTAATGAAAATCTGCCCAGTCAGAGCTGTGCCGCTAAGTTCTGCTGCTAACCAGTACTTGCTGTGAGGCTAAGTACTCCGTCTCTGATGTAACCATGGTGTAGGCATTCTTTCAGAGTTGAGTATGGACTCTGTGGCTCTCTTGCTTGTGGGCCTGTTTGTGACCCATGTCCTTTGATCAAGAAGACCTCTTTTGAATTATGTCTTACCAAGTGTCTTCTTGAAAAACTAAACTGAACTAAAACAAAACAGCAGCAGCAGCAAAAACTTTCTTCTTGAAAGTTCTGTCTGTAAAACCCCGTTTTCTTGTTTAATAAAGAAGACGACAGTTTCCCACCTCATCAGATTGATGCGAGGTTAGTGGTGATGGCAGGTGCCCCAGAATCCTCTGGGAGCCGGTTAACTTGCCCAGGACTCTATTCTCTCCTCTGCCAGTTCTATCCCGGAGCCCAGGTCAGGACGAAGGAGTTCACAGTTGCCAAGCCTACTCTGCTTTGTTCTATTGTAGCATTAAATAAAAGTTTGAAATTACTTTAAAAATATTGAACAAATGCATTATTTGAAACGGTCGGTTTTCTTAGTGCTAAAGTTCTTTGTTTGAGACATGATCTCACTATGTAGCCAGGCTGGCTTGGAACTGGATGTAGATCAGGCTAGCCCCACCCTCACAGAGACCGCCCGCCTCTACCGTGCCAATGCCTGTATGTCCCAGTCTAAGTCTGTTTCCACTTATACCACAGTCAGGATGTTTGAGATGACTGTGGCTGTGTGTCTTTTCATTTTCACCTTTCCTTATAGAATCCAATACATCAAATAAATGGAGTGGGTGTGACTCGGGACTTCTCTCTAATTTCTGGTTGGGTCTCCACATGGGATATTGTTTTCAGGTTTTGCTTAGCAATATTGTCATGGAGCTCAGCTTTGAGCTGTTGATGTGGAAAAGAAAAAGCAGAAGCTGGAGAGATGGCTTAGCAATTAGCAGTGTTATACATATCTATATTAAAAAGTGATAGTTAAAAGAAAAATATAAATTAGACAGAAAGTAGAAAAATAGAAAGCTACCTAATTGGGAATTGGAGGTCTATAGAGGTTTCTGCCACAATAAACACATCTTTTTTGTTTAAATTTTATTTTATGTGTGTGGATGTTTTTGTCTATGCACCACCTTTGTGCCTGGTGTCTGGAGGCCAGGAGAGGGCTCAGATCCTCTGGAACTGCAGTCACAGGTGGTCATGAGCTGCTATGTGGGTGCTGGGAGTTGAACCCATCACCCCTCCAGCCTCTAAACATATTCAAATATTTTAAATAAAAATTTACTTAAGTTCTGAAATTTTTGTAGCAGATTAATGGCTTGTAACTGGAGTGATGAAGAGGAGGGAACAGTTTAGAAAGGCGGAGCCAATGTCCTGTTTCTCTGTAGTTGGCAAAGTTATCACTGTTTGAGCTCTGAGGGTTGTCTGCCTATCAATCTATCCGCTATCTGTTTGCCTACAACTATAGCTATACATTCTTCATCTCTCTTACCATTTATTGTTAGCTATCATTGCTTTATAGCTGTCGTTTGTTATCTAAACATCTATCACTTACCTATAAGCTGTCAAGTGTGTCTGTCCAGCATATCATCTGTCTCTCAACCACCTATCATCTACCTCTCACCGACCACCTGCCATCCATGTGTCATGTCTGTTGTCTACAGTGCCTACCTACCCACCTCCTACTACCTATTGTCTGTCTGTCTGCCTATCATTTACATACCTACCTACCTATGTATCTGTCATCTATCATCTATCTATCTACCTATCTATCATCTATCTATCTATCTATCTATCTATCTATCTATCTGCCTACCTACCTGTCTACCTACTTCCTATCTGTCAGTTGGCCTGTCTGTCTATCATTTACATACCTACCTACCTACCTATGTATCTGTCATCTATCATCTATCTACCTATCTATCATCTATCTATCTGTCTGTCTGTCTATCTATCTATCTATCTATCTATCTATCTATCTATCTATCTATCTATCTATGTATCTATCTACCCACCCACCCATGCACACAGCATTCTCTCACTTTGGCAGAAGCCATGTCAGTGGTTAGTATTCTGGTAATTAATCATTTTTCTTGGCTAGAGTTAACTCTGCAGAGAATCCAATGTATCTTTTACCCCTCTTTGCCTGTCAGTGGTGTTTCTTATGGATTCTGGGTATCATTTCTTTTAGTTTTTTTCATCTTGTCTATAACAATATCAAGACATTTTATTGTTACAAAGATGCAATTTATCACTTGCTTATTATCTTTGAAAAGTGTAAGTAGGAATGAATTTATGTTTGCAGAAATCATTAAAATTCAAAGAAATAAGTTCAACATTTGATTGTGATAAATGTATCAATAGCTTCATTTTTAACATAATAAAATTTATTTTAATTCTTTTCAAGTTGGCCAGGAATCCTTTGTCCTGATCCTTTCAAAGGGAACTATGTAACCTATGACCGGGATGGAAATGTTGATAAGTATTACATAGAGTTTCTGGGCCACCCCCGCTCAACAGCATGGATAAGCGCAGCGTTCGTTGGACATTTTAGCCTCACGTTAAAGGTAGGTGCAGTACCACGAAACTTCATCCTTTCTCTGGTTTCTTTTCGTCACTGTCAATTCTTATTTCAGGTTTAACATGTATTTACATCTGCATTTATAGAGCAGTCATACATAGTGTGCTTTAAATCGAAACATGAGTATTTTAAGGAAATCATGGGTATGAAATAGCTGTGGGGTTTAACAGCTTTTCTCTGCCAATGGCAATGCAGTGAAAATCAAATAAAGAACGCACCTTTGACATGGTCTTAAGATTGTCATTTTTAAATTCTCCCAAGCCTCTAAGTGTCAGCATCAGTCACAGAAAATTAATTATGGAGCACAACAAGCTTTTCAAATTTCAAACAGGGGTTTTCATTACACTGACTCCATTAGTATCTTTTCACTCTTTTAAACCTTAGCTCACATATTCCAGCGAATTAGTTATCAGATTCTCAGGCCGGGGATGCACAAGGCAAGCTGGACCTGGACCCACAGAGCAGCCATCGTGAGCATAGGCTGTCTGTGCTGAAAGCCACCCTGGAGTCTTTCGTCTGCGCACCATGCTGTCATTAAAACCCGTGTCAAACATAGTCGGCACCGTGAAGACTGATACCTTCCACTCAGTTTTGATATACTTTATTTTTTTTAATAGTGAGAAGATGTATTCAGGTGCAAATCTCAGTATGTGTATAGATAAAGCACATAGTTCAATCACATTGGTAATTTAAGATCGTTTTAAGTGGATTTGCTTTATTTTGGCACATGTAGCTTTAAAACGTTTAGTTCAAACGCTGTTAGAAGGTAACCCTGGCAGACCACCTCTTCATGTTAGCCAACCCCACCACCTCAGGGTGAGCCCTGTTCTCCCCTTAGACCGCTGTGCTGGTGAACCACAGAACCACAGACAGTACAACTGCTTCTCTTTGTCCTCTCCTTCCTCCTAAGGAGTGGGAACCCAGCTGCTCATGAAGCTGGGGACATTAAGGTTATATTGACAAAAGTCAAAATGTATTCTGTTATCTGAATCTAGAATATCCTCCATGTTTGAATTTTATCAGGGTTGTCTTACCACTGTTCCCTGGGGAAAGGAAAAGATCAGATAGAGAAGATGGCCAAGCTCAGGAGTCAGGAGATACACGTTTGTGTTTGGAACTTACTGAAGGTTTCGGCTCCGGTAGATGCACACAGGCCTGAGAGACTGTGGGTATTGCACAGGGCTCTGCTGCTGCCGCCCTTCACTCCTATTTCTAGCCTGTTCTCGTGCCTTTGCAGCCGAGAGAATGAGGATGCCTTCTCGGGGTCTCTACGTCACTAAATGAAGTTTCTCAAATTGAGCTACTGTATGCCAGACTGTCCTCCTGTGCCAGCCTCCCCCGCTCTTGGTTATCTAGAGTTAGCTCACTAGGACAGGGAGCTGAGGGATGACAGGAGCTTGTTGCTTCAGTTGCTCAGAAAATAATGCAAGGAGATGGATTTAGGGAAGGCTGACGGGCATATGAGGAGTTGGTTGAACATGATTAACTTCAGAGTAGGAATGGCTGACATTTTCCCATGTTTTGGAGACAGAGATGATAGTGACCCCAGCCTACAGTTTTATTGCCCAGATTTCCTGGGAAATTAATGCTGTGTGGTCCTCTGCACCCTGGAGCTCCTGTATTGTACTACCTTATAAGGGACGCAAGACCATACAGGCTTTCCTAAATTTTTCAGGGCAGGGGAGGAAGAACCTAAGTCCTACAAGCATACGATCAGTTTTCTCTAACTCCAGGTGAAAAATTCCAGCAGTAGACCATCTGTCTATGCTGACAGGAGCTTACCTCACAGCTTAGTTTAAAGGGTAATTAAATATTTTTAGAATTCCTGTAAACTATGGACTATACATGTTGTACTATCTATATACTATGAGACAGAAATACAGACTGTCTAGAATTATTCTTATATGCATTTGTGTGAACATTAATTTTTCTAGTTTACAAAATGAAAAGTATTCTCCCTTTCATTCAGTCACAATTGTTTGGTTTTAAGTTTTTGGAATAGTTATTTTTACCTGACTTACTTGTTTATGGGTCTGCTGACCGAATTTCACTGTCTCTACACAAAGGTAGCAGGTTTTCCTTACCAATAATTATTACACTTAGCGATTGTTACACTGAGATATACTCCAAAAAGGGTCGAAGGCAATGCAGAGTTAGGTCAGGGCATGCATAGGCTCTCCAGGGCACAGAGGACCAAAGCATCATTAGTTCTCTGGAAATCTCTGAAATCTGGGCAATAAAACTGTAACTTGGAGACACTATCTTCTCTATCTCCAAAGTACTGGACAATGTCAGCCATTCCTAGTTTAGAGTGTAGACTTGGAATTTATTCTAGAATGTTCATACCTGCCCTTTATCACTATCTGTAAGGACACCTAATTTACTCTAGAGTGTAATTTACTCTAGAGTGTTCATACCTGCCCTTTATTACTATCTGTAAAGACACCTAATTTACTCTAGAGTGTAATTTACTCTAGAGTGTTCATGCCTACCCTTTATTACTATCTGTAAAGACACCTAATTTACTCTAGAGTGTAATTTACTCTAGAGTGTTCATGCCTCCCCTTTATCACTATCTGTAAGGACACCTAAACCAACTCCTCCCCTGGTAAAGAACATTCGCTTCTCTTAGGTGTTCAGGGATAAGGGTCTGTGATAATGGACCAGGAGACATTCAGGATCTGATTTTACCTGGACACTAACTGAAGTGGCAGATCTGCCCAGTGTAACTAGTGTTGAGCCCATGGGTAGTAAAGGCCTGCAACTCTCAGGGAAGGCTTGGGCTATGTATAGTTCATTTCAGTCAACTTGAGGATTTAGTGCAGGAGCAGCTTCCAGACCCCCACCTATCCCTGTGTCAGGCAGTGGTCACAGTTCCTGGAGAAACTTACACAGCCCTCAAAATAAGCTGACCAAAAGGCCCCTGTCCCCCGTGCCCTGGGGATGTTTACTCCCAGGAGTCCAAGTGATTACCAGGTCACATACAAAGAAGGACGGGCAAGTGAGTTGCCGGCTTCCTTCCCTCTTGCAGGCTCCTTTCCCCTCAGCCAAAGTGGCTCCCAGTGTGGCAAGAGATTGAAACACTTTCTTCCTCATCTTTGATCACCTTTTTTTCTCTTTATGGGGACCTGACATTAAAGATAAGAAGACTAAGACTCTAGAGAGTGACTGCGTCTGCAAGGGGAAATAGAGGACTGTGGGTAGTTCTTACAGAACTAAAGGAAGATAATTATGAAATGTCATAGGAGGCATGCATGGAAATATCAGTAAGGAGACAGAAACCCAGGAGTAAACACAGATTATCACTCTCTGTGTACGCATGTGTGTTTGTGCATGTGTACGTGACGCTGCTGTCTGAACCCGCATCCTCAAGCTTGATTTCAGAATGTTCTACCATTGAATTGTGCTCCCTGCCCACAAAAGGAAATCCAGAAACAGACACATTCAATAACTAAATAAAACATTTATTTTAGGGAGCTAGAAGCAGATTTCAGAAAGCAGTAAAACAACAAAACAAAACCAAAAAACCAGTAAGTAGGCGTTTCAGAAGCACAAGAGAGATGGGACCAAAGAGCATCTAAAAAAAATAATGTCCCCAAGCTATGTAAATGGGATGGGAGACATGCATCTAGCTATGCAGAAAACTCAACTAGGATGAGCACAGTGGCTAGGAGGCGGCCATAGCTTCAATGGCAGGGAGAGGCTGGATGCAGCGGGTATCACAGGGTCAGTAAGAGTCAGCAGCTTCCCATCAGAAACTCTCTGGACCAACACAGTATGTGACGACATATTCAAATTACTGAAAGAAAAAACTGTCAATAAAGAAGCTTAGTCTGACAAAACCGTCCTTCAAAATTGACAGATGCAAAGGCATTCCCAGATAGTGAAGCCGAGAGAGCTCGTTGTCACGAAATCTGCTCTGCATGAAATATAGGAACCTGTGGGGTGAATTGAAGGACCCTAGACAAAACCGTGGAGCCTAGTGAAGACATAATAAGACTCTCAATTAAACACATGAGAAAATATAAAAGGCAGTATTGTAACAATATCTTGTAACTTCATTTTTATATGCTAGATGAATTGAGATTGATACTTTAAAATATTTTTGAGTCAGGTATCATTATAGATTTTTATTTACATTTTTATGTGCAGAAAAGACTAACTGAATTAAAATTAGTTCATACTGTAGACTGAAATAAAAACATAATTTTATACCATCAAGAGCTGAAAGGATTGGCGTAGAACTATTGAAGAAGTGAAACTTTGTTTATTGTCAAAGATAGGCTGTTGTAAATTAACCTCAGGTTACAAACTCAGGTTTTTTTTTTTGTTTTTTTTTTCTGGAGCTGGGGACTGAACCCAGGGCCTTGCGCTCCCTAGGCAAGCGCTCTACCGCTGAGCTAAATCCCCAACCCACAAACTCAGGTTTTAAAAGTATTTATTTTTATTTTATGTTTCTGAGTAATTTATCTGTGTGTATATAAGGGCACAGTATGGGTATTTCATGCCCATGGAGGCCAGAAGAGGGTCCTGGAAACCCTGGAACTGGAGTTAAGGATGCTGTGATGTGGGTACTGGGAACTGAATCCAGGTTCTCTAGAAAAGCGACAAGTGCCCTTAATGCTTGAGACATCACTCCAGATCCCATGATTCAGGGTTTAAATCTAATTTTCCTGTTTATCACATAGGAAACAGCTACAAAGGTAAATGCAGACTAGCCGGGGTAGATGTTCAGCAGTGTATGTCTGTATCCTGTGCTCTAGGGCTTCCTACTCGCTTGTTGCCGAGATTTGTTGCATCAGTGTTGATAGGGAGCATTTGCCAGAATTATTCATTATACCCAAATAGGATTACTCCAGAATGCAAAGATGTATCCACTATGAGAATCCATCAGGGCAGTATACAAAATTAGCAGGATGTAGGAAAAACATAATTTCAATCAATGCAGAAAAAGCATTTGGCAAGGTTCCACACCCTTCATGATAAAAGCACTCACCAATGAAGGAGACTGCCTCCATATAGCAAAGTCATGTATGAAACCCTGTAGTGTAAGCATCCTGCCCCCTGACCACAGACTGAAGACTGTCCCTGCAAGGTCAGGAACAAGATGCAGGTGTCCTTTCTGCCACTTCTAGTTAACTTACTCTTCCAGAGGAAAGAAATCACAAACATCAAAATTGCAAAGAAGCAAGGGAAATCATGTCTATTCACAGAGAGTATGAAATTCTTATGTATTCCCAAGATACACACACACACACACACACACACACACACACACACACACACACACACACATGCACACATGTTAGAATTAATAAACATGAATTAAGCTGAGCACAGGACACACAGTCACCATCTGAATGTCTTTTGCATTGCTCTCACTAACTTGAATAAGCTGAGGGGAGGTCGTTCTAACAGCATCAGAGGACAGTAGTCATTGCTGTGGTTCATGAGTACTTCCCAGTTCTCTGCCTTTCACTTGTACCCTTGAGAGTGTCATTTTAAATACTTATTTAATACACATAATTTTAAATTATGCATATGTGTGTGCCTATGTGTGGGTATGTGCAATTGATTCCAGCACCCAAAAGGCCAGAAGAGGGCATAGGATTCCCTGAAGTTGAACTTATAGGAAGTTGTGAGCCACTCTGTAAGGATTCTGGGAATAAAACTCAGGTATTTGCAAGAGTAGCAAATGCTTTTTTTTTTTTTTTTTGGAGCTGAGGACCGAACCCCAGGGCCTTGCGCTTTCTAGGCAAGCGCTCTACCACTGAGCTAAATCCCCAGCCCGTAGCAAATGCTTTTAATGTCTGAGTCATCTCTCCAGCCCTTGGAATTGTTTAAAAGATTCTTTTTGTTACTTTTATTTGTGGTGTGTCTGTGTGAGTGTCCATAGAACCTAGAAGAGTACATTGGATCTCTTGGGTGTGAGAACAAAACTTACAGTTATTTCTTTCCTTGTGATAGTGAGCTTCCTGAAATCTCTTTAGAACTTGGCTCAAGGATTCATTGTTTTCTTCTGATTTCCCTGCCTGTAAACAGAACTTGTTAGTCCACAGTAATGTATCAAGTAAGAATTCTGTAAATGAGTAGGAACTACCAAGAGATGATTGGAGCATTAAACATAGCTTGCTCTGTGACACATTCTCCCACAAGTGCTCTGAAGGCAAGGATCGGTACATCCATTTTCTGTATGCAGTCTTCAGTAACCTCACAAGGGTAGGCACCCCCACTGCTTGATGCACTTGGGATGTAGAAATGAAGTTCAGACTATGTCTACAAGGTCAGCCAAGTGCTAAGTGACACAGAGTTGTCTCAGTCAAAGCTCCCATTCTCCTTGTGTGCACGCTGCCAACTTACAAGCTTACAAGCAGTGGTTGATTTTATTTATTGAATATTTGCCTCTAAAATGAGGACAGTGTTCACCTTTTAATTTCATTGTACATGTGGAATGATGGTTGTGTTTGGCCAACTCACCCTTCTTGACTTCCTACTCAGTGTCCTCCTCTGAGGAAGTCATGAAGAACAATCAGAATTCTTGACAATTATAGTAGATTGTCAGTTAATGTTAGCTAGTTCTTTAATGTCAAGTTAAATTGCATATAGTCTTTTCATAGAATCCATGTGAATGGGAGGAAGTTCTAAAAAGATAGAAGGAACAATTGGGTGGAGAATATTCTTTATCAAAAATGGAAATAGAGGGGTTGGGGATTTAGCTCAGTGGTAGAGCACTTGCCTAGCAAGCGCAAGGCCCTGGGTTCGGTCTCCAGCTCTGAAAAAAAAAATGGAAATAGAGCTAATGATCTTCGTTAAGGCCATAACCGCAGCATATTTCTACTGTGGTGTAGACAGTCGTGCTAGAATCTATTGAAACCAGGAGGTAAGCTAGAGCCTCTGCAGTCTGCTTCCTGTTGAATGATGGGAGTCACCGTCTGCAACCTCTCACTCTAGCACACTGGGGCTAGTTCGATGGACTTTGTACAGGGACAAGAACCACTGTCTCCCATGTTCTTTGTGACTGAGAGAAGCCAGTTTCTTTTTCTATATCTCTTCAGTTTAACTCTTATTCGTATGTGCTGAGTCAGCTGTGTGAACGAGGTCTCTCCTTGATCTCTTATGAATTTAGATAGCTGTAAGCTCGTGCTGCATTAAATCCAAATCAAAACAACAGGAGCAACTTCATTAGGTTTCTGAAAAGGATGGAAATGTGTCCACCTTCACGATGTATAAGACTCACTAAATTGTCCTCAGAGTTATAACCCCATATGAGCAAAGTGGGGATACCTTTTAGTGAGCCTGCCATGGAAGCCTTTAAATTAGGGAGAGTTGTGAACGAACTCATTGATACACTCTTCCAGGAGCGAGTGGTGAATTCCCACACTCATAATCCTAAGTGTACACTTTGATATATTAATGTCACTTTCATTTTCTTTTTAAAAATTCCCTTCTGTGTTTTATTTTTTGAAGTATAGTCTAGCAAAGGACTGAAATCTATTTATGAGTTCAGTAAAATCTGTAATCCTTAAACCCTAAATAATCCTCATTAGATAAATTGAATGGCCACTTCTGTATTTAGAGCAGAGAACTGTCTGGGCACCACATGTGAGCTGTCCTCTTCACCAGATCTCCACTGCTCTTTTCACTGTCATTGCACACAGTCTGAGCATTTGTCTGCAATAGCTATAACTAGTGTTTGCCCACAAATGCATTGTTCATAGACAGTCAAGCAGGTGCAGGTTAGAACATAGCGGCCATGCATGTTAGTGTTCTCATAGGCTTAGACCTTGATACCCATTAGTCCTGCTACTTTAGATACCATGGGCCAGTCCTGACCCTTTAGAGGCTCAGAACAAATGAGTACACACTTGTGTTCAGGACTCACTTAAGCCTTTCCATGTTGGTCAGCTCTACCCAGCACTCCTGCCCTGTGTCTCCAGCTGCAGGAGAGACCTGCAGGTTAGGCAGACACTGGTCTTAAGCATTACCTACTGGGAGTGGATGGACAGATGGCTCAGCAATTAAGAGCACTTGGTGCTCTTCCAAAGGACCCAGGAAGATTTTTAGCCCCCACATGGTGGCTCATAACCATTCATAACTCTAGTTTCAGGGGACCCAATACTCTCTTCTGACCCCCTTGGACAGTAGGCAAACATTTGGTGCACATAGATACATGCAGGCAAAATACTCATACAAACATACATTTTAAAAAATCTAGAATTTATACCTCCTGGCCTATGATTGGTTGATTTTTCCTGCTTCGTTTGTTAATGTATTACGATGGCTTTACTATCAGTTTGCATAGCAATGTTTATGATTGCTTTCTTGCTATGGAACTTAATTCAATTTTGTAAAATAAAAATATTACAACTTGAAATCTGAGTATATAACATACTTAAAACTGTACATATCAATGTTGATTTGTTTTAAAATTCCCTTTAAAATTATGTTAACATGTACATAACATAAAATTTATCAATTTGGCTGTTTTTAATGCACAGCCCAGTGGTTGAGTTTTAAACTACTGATTAATAGTCCTAGAAACATTTTTCCCTAGGAGTGTTACTAAGTGTCCTTTCTGATTTGGAAAGAATTACACAACACTTAAGATGTATCTTATAATTTTCAACACCACTTATCTATCACAGTGCGTGCTAGGAGCTCTTCAGAACTCTTTAAGGCAACAGAGCTGCACCAGCACTGGGAGTCAGAGCCAGGCTGCCGGCACGCTCATTCCAGCTCTGCTTTAATAGCTATACAGGCACGGCAAGTTGTAAACTCGGCCTCCTTATCTCTGAAGTGTAATAACGCACCCCTCACACGCTTATGAGGGACTCATTAAATGAGTCATTTGTGAAGTGTTTAGGATGGTGCTTGGCAAAACTACATAAGCTTTAGATAGGCTAGTAAATTAAAAAATAGTAATAGGCTCTTTAAATAATAGAACTCTTTTATAAATGAAATATTCTCTCCATCAACTTCTCCCTGATGTGAACAGAGTTCTTGTCTCATTTTCTGGGCCTGCAGAGGCTAAATGTCTCGTCTCTGGTTCCAACTCACTGTTAAGATGGCTGAGGCGCAAATCCCATGCCTTACCTGAAGTCAGTCAGCAGTGCAGCGAGGCCTCAGCCCAGGCGTGTGACCATAAACTCCAAATTTTCAGTCTGTGTCAGCCTGCTTGTAATTTGCATTGAGTTATCTGTTAACCTTCATAAGCATGTGGAATCCATAATGAACTATTCTCTGCCAACTGGAAAACCCCAAAAGGCCTTCTTGCTGTTTTAATTTAGTCAGCTTGATTTAGAACCTTACATTAGCTTTTCAGGTAGTCAGAGTTACAAGTGGCTTCTTCTTCCCTTTAGCACACTGCTTCCTCACCAGGAAGGCGCTGCTCCTCACTGATTTTAAACCTGGAATTCACTTAATTTCCATGTGATATTAGCAATACATTGCTGTTAGTGATACAGATGCTGCGGTTCTGACAGACACCACAGTTTGTCTTCTTTCTTCACAGTTGCTCTCCAAACTTTCTTTACACCACATGCCACTGTAAAGCTCCTAACACTGGCTTTCATAGTCTTGAACCTGCTCCCCAGGGAGCCGTCCACAAATCTGTGCTTTTTACCAGTTGGCCATCCCTTTCTTGGTGACCCTGAAAACCTATTTTATAGCATTGTAAGGATGCTTTCCTCTGTGTAATGGAGCAAACAGACAGGGTTGTGAATGTGTGTTGTGTTTACTGTACTGACTTTGTGGAACAGAGGATGGTTTATGAGGCTTTGGTCATGCAACTTAAGGGAACTGAAACAGAAGAGTCTCTTGCTCTTCTGAACACTGCTGTCCTTCCTTAGGTGACATCTGATTCTCCCTGGCTGGGGCCTGTCCCTTGGCCTCTCATGAACTCTGCTTTCAAGTCTCTTTCACCAGCGCCAGTCACGCACTGGTGAAAACTGTCTTCTGGAGCGCCTCACTCCGGGTGATCGGCCGGCCTGCAGTGTCAGGCGGGTTCCTTAAGAACAGTCATAGCCTATAGCAGTTGTTATTTTCACGTTCCATGGAAATCTGAAGGCATAAAAACACTGAAATACATGTGGAAGTCTATATTAATGAGAAGCATATCTAGGACTGAGTGGTGTCTCTGACCTCTTAGGCCATTTTCTCTGAGACCGCTTACTCTCTTACTCCTGCATCCCTACTCCTAATGCTGCAGGGAGCACCCAGCAAGGGACGGAAGTGGTTCTCCTGGTGGACTCATTTTTGGTATTTCAAGACACATAATAAAAATACACTGTCGATATTTTATTCTCAAATTTTCCTATCTCTTCTGTTTCCATATTTCTTCTGGTGCTCTCATTACCTCTCAGTCTCATAAAAACCCCAGTACATGAGGCTGGGCGTTTTCCTGAACCGGCTCATGCTTACCGGTGATATGAAATGTGAAATGCGTAAATTAGTTTGATTTTTAAATCCCACTTAGTTAGACTTAGTAAGACTTCTGTTTGCGTCTAGACCACGAGACAAGGGAGCTAGATTTTACAAGCAGCAGTTGTTTGAAGTATTCACCTACTTAAGTCAGCATCCTAAGTAGTGAAGCCTTGGTTATACGGAATGCCTGCAAAAGACGGCAGGTTACAGGAGGCTCACTCAGAAGCTGAGCAGCCCACAGTGTGCTCTCCATGCCCACAAGGTGAGATGTTGTGCTGTTTTCTCTTCGCATCAGAGGAACAAGAACACTCCTGTTGTCCCCTCTGTGGGAGAAACCCGTTACGGAAGACAGGGCACCCTTGGGATTAACGTTCTACTGAAATGCTTTATGTGTGAGCAGTCTGTCTGGCAGAAGAAAAGGGTGGGGATTCGGTAAAATGGAACAGTGCCTCAGGACAGCATGTGGCTGGCTTAGCGAGTCATCTACAGTTTGAGGATGTGAGTGGCAGGACTGCCGCTGATTCCTGCCTCCAAGCTAGGCAGCATCCTAGATTTATTTGTTTATTTATTTTATGTATATGAATACACTGTCACAGTCTCCACACACACCAGGAGAGGACATCGGATCCCATTACAGATGGTTGGGAGCCACCATGGGGTTGTCGGGAATTGAACTCAGGACCTCTGGGAGAGCAGTCAGTGCTCTTAACCGCTGAGCCATCTCTCCAGCCCCCTGCAGCATCTTAATACTAGTGAGAATGTTCTCAAGTATTTATTGGAGATGCCTTCCAAAAGTCACGTGTGTTTCTTTACGATATCTATGGCTGATAACTGTGTGTTTCTAAAACTGTAATACATAAGAAATAATATAAAGTCATGTACAAGGCTAGGTGAGTTAATGCACCATAGTCTTGGCAGCTGTGGAGGCAAAGACAGGAAGATAGGCTTTCAAACTGAGCCTAGACTACACAGTACATCTGAGGCTAGCCCAGGCAATTCGATGAGACCTTGTCTCCTAACAAAGGTGTTAGGAAACAGCTCAATTGTAGAGCACTTGCCTAGCGTTCATAAGGCCTGGGGGTTAATCCCAGCACTTCAGTGAATGAATGAATGAGTGAATGAACACAGTTATGGTCAATATTTTAAGTTGTTTTGGTGAATTTAGGATGATAAATAAAGCATCCTCTAATATGCTCTCAGTTTTCCAGAATTTTGATCAGTGGAGTACTTGTTGCTCTTGCAGAGGACCTAGGTTCAACTTTCAGGATCCATAGAATGACTTACAACCAACCACACATATCTCCAGTTCCAGGAGCTCCAACACCCTATTCTCATCTCTGGGGGGATGGGAAACACACAGCACACAGACATACATGCAGACAAAACACACATGCACATTTTAAAAAGTCTTTAAAATAAATGCCACCAAGGTCATAGACCCTGAGATAAACCAGTGCTTCATAAAAGACTTTATAGATCTGCAGTAATATGGAAATGAGGTTCCAGATCATCTAGAAGTAACATTATCATTGTGCCAGATGGTCATTCGTTAGATTGTTTCCCTTTACTTTTATAGAGGACGAAATGTAACTAGATTTCGTTGGTGCTGTATGGTTTTGCCTTTCACCTTCAGAGTCTGGGCTGGGTTTACCAATGCCACATGTAACAAAATCTGTCTTTACAAGACTCAGTATTTACTGAGCTCTCATACTTAAGACTCCTAAACATGTGGGATTGAATAAAACATGAATTTGGTTCCCCTATGAGACTTAAATTAGCAGCCATGACACACAGAAGACAAATAGAGGATACCGGCTACTCGTTTGTAAGTGCAATAGAGAAGAATCTGGGGCAGCCATAAAGAGGAATGCAAGCATTGTAGGGGACCAAGGAGGGGAAGGATGTAGCAATGTCCAAGTCCCAGAAGCACAGTGCTCTTCTCTGCAGTAGCAGCACACTGGTTGGGCAACAAGACTTCTCGTTTTGATTTTATTTTTTCTCTTCTTTCATTCTCAAAAGTAACTAAGATTTTGTCTTCCAATACAGAAGCATTTTCTGTATCTCTGGTCAAACTTCAGGTTTTCCTGTTTTCCTCCCGTTTTTCTCACTGGTGGGCAGATTAAGCTGTCACTAGCAAGGTCAGCCTGGGAAGGAACAGAAGACATATTCTCTACTTGAAGCAGGATGGCAGTTTGCCCTGCCAGTGCCATGGGCAAGTAGCAGAACCTTGGAGAGTGGCACAGTGACTTGGGGACTTGAGCCCTTGTCACAAAGATACTCGGTACTTGTGTCCTGGTGTGGCAGGAAATAATTTGGACTGTGTATTCATGTTGCCATGGTGGGCAGGATAATTACCTGCTGTGGCATTGCAGATCTATATATGTCCTTACAATTCACTCATATCTAGCATGGCCTCACAATGACCGAGATCAAACTTCCCACCTTGGCTAGGTGAAACATGTCACAAATTGGTTTGATTTAGCAAAAATGAAGTAGTGTAACACTGCTGTTGCTTCCTGAGGTGCAAGATTTATCCTCTTTACTCTCCAGGTCCTCACAGCTTGATTAATTCTTTGGTGAACAAAAGATCTTTAAGGTACAAAGCAACAGAAACTTGAATTTGTGCCAGACTGAAGGATTCTCTACACCCACTGTCCTGGGCGTGCACACGCGCCACACACTGCCATCCTCTTTTCAGCTCCCCTCCATACCAGTGTAAAGCAACAGGGAAAGCATTCAGTTAAGCATCATTCATAAGGAACATTCAGTTAAGCATCATTCATAAGGGACATTCAGTTAAGCATCATTCATAAGGGACATTCAGCCTCTCAAGTCTTGAGAGAGGGAAGAAAGATGATGCAGAGCCTCTAGTTGGCCAGTGGTGTCTGACTGGGACAAGATTACATGGGACAGTGACTTACACACTTAAGAATTGGACACAGCTAGGACTTTCTCAGACATACTGTGCTATCTCCCTTCCCTGTCCACCTCTCTCTTCAGTCTCAAGCTTCCCCGACTCTGGAAATGGTCACACACACTCATCTTTGCAAACTCATCTAATTTACACTCATGAGATCACGGTAGGTGTCAACCCTTTCCCTTCTCTCTTTACTGCTTCTTTTTATGTTTGTTTACCCACAAATTTGTTTCTGTAGTGTACGAGATCGAACCCAGGGCCTTACAGTTGCTTGGCAAATACTCAACTACTGATAAGATAAGCCTTGTAATGTGATTTTTGAGGCCGAGTCTCCCTAAGATGTCTGTGCTGGCCTTAGGCTGGCTGTCTCACTGCCTCACATTCTCCAGATGTTGGAGTTACACTGTGCCCAAGTTTCCAGTGCCGCTCCCTCCTCTGCCCGGAGTTCAGTAATGGAGAGAGCCTGAATGCTGGGGCAGTAGAGAAGTAACAAAGGCATGGAGTTTTCTAGAGTCAGAGTCATGGCTGAGGTTATTGGTCTTAACCCTGCATGTTATGAGCTTGACATTTCCTTCTTAAATGGCAGGTTTAAGAAACCTTTCTGTGGGTGCTCAGCGTTTTAGAGCACTTTCTGCCCTTACAGAGGACGTAGGTTCTGTTCCCAACACCCACATGGTGGTTCACAATTGTCTGTAACTCCAGTTCTAGAGGATCTGATAGCCCCTTCTAGCCTCCAGGGGCACCTAGCACACATGTGGTTCATTTATATACATGTTGGCAAGCAAACATTGTAAACATAAAATATAAGTAAATAAACCTTTAAACAATTTTGTGTTGATGGGAAATAAAGCTAGTTTGAAAGTAAACATTAATTACAGATAGTCAGGTTTTAGTAAACTATGTGAGATTTTACACCTCTAATCCAAGGACAAAAATTGTATTTCTATATTATAAAATAAGACACACACACACACACACACACACACACACACACACACACAGAGAGAGAGAGAGAGAGAGAGAGAGAGAGAGAGAGAGAGAGTCAGACAGATGGTTCATGGTTCTGTGGCTAAGCACACTTGCTGCATAAGAATTGTGACTTGAGTTTAGATGTCAGCACCTATGAGCAGTCCGAGCCTGGCTGAGAGGACCTGTACTCCCAGGAGTATTAGGATCCAAGATAGGACGATTGCTGGAACTTGTTGGTCAGTCAGCCCAGCACAACAAGCAAGCTCCAGGTCCAGTGGGAGACTGTCTCCAGGGAATAGCAGGGAGAGTGGCAGGCTAGGAAACACATTCTTCTCTCTAGCTCTGCACTTCCACAGGTACACACATAAGTACCTGCACATACACCATGCAAACATCTACCACTGCTCCTCATCTCCCCTTCTCCTCCCCCTTTCCCCGTCTCCCCTCTTCTTTCCCTCTCCCATTCCTTCCCTCCCCTCTCCTCTCCCTTCCCCTCTCTCCACTCCCCTGCCCCCCAGAAATTTATGCAGACCATGCAAAGGGAATTGCCGAAACAGCTTAATTTACCTAAGTCTATACCACTGACATTTAACATACAAATGTTTCTTGAGAGAAAACATCAGAATGCTGCGGAAGTTTCCTGCACCTTTATCCTTGGAGGGAAAAGAAAGGTGGTTGTTTTCCTTCACGTCATGCAAAGTACAAGAGTTGTTCATTTGACCATGCGATGCATGTACCCAAGAGCCTGAGTAACACCGCATACTGATGTCCAGCTTCCCTCAGGAAATCTGTGCAGAGTGAGGGTTTCTGGTCATCACAGCTGAAGAGAGATGAAGCTACTGAGAATGGCCGGCAGTCTGGACTGTGCTTAGAGATAATGATGCAGAGCTTAAAAAGGAGTCCACATGCCATCCAAATAGAACGATGTGGAATAGCAGTGAGATATGTGCTTACAGTAACTGCTAAAAGGAAGACACTGCCCCGCCAATGGAGCTGCTCCCAGACATACCAGTCACACATAGACTTGCAAAACAAAAAACCCAGACAACAAACCAACAAACAAAATGCCAAACAAACAAAACAACCAACATGCCACAGAACATTCACAATAAAAAATTCTTTCCAACAATACTTACTTGTGTTCAGACCCAGAAGTCAAGCTGTGCCTAACTAGATGCTTCCCCTCCGCTGACCAGCATTCCTGGTGCTAGAAGATGCCCTGCACACTACAGGAGAGAACGGCAAGCATCAGTGTCACCTGGCTACAAACGCTAACCCTCAGCAGGAGCCTGCTTACAGGGTCTTACTAGTGCAGTAGTGGCACAGGCATTATGGGGACAACAGCTGTTGATGGGATTTAGGGCCTAATCAATCGAATGGAAGCCACACCTGACACTGCTAAAGTGGCCATCAACCTGAGGCTAGCTAGTCATGGGTCTAGGGGAAACCCTAACGCCCTAAATCTGTTGAAGGAGCAGAGCAATAAAACGACTCCTAATGTTTCTCTCAACCCTCATCAAAGAAGCGTCTCACAGTAAATGAGAATTAACACAGAGACCCAAGACAGTACAGTGTACAAAGAGTGAAAGACTTTGGAATTCTCAATCCTAAATGGGATGTTTCTATCAAACCTTCCTGCCTCCCATCCAAGGCTCAGGAGTCGATGTGGAGGGGATTCTAAAAGCCAGAGGTGATGATCCAAGGAAACAGTGTCTTTCATATTGGAAACCACAGAGACTGGGGCAGCATTCCTAAGACCACACGTTTAAGCCAGAAAAATAAATTTCTTTAAAGTAAGTCCCTATTGTCAAAAACAGAATGTACTTTGGACTCAGGGCCCAGAGACCTGAGCTGGATCTGACTTGAAAGCCTCCTTCATGAGGATTCTCTTTCCTGTTACTAGAATGTACCATGCAAGCTCCCAAGGGAGGGCAGCAACCAATAGTCTGACCTAGCAATGTTGCATATAAACCACCTCAATGGCCAGTATGGCACCATAACCCTAAGTGCGCAGGAGTGGCAAGCATACTTGGTGGTAGGCAGCATCTCTGTAATTAGACTTAAGGCTTGCTCAACAAGGGGACATCCTGCCTGGTGCTAGGAACATAACCAGCTGCCTGGGGCAGTTAAGTCATGGCCCTCTGGGGCAGTTAAGTCATGACCCTCAGGTGCAGTTAAGTCATGACCCTCTGGGGCAGTTAAGTCATGACCCTCTGGGGCAGTTACGTCATGGCCCTTACTGAACCAGCAGCATCTCTAACTACGTCCTGAACAGTTATCCTTGTATACACAGATGAGTATAGTTTTCACCCCTCAGGAAAACACTTTGCCACAGATGAAGAGAATTGTAGCAAACCACAACTAATCAAAAGGAAGACTGCTGCGCTCAGCACCAATGGATGCCTCTACAGTGCAATTTCTGCATCATTATGTTAAAGGAGGAGAAAGATTAAAAGAATCAGGAATGGGAAGTTTGCTTTGAAGTGGGTCTCCCCAAAATGCTAGGCCTATGAAGTTACACCTGTGAAGTCTCAAAAACATGGCTAGGTAAATATGCCCTAAGAAAGGACGACACCAACAGACGTGTTTACACGGAAGGGGGATTTCATGGGGCCTCAACCCTAGACAAAGAACTACTAAGGAATACTGAGAGTGGAAAAAATAGTCTTCCCAAGGAAGAGCACACCAATTGGTATCCAATACCAAGTGGCCAGCCCTTAATACATAGACATCCAAGCAATACTATGTGTACTTTGCAGCTGTATTTCTCTATTTAGGAACACACATACACATACACACACATCATACATTCACAACAATTAAAGACAAAAAGGACTGTGAATTTGAAAGAGAGCAAGGAGGGGTACACGAGAGGATTTGGAAGAAGGAAAGGGAAGGTGGGAATGATGTAATTATTTTAATTATCTCAAAAAATTTTAAAAAGTACCATGAAAAATATACTTTCTTCAAGCCTACAAAGTATCAACCATAACATTGTATAATTGCAGATCAACAAAAACATTTTCTTTGGCTTCTCTTCTATTTCATTTTAACACCAGAGGATATAGTAATTTGGGGAGAAGAGTGGTCTGAGGATCACGGGGGCTACTGGCAGCCTGGGCTGTGCTTCTTGTACATGATGTGCAAGAGATGGCATGAAAAGAAATTTAAACAATTTGAACATATTAGTGGAAATTTTTTTAATTTTGTGAGGGATACAGCAATTGGAGGACATTTTATCCTTTGAAAGTTAGTAGACAAGCAGAAGAGTCAAATGACCTCCTGTAGGTATTCATCTTTAAAAAATGTTTTCCTTCTGGAAAGGGTTGCTTTGTATACCTCTGCCTGGCCTGGAACTCACAGAGGACCACCTGTTTATGCCTCCCGAATCCTGAAACCAAAGGCTTATGTCACCTCATGACTGTTATTTGTGTTAGGAAGTGACATGAATCACCATGTTACCATTGCAATACATTCAAGCTTGGTGTTTATTCATTCTCGATACATATTAACCTAATAATGAGGATGTGGGATGAATTTGTTTAGTGAGGTACTGGGCCTCTCTTGACAACCCAGAGGCCTCGGCCTGGAGGATTCCAAGTGAATGACTTGTGTCTAGGGCAGCTGTTTTTAAGGATGGTTACAAACACACTTTTATTTAATTGGAATTTTTAAAATTTATATTTTTAAATGTTTTCCTCTTTCCTGGTTTCCTGTCCATGAACACCTCTACCCCCTCCTTCCTCCCCCTTTTTCTATGAGGCTGCTCCCCCACCCGTCCACCCACCCATTCCCACCTCCACACCTCTTGACATTCCCCTACAATGGGAGATCGAGCCTTGGCAGTACCAAGGGCTTCTCCTCCCATTGGTGCCCAACAAGGCCATCCTCTGCTACATATGCAGCTGGAGCCATGGGTCAGTCCATGTGTACTCTTTGGATAGTGGTTTAGTCCCTGGGAGCTCTGGTTGGTTGATATTGTTGTTCTTCTTATGGGGTTGCAAACCCCTTCAGCTCCTTCAGTCCTTTCTCTAACTCCTCCATTGGGGACCCCATTCTCAGTCCAATGGTCCGCTGCATGCACCTGCCTCTGTATTTGTCAGAGCCTCTCAGGAGACAGCTATATCAGGCTCCTGTCAGCATGCACTTCTTGGCAACACAATATTGTCTGAGTTTGGTGGCTGTATGTATATGGGCTGGATCCCCAGATGGGGCAGTCTCTGCATGGCCTTTCCTTCAGTGTCTGCTCCAAACTTTGTCTCCATATCTCCTCCTATGAATATTTTTCTTCCCCCTTCTAAGAAGGACTAAAGCATCCAAACATTGCTCTTCCTTCTTCTTGAGGTTCATGTGGTTTGAGAATTGTATCTTGGCTATTCTGAGCTTTTGGGCTAATATCCACTTATCCCTGAGTGCATACCATATGTGTGTTTTTTTTAAATGGGTTACCTCACTCAGGATGATATTTTCTAGTTTCATCCATTTGCCTATGAATTTCATGAAGTCATTGTTTTTAATAGCTGAGTAGTAATCCATTGTGAAATGTACCACATTTTCTGTATCCATTCCTCTGTTGAAGGGCATCTGGGTTCTTTCTGGCTTCTGGCTATTATAAATAAGGCTGCTATGAACATAGTGAAGCATGTGTCTTTTTTATATGTTGGAGCATCTTTTGGGTATATGCTCAGGAGTGATATAGCTGTGTCCTCAGGCAGTACTATGTTTTTTTTTTTGTTTGTTTTGTTTTGTTTTGAGAAACCTCCAGACCGATTTCCGGAGTGGTCGTACCACCTTGCAATCCCGCCAAAAATGGAGGAGTGTTTCTCTTTCTCCACATCCTCGCCAGCATCTGTTGTCACCTGCGTTTTTTATCTTAGCTATTCTCACTGGTGTGAGGTAGAATCTCAGGGTTGTTTGGATTTCTATTTCCCTGATGACTAAGGATGTTGAACATTTCTTTAGGTGCTTCTTAGCCATTTGATATTCCTCAGCTGAGAATTCTTTGTTTACCTCTGTACCCCATTTTTAATAGGGTTATTTGATTCTCTGAAGTCTATCTTCTTGAGTTCTTTGCATATTAGCCCTCTATTGGATGTAGGATTAGTAAAGATCTTTTCACAATCTGTTGGTTGCCATTTTGTCCTAATGACAGTGCCCTTTGCCTTACATAAGCTTTGCAGTTTTATGCAAAAGTCCCATTTGTCAATTCCTGCTTGATCTTAGAGCATAAGCCATTGGTGTTCTGTTCAGGAAATTTCCCCACTTTTCCCATGTGTTCGAGGCTCTTCCCCACTTTTTCTTCTATTGGTGTGAGTGTATTTGGTTTTATGTGGAGGTTCTTGATCCATTTGGACTTGAGCTGTGTACAGGGCGATAAGAATAGGTCGATCTGCATCTTCTACACGCTGACTGCCAGTTGAACTGGCACCATTTGTTGAAAATGCTATCTTTTTCCCATTGGATGGTTTTAACTCCTTTGTCAAAGATCAAGTGACCATAGGTGTGTGGGTTCATATCTGGGTCTTCAGTTCTATTGCACTGATCTATCTGCTTGTCTCTGTACCAATACCATACAGTTTTGTTTTGTTTTTTTAAATCACTATTGCTCTGTAATACTGCTTGAGGTCAGGGATGGTGATTCCCCCAGAAGTTCTTTAATTGTTGAGGATAGTTTTTGCTATTCTGTTTTTTTGTTATATCAAATGAATTTGTAAATTGCTCTTTCTAATTCTATGAAGAATTGAGTTGGAATTTTGTTGGGGATTGCATTGACTCTGTAGATTGCTTTCAGCAAGATGGCCATTTTTACAATATTTATTCTGCCAATCCATGGCATGGGAGATCTTTCCATCTTCTGTGAACTTCAAATTCTTTCTTCAGAGACTTGAAGTTCTTGTCATGTAGACCATTCACTTGCTTGGTTAGAACCATAGTGAGGTATTTTATATTATTTGTGACTATTGTGAAATGTGTTGTTTCCCTAATTTCTTTCTCAGCCTGTTTATCCTTTGAGTAGAGGAGGCTACTGATTTGTCTGAGTTAATTTTAGCTCCAGCCACTTTGTTGAAGTTGTTTTTCAGCTGTAGGAGTTCTCTGGTGGAACTTTTGTGGTCACTTAAATACACTATCATATCATCAGCAAGTTGTGTGTTTTGACTTCTTCCTTTCCAATTTGTATCCCTTTCATCTCCTTTTGTTGTCTGATTGATCTGGCTAGGACTTTGAGTACTATATTGAATAAGTAGAGAAAGAATGGGCAGCCTTGTCTAGTCCCTGATTATAGTGGGATTGCTTCAAGTTTCTCTCCATTTAGTTTGATGTTGGCTATTGGTTTGCTCTATATGGCTTTTACTATGTTTAGGTAAGGGCCTTGAATTCCTGATCTTTCCAGGACCTTTGTCATGAAGGAGTGTTGAATTTCGTCAAATGCTCTTTCAGTATATCATGAGATGATCATGTGTTTTTTTTTTCTTGGAGTTTGTTTATATAGTGGATTATTTTGATGGAGTTCCATATATTAAACCATTCCTGCATCCATATATTAAACCATTCCTGTATCCCTGGAATGAAGCCTATTTGATCATGATGGATGATTATTTTGATGTGTTCTTGGATTCCGTTCACTAGAATTTTATTGAGTATTTTTGCATTGATATTCATAAGGGAAATTGGTTTGAAGTTCCCTTTCTTTGTTGAGTCTTTGTGTGGTTTAGGTATATGTGTAATTGTGGCTTCATGGAAGGAACTGGATAGTGTTCGTTCTGTTTTCATTTTGTGTAATAGTTTGGAGAATATTGGTATTAGGTCTTCTATGCAGGTCTGATAGAATTCTGCACTAAACTCATCTGGTCCTAGGCTTTTTTTTGTTAGGAGACTTTTAATGAGTGCTTCTATTTCTTTAGGAGTTATGGAACTGTATAGTTGGTTTATCTGATCCTAATTTAACTTTGGTACCTGATATCTGTCTAGAAAACTGTCCATTTCCTGCAGATTTTCAAGTTTTGTTGAATATAGGCTTTTGTAGTAGCATCTGATGATTTTTTTGAATTTCCTCAGATTCTGTTGTTATGTCTCCTTTTCATTTCTGATTTTGTTAATTTGGATACACTCTCTGTGCCCTCTGGTTAGTCTGGCTAAGGGTTTATCTATCTTGTTGATTTTCCCAAAGAACCAGCTCCTGGTTTTGTTGATTCTTTATATAGTTCTTTTTGTTTCTATTTTGTTGATTTCAGCCCTGAGTTTTATTATTTCCTGCCTTCTTCTCCTCTTGGGTGTATTTTCTTCCTTTTGTTCTAGTGATTTTAGGTGTGCTGTCAAGCTGCTAGTGTATGCTCTCTCCAGTTTCTCTTTGGAGGCACTCAGAGCTATGAGTTTTCCTCTTAGTGCTGCTTTAATTGTGCCCCATAAGTTTGGGTATGTTGTGCCTTCATTTTCATTATATTCTAAAAAGTCTTTAATTTCTTTCTTGACCAAGTTATCGTTGAGTAGAGCATTGTTCAGCTTCCATGTGTATGCATGTAAGCTTCCTGTTGTTTTTGTTGTTAATAAAGACCAGTCTTAGTTCATGGTTATCTGATAGGATGCCTGGGACTTTTTCAATCTTCTTGTATCTGTTGCAGCCTGTTTTGTGACTAATTATATGGTCAGTTTTGGATAATGTACCATGAGGTGCTGAGAAGAAGGTATATTCTTTTGTTTTGGGATGAAATATTCTATAGTTATCTGTTAAATCCATTTGGTTGATAACTTCTGTTAGTTTCTGTGTCTCTGTTTAGTTTTTGTTTCCATTATCTGTTCATTGATGAGAATTGGGTGTTGAAGCCTCCCACTCTTATTGTGTGAGGTGCAATGTGTGCTTTGAACTTTAGTAAGGTTTCTTTTATGAATATAGGTGCCCTTGCATTTGGAGCATAGATATTTAGGATTGAAAGTTCATCTTGGTGGATTTTTTCCTTTGCTGAATATGAAATGTCCTTCTTTATGTTTTTTGATAACTTTTGGTTGAAAGTCGATTTTATTCAATATTAGAATGGCTACTCCAGCTTGTTTCTTGGTACCATTTGCTTGGAAAATTGTTTTCCAGTCTTTTACTCTGAGGTAGTGTCTGTCTTTGTTACTGAGGTGTGTTTCTTGTGTGCAGCAAAATGCTGGGTCCTCTTTACATATCCAGTCTGCTAGTCTATGTCTTTTTATTGGGGGATTGAGTCCATTGATATTGAGAGATATTAGGGACTAATGATTGTTGTTTCTTGTTACCTTTTTTGTTAGAGCTGGGATTATGTTTGTGTGGCTATCTTCTTTTGAAATTAGATTATTTTCTTGCTTTTTCCAGGGTGTAGTTTCCCTCTTTGTTTTGAAGTTTTCTATTACCCTTTGTAGGGCTGGATTTTTAGAAAGATAGTGTGTAAATTTGGTTTTATCATGGAATATCTTGGTTTTTCCATCTATGGTAATTGAGACTTTTGCTGGATATAGTTAGCCTGCCTTGGCATTTATGTTCTCTTAGGATCTGTGTGACATTTGCCCAGGATTTCTGGCTTTCATAGTCTCTGGTGAGAAGTAACATAGGTCTACCCTTATGTTACTTTACCTTTCCCCCTTACAGCTTTTAGTATTTTTTTTTTTTGTTGTTGTTGTTCTGTGTATTTGGTGTTTTGGCTATCATGTGACTGGAGGAATTTCTTTTCTGATGCAATCTATTTGGAGTTTGTAGGCTTCTTGTATGTTTGTGGGCATCTCTTTCTTTATGTTAGGTACATTTTCTTCTATAATTTTGTTGAAGGTATTTACTGACCCTTTAAGTTGGGAGTCTTCACTTTCTTCTATTATCCTTAGGTTTGGTCTTCTCATCGTGTCCTGAATTTCCTGGATGTTTTGGTTTAGGAACTTTTTGTGTTTTGAATTTTCTTTGACGGCTGTATCAATGTTTTCTATGGTATCTTCTGGCCCTGAGATTCTCTTTTCTATTTTTTGTATTCTGTTGGCAATGCTTGCGTCTATGACTTCTGATCTCTTTCCTAGATTTTTCATCTCCAGGGTTTTCTCCCTTTGAGATTTCCTTATTGTTTCTATTTTCATTTTTAGATCCTCAATGGTTTTGTTTAATTCCTTTACCAGTTTGGTTCTGTTTTCCTGTAATTCTTTATGGGACTTATGTGTTTCCTCTTTAAGGGCTTCTACCTGTTTACCTGTGTTGTCCTGTATTTCTTTAAGGGAGTCATTTAGGTCCTTCTTAAATTACTCCAACATCATCATGAGTTGTGATTTTAAATCAAAATCTTACTTTTCCATTGTGTTAGTGTATCCAGGGCTTGCTGTGGTGTACGTTGTGTGTGGTAGGTTCTGATGATACCAAGTGGCCTTGCTTAGGTTCTTGCCCTTGACTCTCACCATCTGCTTATCTCTGGTGTTAGCTAGTGTTGCTGTCTCTGACAATGACTTGACCCTCCTCTGAGTCTGTGTGTCAGCACTCCTGGAGACCCACTGTCTCCCAGCGGTATCTGGGTACAGAGAGCTGTGGTACCTGGTCAGCTCCAGGCGTGGCTAGAAACTGTAAGGATCCTGTCCCACACTGCTCCTAGGTTCCTGTGTCCAGAGGGCTCCAGGTGGATTCCTCTTGGGCCAAGAATATGTTCAGAGGTGGTGTTCTCCTTTGCACTCTCAGGATTGTCCACACTTCTGAGAATCCAGCTCTCTCCTTGCCGGATCTGTGTACAAAGAGCTATATCACAGGGTCACCTCCAGGTACAGGACACAAACACACTTATTATGAAGTCCTCTATAGAGTGATTTGATCCAGTTCATATTTTAGAAAGCACATGAACTCATCTGACTATTTTAACTAGAGGAGAAACTAATCATTTGTGTAGGAAATTGGAATATAAAAAAGTATGTTAAATTTCTACATTCTAACATTTAATATTGTGTTTTACTTATATAATTAGCTAAAAGAAAGCAAAATTGCACAAACAGGAAAGAAAAAAGCAAAATGATGGTTTTAAATTCGTATTTTATGTGAATAGGAACTTGAGTAAAAGCAGCTGTGAGTTGCCATCTGAGTACTGGACATTAAACCTGGGTCTCCTTGAAGAGCATCCAGCGCTCTGAACTACTGAATCATCTCTAGTTCCAATAATGTGTGTAGCATGATTGTGTGCCTGACAAGGCAGTGGGACCCAAATAGAAAACCTAATATGGACCCGCGGATCCCGGCCCGCAGCAGCTCTCTGCTCCCAAACCCCGTGGGAGAGAGACCTCACCGCCTGGTCAGGTGGGCACTCCTGAGGCTGCAGAGCGGAGGAGACCACCAACACTGCCCACCCATGCCCACATCCCTGGCCCAAGAGGAAACTGTATAAGGCCTCTGGGTTCCCGTAGGGGAGGGCCCAGGAGCGTCAGGACCCCTGCGCCTGAGACACCGCCGGAACCTGAAGGAAACAGACCTGATAAACAGTTCTCTGCACCCAAATCCCGTGGGAGGGAGAGCTAAACCTCCAGAGAGGCAGACACGCCTGGGAAACCAGAAGAGACTGCACTCTGCACACACATCTCGGACGCCAGAGGAAAACACCAAACGCCATCTGGAACCCTAGTGCACGGAAGCTCCCGGAAAGGGCGGCGCATATCTTCCTGGTTGCTGCCTGCGCAGAGAGCTCGTGGGCAGCACCCCGCGAGCAAACTTGAGCCTCGGGACCACAGGTAAGACCAACTTTTCTGCTGCAAGTGACCTGCCTGGTGAACTCAAGACACAGGCCCACAGGAACAGCTGAAGACCTGTAGAGAGGAAAAACTACACGTCCGAAAGCAGAACACTCTGTCCCCATAACTGGCTGAAAGAAAACAGGAAAACAGGTCTACAGCACTCCTGACACACAGGCTTATAGGACAGTCTAGCCACTGTCAGAAATAGCAGAACAAAGTAACACTAGAGATAATCTGATGGCGAGAGGCAAGCACAGGAACCCAAGCAACAGAAACCAAGACTACATGGCATCATCAGAGCCCAATTCTCCCACCAAAATAAACATGAAATATCCAAACACACCAGAAGAACAAGATCTAGTTTCAAAATCATATTTGATCAGGATGCTGGAGGACTTCAAGAAAGACGTGAAGAACTCCCTTAGAGAACAAGTAGAAGCCTACAGAGAGGAATCGCAAAAATGCCTGAAAGAATTCCAGGAAAACATAAATAAACAAGTAGAAACCCATAGAGAGGAGACACAAAAATCCCTGAAAGAATTCTAGGAAAATACAATCAAACAGTTGAAGGAATTAAAAATGGAAATAGAAGCAATCAAGAAAGAACACATGGAAACAACCCTGAATATAGAAAATCAAAAGAAGAGACAAGGAGCTGTAGATACAAGCTTCACCAACAGAATACAAGAGATGGAAGAGAGAACCTCGGGAGCAGAAGATTCCATAGAAATCATTGACTCAACTGTCAAAGATAATGTAAAGCGGAAAAAGCTACTGGTCCAAAACATACAGGAAATCCAGGACTCAATGAGAAGATCAAACCTAAGGATAATAGGTATAGAAGAGAGTGAAGACTCCCAGCTCAAAGGACCAGTAAATATCTTCAACAAAATCATAGAAGAAAACTTCCCTAACCTAAAAAAAGAGATACCCATAGGCATACAAGAAGCCTACAGAACTCCAAATAGATTGGACCAGAAAAGAAACACCTCCTGTCACATAATAGTCAAAACACCAAACGCACAAAATAAAGAAAGAATATTAAAAGCAGTAAGGGAAAAAGGCCAAGTAACATATAAAGGCAGACCTATCAGAATCACACCAGACTTTTTGCCAGAAACTATGAAGGCCAGAAGATCCTGGACAAATGTCATACAGACCCTAAGAGAACACAAGTGCCAGCCCAGGTTACTGTATCCTGCAAAACTCTCAATTAACATAGATGGAGAAACCAAGATATTCCATGACAAAACCAAATTTACACAATATCTTTCTACAAATCCAGCACTACAAAGGATAATAAAGGGTAAAGCCCAACATACGGAGGCAAGCTATACCCTAGAAGAAGCAAGAAACTAATCATCTTGGCAACAAAACAAAGAGAAGAAAAGCACACAAACATAACCTCACATCCAAATATGAATATAACAGGAAGCAATAATCACTATTCCTTAATATCTCTCAACATCAATGGCCTCAACTCCCCAATAAAAAGACATAGATTAACAAACTGGATATGCAACGAGGACCCTGCATTCTGCTGCCTACAGGAAACACACCTCAGAGACAAAGACAGACACTACCTCAGAGTGAAAGGCTGGAAAACAACTTTCCAAGCAAATGGTCAGAAGAAGCAAGCTGGAGTAGCCATTCTAATATCAAATAAAATCAATTTTCAATTAAAAGTCATCAAAAAAGATAAGGAAGGACACTTCATATTCATCAAAGGAAAAATCCACCAAGATGAACTCTCAATCCTAAATATCTATGCCCCAAATACAAGGGCACCTACATACGTAAAAGAAACCTTACTAAAGCTCAAAACACACATTGCACCTCACACAATAATAGTGGGAGATTTCAACACCCCACTCTCATCAATGGACAGATCATGGAAACAGAAATTAAACAGAGACGTAGACAGACTAAGAGAAGTCATGAGCCAAATGGACTTAACAGATATTTATAGAACATTCTATCCTAAAGCAAAAGGATATACCTTCTTCTCAGCTCCTCATGGTACTTTCTCCAAAATTGACCATATAGTTGGTCAAAAAACGGGCCTCAACAGGTACAGAAAGATAGAAATAATCCCATGCGTGCTATCAGACCACCACAGCCTAAAACTGGTCTTCAATAACAATAAGGGAAGAATGCCCACATATACGTGGAAATTGAACAATGCTCTACTCAATGATAACCTAGTCAAGGAAGAAATAAAGAAAGAAATTAAAAACTTTTTAGAATTTAATGAAAATGAAGGTACAACATACCCAAACTTATGGGACACAATGAAAGCTGTGCTAAGAGGAAAACTCATAGCGCTGTGTGCCTGCAGAAAGAAACAGGAAAGAGCATATGTCAGCAGCTTGACAACACACCTAAAAGCTCTAGAGCAAAAAGAAGCAAATACACCCAGGAGGAGTAGAAGGCAGGAAATAATCAAACTCAGAGCTGAAATCAACCAAGTAGAAACAAAAAGGACTATAGAAAGAATCAACAGAACCAAAAGTTGGTTCTTTGAGAAAATCAACAAGATAGATAAACCCTTAGCCAGACTAACGAGAGGACACAGAGAGTGTGTCCAAATTAACAAAATCAGAAATGAAAAGGGAGACATAACTACAGATTCAGAGGAAATTCAAAAAATCATCAGATCTTACTATAAAAGCTTATATTCAACAAAACTTGAAAATCTACAGGAAATGGACAATTTCCTAGACAAATATCAGGTACCGAAGTTAAATCAGGAACAGATAAACCAGTTAAACAACCCCATAACTCCTAAGGAAATAGAAGCAGTCATTAAAGGTCTCCCAACCAAAAAGAGCCCAGGTCCAGACGGGTTTAGTGCAGAATTCTATCAAACCTTCATAGAAGACCTCATACCAATATTATCCAAACTATTCCACAAAATTGAAACAGATGGATCACTCCCGAATTCCTTCTATGAAGCCACAATTACTCTTATACCTAAACCACACAAAGACCCAACAAAGAAAGAGAACTTCAGACCAATTTCCCTTATGAATATCGATGCAAATATACTCAATAAAATTCTGGCAAACCGAATCCAAGAGCACATCAAAACAATCATCCACCATGATCAAGTAGGCTTCATCCCAGGCATGCAGGGATGGTTTAATATACGGAAAACCATCAACGTGATCCATTATATAAACAAACTGAAAGAACAAAACCACATGATCATTTCATTAGATGCTGAGAAAGCATTTGACAAAATTCAACACCCCTTCATGATAAAAGTCCTGGAAAGAATAGGAATTCAAGGCCCATACCTAAACATAGTAAAAGCCATATACAGCAAACCAGTTGCTAACATTAAACTAAATGGAGAGAAACTTGAAGCAATCCCACTAAAATCAGGGACTAGACAAGGCTGCCCACTCTCTCCCTACTTATTCAATATAGTTCTTGAAGTTCTAGCCAGAGCAATCAGACAACAAAAGGAGGTCAAGGGGATACAGATCGGAAAAGAAGAAGTCAAAATATCACTATTTGCAGATGATATGATAGTTTATTTAAGTGATCCCAAAAGTCCCACCAGAGAACTACTAAAGCTGATAAACAACTTCAGCAAAGTGGCTGGGTATAAAATTAACTCAAATAAATCAGTAGCCTTCCTCTACACAAAAAAGAAACAAGCCGAGAAAGAAATTAAGGAAACGACACCCTTCATAATAGACCCAAATAATATAAAGTATCTCGGTGTGACTTTAACCAAGCAAGTAAAAGATCTGTACAATAAGAACTTCAAGACACTGAAGAAAGAAATTGAAGAAGACCTCAGAAGATGGAAAGATCTCCCATGCTCATGGATTGGCAGGATTAATATAGTAAAAATGGCCATTTTACCAAAAGCGATCTACAGATTCAATGCAATCCCCATCAAAATACCAATCCAATTCTTCAAAGAGTTAGACAGACAATTTGCAAATTCATCTGGAATAACAAAAAACCCAGGATAGCTAAAGCTATCCTCAACAATAAAAGGACTTCAGGGGGAATCACTATCCCTGAACTCAAGCAGTATTACAGAGCAATAGTGATAAAAACTGCATGGTATTGGTACAGAGACAGACAGATAGACCAATGGAATAGAATTGAAGACCCAGAAATGAACCCACACACCTATGGTCACTTGATTTTTGACAAAGGAGCCAAAACCATCCAATGGAAAAAAGATAGCATTTTCAGCAAATGGTGCTGGTTCAACTGGAGGGCAACATGTAGAAGAATGCAGATCGATCCATGCTTATCACCCTGTACAAAGCTTAAGTCCAAGTGGATCAAGGACCTCCACATCAAACCTGATACACTCAAACTAATAGAAGAAAAACTAGGGAAGCATCTGGAACACATGGGCACTGGAAAAAATTTCCTGAACAAAACACCAATGGCTTATGCTCTAAGATCAAGAATCAACAAATGGGATCTCATAAAACTGCAAAGCTTCTGTAAGGCAAAGGACACTGTGGTTAGGACAAATCAGCAACCAACAGCTTGGGAAAAAGATCTTTACCAATCCTACAACAGATAGAGGCCTTATATCCAAAATATACAAAGAACTCAAGAAGTTAGACCGCAGGGAGACAAATAACCCTATTAAAAAATGGGGTTCAGAGCTAAACAAAGAATTCACAGCTGAGGAATGCCGAATGGCTGAGAAACACCTAAAGAAATGTTCAACATCTTTAATCATAAGGGAAATGCAAATCAAAACAACCCTGAGATTTCACCTCACACCAGTGAGAATGGCTAAGATCAAAAACTCAGGTGACAGCAGATGCTGGCAAGGATGCAGAGAAAGAGGAACACTCCTCCATTGTTGGTGGGATTGCAGACTGGTACAACCATTCTGGAAATCAGTCTGGAGGTTCCTCAGAAAATTGGACATTGAACTGCCTGAGGATCCAGCTATACCTCTCTTGGGCATATACCCAAAAGATGCCCCAACATATAAAATAGACACGTGCTCCACTATGTTCATCGCAGCCTTATTTATAATAGCCAGAAGCTGGAAAGAACCCAGATGCCCTTCAACAGAGGAATGGATACAGAAAATGTGGTACATCTACACAATGGAATATTACTCAGCTATCAAAAACAATGACTTTATGAAATTTGTAGGCAAATGGTTGGAACTGGAAAATATCATCCTGAGTGAGCTAACCCAATCACAGAAAGACAGACATGGTATGCACTCACTGATAAGTGGCTATTAGCCCAAATGCTTGAATTACCCTAGATGCCTAGAACAAATGAAACTCAAGACGGATGATCAAAATGTGAATGCTTCACTCCTTCTCTAAAAGGGGAACAAGAATCCCCTTGGCAGGGAAGAGAGAGGCAAAGATTAAAACAGAGACTGAAGGAACTCCCATTCAGAGCCTGCCCCACATGTGGCCCATACATATACAGCCACCCAATTAGACAAGATGGATGAAGCAAAGAAGTGCAGACCGACAGGAGCCGGATGTAGATCGCTCCTGAGAGACACAGCCAGAATACAGCAAGTACAGAGGCGAATGCCAGCAGCAAACCACTGAACTGAGAATAGGACCCCCGTTGAAGGAATCAGAAAAAGAACTGGAAGAGCTTGAAGGGGCTCGAGACCCCATATGTACAACAATGCCAAGCAACCAGAGCTTCCAGGGACTAAGCCACTACCTAAAGACTATACATGGACTGACCCTGGACTCTGACCTCATAGGTAGCAATGAATATCCTAGTAAGAGCACCAGTGGAAGGGGAAGCCCTGGGTCCTGCTAGGACTGAACCCCCAGTGAATGGGATTGTTGGGGGGAGGGCGGCAATGGGGGGAGGGTTGGGAGGGGAACACCCATAAGGAAGGGGAGGGGGGAGGGGGATGTTTGCCCAGAAACCAAAGAATTATTATTATGTATTAAATAAATTTAAAAAAAGAAAACCTAATACGAACAGAGCTTTACTGAATAATACCTAAAATGGAAATTCAGTTATATCTCAGCTAGTGTGATTGCTGTGAACAAGTGACAATTTTGAAAATACAATTGTGATACTCATTTTTGATGACTATGTTGTAGACAATGCCCTGGTCTAAGTGTGTGAAGCAAAGCGTCAAGCCTGCTATGTAAAACTTCAAAATCCTACTCCAGCGACAGGAGATGAGCCTAAGGTGGAAAAGCAGAGTGCACTTTCCGGGGTGGAAGATGTAACTCAGAGGACGTCTGTGGGACTGACTGTTAGCAAAGCCTCAGTGTGAACGAGAACAGTCTCAGTATTTGTGGGAACTGGGACTTAGAGTGGTGGTGTTGGTCTGTAAATACACACGGTGTTAGCCAGAATACAGCAAATATAGAGGCGAATGCCAGCAGCAAACCACTGAACTGAGAATAGGTCCCCTATTGAAGGAATCAGAGAAAGAACTGGAAGAGCTTGAAGGGGCTCGAGACCCCAAAAGTACAACAATGCCAAGCAACCAGAGCTTCCAGGGACTAAGCCACTACCTAAAGACTATACATGGACTGACCCTGGACTCTGACCCCATAGGTAGCAATGAATATCCTAGTAAGAGCACCAGTGGAAGGGGAAGCCCTGGGTCCTGCTAAGACTGAACCCCCAGTGAACTAGTCTATGGGGGGAGGGCGGCAATGGGGGGAGGATTGGGAGGGGAACACCCATAAGGAAGGGGAGGGGGGAGGGGGATGTTTGCCCGGAAACCGGGAAAGGGAATAACACTCGAAATGTATATAAGAAATACTCAAGTTAATAAAAAAAAAATTAAAAAACAAAGTAAAAAAAAATACACACGGTGTTAATGATAAAACTCTAACAGTTAAAGCAGCTGTTTCTAACGTTACTACAGGAATGGAAGCCGGAGTGGAATCCATACACTCAAAGTGTCTCCCTGGCCCGTATCACCGTGCTCTCCTAGCTGGGCTGTTACTGTAGTCTGCTGAGCAGCCGTTCCACAGCTGCACTCACTTCTGCATAGCAGATCTCATCCAAGCAGTCAGACTGATTGTTGGTGGGCAATAAACAAAGCCAGGTATGGCGGTACGTGTGAGTCCAGTTCTCAGAGTGAGACGGGCATGGCAAGTTCCGGCCAGCCTGGGTATGAGTTAAGACCATGTCTCAGAAAGGGGGAAAGAGGCAGGCAAACA
This sequence comes from Rattus norvegicus, assembly GCF_021556685.1. Lineage (NCBI taxonomy): Eukaryota > Metazoa > Chordata > Mammalia > Rodentia > Muridae > Rattus > Rattus norvegicus. Next base: position 125,438,676 of record NC_141541.1, on the reverse strand, counting down.
TTTCCTCGAAGCTCTGCAGTGTCACTGCTCATGGTGGGTAGTGACCAAACACCTTTGATGGCTTCATGGCTCTCACTGTTCTGGCACTTTCCTTCTTTATCATTCTCTCTCTGCCACCCTGGGTTCTTTGATGCATCCCAAATATGTATCCATATCCGATCTTTGAGGATGTCTTCTCCAGAAACATTCTTCCCTTGAAGAGCTAAATGGCTGACTCCCCAACCTCCTTCAAGTCTTTGTTCAAAAGACACCATCTTAGTGGATCCTCTGCCCACCCTGCTGCTCTCACTCACTCTGCTTGGTGATTGCCCTTGCCTCCTGCCCTTGCCTCCTGCCCCGTAGGCCTGTTTTACCCCACACAGAGTTCACACAGTAGGCCAGAGATGAGTATTGTCTGCTCACTTACAGATCCCCAAGAAGGAGCTACATTGTGTTGAATCAATCAAAAAATTGCATAATCAGAAAGAAAGTTGAAAATAAAACACATATATATTAATAACAATGTAAAATAAATGCCTATACATTTTCAAGTGCTTATAAATGCATACTGTATTTGAAGAATAGAAAAAGCCCTACTTACAGTTGACTCAGTGAGAAAGAGTTCAGAGAATGGCAAAAACAGAAATTCAAAACCCCTAGAGCTTGAACCTGCCACCTGTTGAATAAAAAAAAAACTGTACAGTTGAGTCTAATTGTAGAATTAAAAATTCTTGGTGAAGTCAAGGCTCAACTGTTGAGCACCTTTGAAAAGTGTTAATTTGTCCAGCCACTAGGTGTCCTGTATCTACCATAAGTTCTTCCAGAAGCCCGGACAGACAGACAGAGTCACAGCTTTCTGGCTCCCTTCACTCTCTGTAGTTCATTGTAGCTAACGGTCCCAAGCTGTTTCTTTAAAGGTAGTCGCAGAGCATCTGTTCGGTTTTATGAAGATATTTCCACTGTACAGCTTGACTACATTATCATCATGACTACATTAGTGCTCCAGAGATATATGAACTAAAACACTAACATATATGTTTGAGACAAGATCTTGCTATATAGCTGTGGCTGGCCTAGAGCTCACTATGGAGACCAGACTGACTTTGAACTCACAGAGATCCACCTACCTCTCTCTACCTCCTGGGTGCTCGGGTTGAAGCTATGGGTCACCATGCCCTCCCTGACAGTCTTGATTTACATTTACAGTGTGAAAGCCAGCAAGATGGTTCTGTCTCCACACCTGATAACCTGAGCTTAATCCCTAGAACTGACCTGGTAGGAGGAGAGAACTAAGCTTCTCAAGTTGCCCTTTAGCTTCCAAACACACTGTGGCCGTACACAAAGCACAAAAACTGTAAACACTAAAGATTACAGTTAACAAATTGAGTTGATTACATTTTCATTCTTTTAAACTGAGAAATAACTTAGCAAATGAATCAAATTTACATTTTATGTAAAAAGTATTTTTGATTAAACTCTTTTAATGCTTCAATTATCAGTGATTGTTCAGAAGCATAGTTAAGAGGTGTTTTCTGAATGTTCTCAACGCTCAGTGAGATGTCAGACCCGTGGCACCACGAAAGATACAAAGAGAAACATCCACTGTCGTCATGGATCCTCGTTTGTAGCGGTGATAGTCATGGCCATCTGTAACTATGATGTATGTCAGAATGCAGCAGATCATTAAATGACAATGTTGGGCATAGTTGGAACACATAGTTGATTAATTTGGGGACTACAAGAATCATGTGGCATTCGAAAAGGACTTTGTACACAGTTTCATTCTGTGAGTAGAGAGGGACTGCTGTAGAGGCAGACAATTGTGTCACACACGCATCATTTCTTTTATCTAGGACAAGCTTAAGATCTTTATGCATGGGTAGTAAACTTGTATCAGTAGAATTATCCATATTCTCTTTGATGGCATTTTCAAAAGGAAAATTGTCATGCATTTTATAAATTGTAATATTTAAACACATAAACTTCCTAGCAATTAAAAATTTTAGAAAAATTGCTGTATAAGATGATTTATATTTTTAACTCAGATTTTTTTAAACATCTAGAAAATGTGCAATGTCTTATTAAAATGACACACACTGAGTTCTTCCTGTCATAGAAGCTATCATCCATTGTCTCCAGTAGTCCTCATGAAAGGTCTGTGGTTGGCCGCTCAGACTCACTTATTATATACACAGAGAGGCTGGGGCACAGTAGGAGGAGTGTGTGTGTGTGTGCCCAGACTCACATACTCACATATTATATACACAGAGAGGCTGGGGCACAGCAGGGGAAGTGTGTGTGTGTGTGTGTGTGTGTGTGCGCCCAGACTCACATACTCACATATTATATACACAGAGAGGCTGGGGCACAGTAGGAGGAGTGTGTATGTGTGTGTGTGTGTGTGCGTGTGTGTGTGTGTGTGTGTGTGCGCCCAGACTCACATACTCACATATTATATACACAGAGAGGCTGGGGCACAGTAGGAGGAGTGTGTGTGTGTGTGTGTGTGTGTGTGCCCAGACTCACATACTCACATATTATATACACAGAGAGGCTGGGGCACAGTAGGAGGAGTGTGTGTGTGTGTGTGTGTGTGTGTGTGTGTGTGTGTGCCCAGACTCACATACTCACATATTATATACATGGAGAGGCTGGACACAGCAGGTGAAATTTTGTGTGTGTGTGTGTGTGTGTGTGTGTGTGTGTGTAGGTCTGACACAATGCCAAAGTGAGTGCAAATAGAATTAAAGTTCTTACACTAAAAACATTGCTTTGTCATTCCCTACCACTTTACTCTCATTCTCTGTCACATAAAGTGAGGTTAACGTTACCCTTCAGATAAACTCTTCTGACTGCTTGCTTACCCTGGGAGTGTATCATATTATATCATATCAATGAGTGGGTTATTAATTTGCAAGATTCTCATAAGACTGTTAAGTTTTAAAGCAATAGAATAATAGCCAGATACCAAGCCTATGTGATATTTATATGGTGCTCAAATTAGACTTAGCTCCAGCAAGTGTTCCATCAAATATAGATTCTAAAACAAAATTAACATTTAAAACTAAACACTATTCCTTGTCTGAATTTATGCATTTCTGTAGACGGCAGAATGTAAGAATAAGAAGAGGTGGTATAGAAGTGCCCTCGAGGAAGCGTACCGACTCTACAGGTGTTCACCAGAGCAAAGACTAGCAGTGTGCTGCCGACCAACGCGGGGTATGCAGAGCTTCCTCCTCTCCTCATCCAAGCGGGCTCCCGGATGTGCGCCTCCTGTGTCTGCACACGTGACTCTGTCTTTTCCTTATTACAAACAGGCTTCTGTTCACCGTGAAGGGACGTTCAAGGGAATTGATAGCACGTGTCTTGTTCTCTGAGATTATTCTTAGTGACTAAACTCAGTTTCAACACAGGCCTGTAATTAGTGCTTTCTGCTATTTTGTTTACTCTTAGATTCCACAAACCATTGCTTCAAAACATATAATTAAAAATTAGAAACCACAGATTTAAATGTATTCCTCTTCTGGTAGTTCTGCAGGGATAGTCCGGGTTTTGTATTGGTTTTTTTTTGTTGTTGTTTTTTGTTGTTGTTGTTGTTTTTTTTTTTTTTGAGAGTGCAGTGTTTTCAAAATGCTTGATTTTAAAATAATTTCAAAGCAGGGGTGAATTTAATACAATTTTAGGATTGTTTTATTCTGTTCTCCTTATTTATTGTGGACATACCATGGTGTTCTAATGGAGGTCAGAGAACAACTTTAGGGGATCAGTTAACTCAGTTCTGTGAGGTGGGTCCTGGGGGTCAGTCAGAGTCAGGCAAGCGCCTTTACTGCCTGAACCCACTCGCAGGCTCACAGCTTCCTCTGAAAGTAGTTTTCCTCACATGTAACTGCAGGAGCCAGCGTCTCTTCTGGTGATGGTGACCAGAGCCACAATGCATGTCCTTTGTGTTCTCCTCACTTCCAGGCCAACTGAATGACTTGAAAATGTAGTAGGTAGATAGGTTTTTAAGATTGTTCTCAAATAAAAAGTTTCCTATACATATTTACTGAGAATGTATATGAAACTTTTCCAGTGGAGAAAAAGCTTCACCATTCCTGTAGGGTTCAGTTGAAGGCCAGAGCTTTACACAAAGCACTGTATTTTCCAAGTTAAGGTAATAGACAGAAGGCTGTGTGGGATGTAAAATTACTGTGATCACTGTACAAAAATATTTTAAAGCATATTTGAGTTTATTATAATTATTTTATAGGACAGTCATAATCTTTTTAAAGTTAAGTATGCCGTACCTACTAACTTTCGGGTGGGTGAATTTAAAGGCTATGCTTGATAAAGCATAACTATACTCATGAGCCTCACACTTGGTAGGCAAACCCCTCCCACTTGCTGGGTAAGCCCCTCCCACTTGCTGGGCAAGCCCCTCCCACTTGCTGGGCAAGCCCCTCCCACTAGCTGGGCAAACCCCTCCCACTTGCTCGGCAAACCCCTCCCACTTGCTCGGCAAACCCTCCAGTGGACTGCCTGCTCAGCCTGTGCTTTGCATTTGGAGTGGATTTGCCCATTAGTACTTCCCTCCCTGGAATTTTATTCATGTTTTTACAAAATAGTCTTTCATGTTTAGAGCTATCTTGGGTTCACAAAAATTGGATGTAGGCAGTTTCTGTACCACCCAGAACTCACCCTCTCCTCCCATCAAAGCCCTACCATGTGATTTGTTATAACCAGTGAGCCCACACCAACACTTCTCGTAACTTCCTGAGTTCATGCTGTACATGAGGCTTCACTCTAGTTTTACACTCTGTCATCATTGTCACACTGCACACAATAACCTCATGACCTTAAAATTCTGAGTCCTCCTTACTCATCTTTTCTCCTGCTAACACTCGGAAACTACGTTTGCTACCACTGTCCCCCAGAATGTCTCACGGGCATCCTTCCATATTGGCGTCCCTCCTATAGTAACACACACTTAAGTCTCATCCACGTCTTTGCATCATTCTATAGCTCATCTCTTTTGGTGCAGAATAATATTTTATTCCTATACATACCACACTTTCCACCACTCATCCACCTAGGAGCATTCGGATTGTTTCAAGTTTGGGTGGTTACTGATTGGTGTAGTTTTCCTGTGGCTGTGAGTTCCAACTCCCCGTAGTAAACAGCAGCCATGACTGTAGATACCACGATGAAGACATGAGATTGCCAGCGTTGTGTCAGCAGTGACTGAGACCCTTTGCTGCTGTGCAGGCTCTCAGCATTGTGTTCCCTTTCTCCAAAATGTGTCACCTCCCTGGTGCTCAGCACTGCCGTATGCGCACTTGTCCCTTTGTGTCTTCTTTGCTGCAGTGTCTTTCCAGGCCTTCTGGCCATTGGCCGTTTGTTTAAATGGCAGTCTTCCTGCACCTTAGTCTCCAAATGAAGGCTGGGCTTATAGGACTGCGCCAGCATGCCCAGCTGAACCTTCCTTGCTTCTTTCTCCCATCCCTCCCTCCCTCCTCCTTTTCTTCTTTCTTTGTCTCTTCTTCACTTCTGTCAGTTTCATTTAATACAGTCTCAAGCTTAGAGCTTCATTCCCCAGGCCACAGCCTGTTTACTCACGGACCTGTCAAAGACACCCTTCCTTCTGTTAAAGGACCGCTGATCCTCTAGCATTTCTTTCCGGCTCTGAGAGGTTTCATGCTTCTGTGCATTACCCATCAGTTTTGCTGTTGTTGGCTTTTAGTTTCTTAACATGACAGTTATAATTACCTGCCTCCCCTCCTATCTGTCTGTCTGTCCATTCATTTATCGATCTCTCTTCAAAGTTGGGTGTGGTGTCCTGGACAACAGAAACTACAGTCTCAGTCTTTAGTCAGCTAGACAGAACTAAGGTGTGGGGTTCCGGAGGGTTCTGTTGTTCTAGTATTAGGTCTCAGCTCTAGGCTGAGAACGTGACAAGGCATCTCATTTTTTTCTTTCTTACTCACTGAAGTAGTAAGGACATCTGCAGGGATCACAGTTGTCTTTGCTTCCATGAGGGCTGAGGCTCTGAGAGGATTCACGTGCACTGGACAGTAGTGAAACAGCTTCTTTTGTGGGCGGGTGGGCGGATCTTGTGAGTGTATTTCCCATTCACTCTGCCAGATGCCTGGGTGAGTTTTCTCCAGCTTTCCCTGTGAGAACTTGGTGGCTCTTCAGGAGGAAGAACTCACGGAAGAGTGCCAGATCTCCCACCCTGCGTCTCTGTGCAGTTTTTATTTCACAGTGTTGTCCAGACTTAACCTCCAGGGGTAGGCCATTTAGGGTTGAGATTTTCTTACCTCTAGACTGATTGCCATGGAAGATTCTGTTGATGTGTTTCTGCTCAGGTAACTCATAATTCTCCACACTGATGTCTGTTTCCTCAGATTTGAGAGCAGAAGTGTAGAAGCCCTCTTCCCTGATATAATTATAGATTTCAGTGTAGCTCTTACCATTGAGATGTGGCGGCAACTTTTAAGTCCCCTGCTTTCCCCCCTTGTGAGAAGCACTTTCAGCTGCTGCACTTAAGGAAGCCTTACGGAGTAAAGAAGTGTCTTACGGAGGCCGTGAGTGGCACCAGACGCCTCTGCATGTACACTTCTCCTTAACTTTGAGCACTATCCCAACCTTGCCTAATGTTAGACACATGCAGAATATCAGAAAGATGGTGGGCCCTCCTGGTTGCATAATGTTAGACACATGCAGATATCAGAAAGACGGTGGGGCCCTCCTGGTTGGAGAGATCACTTACAATGGTGGATAGTCTTATGTTCTCCAGTGAAGGGAAATGGTATTTCTTGGAGGATGATTATTTTAAGTATTAGGGGGATACAGAAAGAGGACAGTGCACTGTGGAAGCCAGTGAGAAATATAAATACAGCACACTTCCCTGGGCATTTACTCTCTGTCAGTTGTTAATATTCTTTGATCACTTCATACATGTGTAGAGTGACATGACACATTCCCTGTTTCCCTCTCCAACTACCCCTGTGTGTCCTAGCATCTCCCCCACTAACATGTTTTCTTCAGAAACACATTATCCAATCAGTGCCGCCCAGAGGTGTATAGGTGCAAGCTGTTCACTGGGTAAAGGAAACCTTCCAGTGGCTTCCGCTTCAAAGAAAATGATTCTCTGCTGATTTTTCCTAACATACATATAGTCTGTGTACCAACATAATGTGCTGGGATGATTTTCCTGAGAGCTAGCTGGGTACTAAACATTCTGATCTCAGCAGTAGTCTGAGGACGGATACCAGTACCCAGACTTGGGTGGAGTCACATTCAAGGCAGCGTTGGTCCCTCTGGTCCCAAATGGAAGCAGACGAGGGGCGCGTAATCAAATGATGCGTCTGCCCGCAGCACAGCCCAGGCAGGGTGCGAGAGGATGTCCTCAGCTGCACAGGGAACACGACTGTATGCCCTCCACGGTTGCTAGCTTGAATGAAGTAGCTTGTATGTATCAGTGTCCAGTGTAGCAGGTGCGCCACAGACACAGCGTGGACTTATTCAGGGTTATGTGCTCCAGAGTCCACAGACCAACCGGAAACCAGAGTTAGCAGGCTTCGTGCTAACTAGTAATATTTCAGGAACATCCACCAGACAAGAGTTCCTTCTTGACATTATGGCTTTTGGATTACGTAGTTCTACTCAAGTCCGAGGAGGTGACTTTATTAGTGTTTTAGCTAAAAGGACCACTGTAAACAGTCCGTTACTAATGTGAGATAAAGCGGAAAATTCCAACTTAGTACTTATGCATCTATTTCAGCAGGAAGATGGATTCTTTTTTAAAGTAGATATATTGTGTTATCTTACAGACAGAACCAGAAGAGGCACAGAAGCTCCTGTGGTGACCAAGGAAAGGGTAAGACTGTGTTTTAGAGTTAACTTCAAACTCTGTTTTTTTTTTAAGGGAAAATAAATTACTAACAAAATCATATAATCTGTTTTTTTCATTCTGAAGTTTACTTGAATATATATATGTATATGTATATACACACATATATATGTATATATATATATTGCTTTCTTAGGCTGACTAAGAACAATGTTTGTGATGTTTTCCATTAATTTTATGGAATTAAGGAACAAGTACTTTATTTAAATCATGCTTCACATGGACACTCAGATTAACATTTTCATACTTATGTTACTGGAATTCATGAGAAATTATTTTTTCCTAGAAAATTTAATAAGTTCATAGCTTAATATGGCTATCAAACTTAATAGAAAATAACATTGAACAACTAAATAAAATTCTAGGTAGACTATTTTAATGGAAGCTTAAAGACCCAAGAACATTTAAAAAATATTTTTAAAAATGAATGCATTACTTTGAATTTTACATATTGAATAGTGTTGAATTCTATTGCAAAATATGATTACAATATTGGCGTTCTCAGATGGCAATATCTAATTATAGGACATTGCTGAGGTGTAAAGAGAGATGCTTACAGCACACACGCTTGGACACACATTCATCAGTGACGTGGGAAAACCACCTGTATTAGAAAGAGGAACCTGTGTGTGCGTGCCTGGGTCTGTGGCTGGGCTTGAGGGAGAGACCAGAGATGGTTAAGTGGAGCATGAAGAACAGAAAGGCTGTTCTACATGAGATTGTCCATGAGCTGAACATGTGTATGTGAGTGTGTGTGTGTGTGTGTGTGTGTGTGTGTGTGAGAGAGAGAGAGAGAGAGAGTGTGTGAGAGAAAATGTGTGTGTGTGTGTGAGAGAGAGAGAGTGTGTGAGAGATGTGTGTGTGAGAGAGAGTGAGAGAAAATGTGTATGTGAGTGTGTGTGTGTGTGTGTGTGTGTGTGTACACTTGCTCACTCACTTGAGCACATGGGAAGGAGGGGCTCATTTAAGACTAAATTTCTATTTTTTTTGGTCATTGTTCATGTTTTGGTTTTGGTTTTTAGGCAGAGTCTTGCTAGGTAGCTCAGGTTGGCCCCAGGCTCATTGGCCAGGGACCCCTGCTTGTCATTCCTTTATAGAGTTGTGATACCACATCCTACATGTGAAGTAAGTCTGCTATCTTTCCTCAGGAAGGAGCTCAGGGTCACAGAAGACACAGCTATCTTCTGTAGGAGTCCAGGCCAGGTACTGAGTGCACACGGGGGTGTTGCAGAGTGTGGGAGGCAGTGCAGCCCTGTCACTGCAGTGTGTGGGCAGAATTTGTGATTTCACACTCTTCTATTAGATGGAATAAGACATACATTACATATACATTAGCCCTTTCCATGCGTCCTTCACATTTACTCTTGTCCCCTAGGAGGGCAGCATCAGATTTAGGGAAAGGCTGCTTATTATAAATATGAGTGCAAACGTCACAACACACACACTACTCCACCCGAAGACTAATAACATGACTTGAAACATGGAGGAGCACATAAACTTGGTTTGATACTAAAAGTGTGAACCTTAATGTGAGGCTCTGTGGCTTCTGCTCAGAACGTCTGTTCTGGTTGTGTACAGGTCATCCGGGTGTATAGATTTGGGATCTGGCTAACTTAAGTGTGTGGTATTTTTGCTTATTAGTAAGTTTCTAGTGATAAATCTTTAAAATTAAAACATTATTAATAAAAACAAATGACAAAAGCAAACCAAGAAAAAAACTGATCTGGGCAAGGTGGCACAGACCTGTAGTGCCAGCCCCAGGAGGCAGGAGGATCGGGAGTTTAAGGCTATCCTTGGCTTCCAGGTGAGTTCGAGGCCAGCCAGGGCTATACCAGATCCCATCTTTAGAAACCGTTCTAGTCCTTATTACTTATAAAAAATTTCCTTTTTGAAAATCACCCTCAAGTTCTAGGAATAACTTTCTTTTACTTTTGATTTTCTATGCATAATATTCATTTAAAGATTTAGTTGAGATTAATTCACTTGAAGTTTGAGTTATTACTAAAATTTACTCTGTATTTGTATGGGTTTTGCATCTGTGGCTTGAACTAGCTGAAGGTAAAAAATACTTTTTAATTTGTCTGTTGGGGATACTATCCACCACCCCCTCTTCAGCTTCATCCCATCAAAACCAAAATCAATAATGGTTATTAGCATAACATAAAGTAGAAATTTGAGTAATGACTTTATGTTTCATAGATTGCAGATATGTCCCTGGATATTAGATGATCTTTCTCTGCTCAACTGCTGTTCAATGTCAGTGAGAATTAATAGAACTGACTTATTACAGAATTCGTGTTTATAATATACTCTGGTGTATAAACATTTGGCTTCTGTAGAATCTACTGATGACTTTGAGGTACTATTTATCTATTGTTTATATGTTTAATGTCTTCAAATGTATCAAAAATAACTTTCCCATATGAGGTACACGTCAGAAATCCCTACACCAGTGCACACTGGAGAACACAGTCAGCACAGGGGGTTATGCCCTCCCTTTCCCCCATGGACCTATGTGCAGGGAGTCCTCTCTGGATTTATCACAGGGTTGGTGCCAAGTATTCAAGCCTCACAAAATGATTAAGACTATGCCATTTTATTGTATAATTGGGGGGGGGGATTCTGTCTATCCCATCAGAAAACAGTTCTTGTGTATTATGCTGGGGTTTAGGCTTACAAGACTTGACTCAATCCCCACAGGATGAGAAGTCATCGAGTATTCTTAATGTTGAGGCTAATAGGAGCAAAAATGGTGAAACACATAACAACATTCTGAACATCCATTTCTTTGTCGTCAAAAAGTAGTGCTGTATTATAACCATTAGCTGTTCTCCATACATGGGCTCTTAACAGTCTCCTGTCAACCCCCTTCCAGCACAGAAGCAGGGCCCCTGCCACCCTCCTCCCAGCTCACCCCTGCTGAAATGACCAATGGTGGGAGAGGGACTGTGCAGAAACAGGAAGCGTTTGCGAATGTGCACAGAGCCACCAGCCAGAGGTCAGCTACTGATCCCAGGCTCCTTTGTGAGTTGAGCAGCGCTACTGCAAACCCAGATCCCAAGGCCTTCTTTCCTCCTGGGTGCCTTGTTGGAGTTAACTCTTATCATTCTTAAGGGTTTTACAGATAAGAGTGAAATGAGGGTGACAGGCCACCTGGAATTTTTGTGCTCCGTTCCTGAGCAGGCCTTGTAGAAAATTTGACTAGCAAGCCTTTAAGACCTCGGAGTTAAGACACGGAATTGCAGAGCCCCTTGAAGCTTTATGCCAGTCTCATCCGTAGCCACAGTTGGAGGTGCTAATAGGAAATCCTTCACGGCTTTTGTTCAAGGTGGCACTGGGAGCCAGCTTCTATTTTTAGAGAAAACTCCCTCTGTGCCTCTGTTCACTGCTTGAAGGCACACTCTAGTTGTTCCCTCTGGTGAGACCCTCAACCAAAGAAGCCCACAGAGCTTAACTACAACTGCAGAGAGCAGGAGGCAGCAAGGCGTCTGTGAGTCACACTGCCAGGCACTGGGCTCTGATGCTGGCCAGAGGTCATGGGAATGCCAGACTCTACTGCAAATTGACCGGGCTTGCATATGCTAATTATGCTAATTGATGTGTAATGTTTACGTAAGGAACAATAGAATTATATACTTTAAAAATAGCATCCAAAATAGGGAGAGAAAACAATCATTTCAGTTCTCATCCCTGTCAAGGAAATACTGTGGGCAATCTGTCCACTCTGGACTGTATTATTATTATTATTATTATTATTATTATTATTATTATTATTATTATTATTATTATTAGCCATGCCCTGCCGTTGCTCAGGCTAAGCTGCCACCATCATTTATGCCTGCCGCAGGAAGCTGGTTTGCATCCTTCCGTTATGCACACAGCCCTGGCATCTTCTCTAAAGAGAAATGGGCACGCTGGCTCTGCAGATTTCTGTAGCATAGCTTTGAACCAAGTTTTCACATTATTCAAAGACTGCAGCCTCGCCTTTGGGAAGTCTGTGCAGGTAGGAGCTCTGTGAGTGCCGACTGGCAGTTACCCTCGAGAGAAGGCTGCAGGACAGACTTACGCCTGCTCTAAGGACAACGTGCTCTGTCTGTGCTTTACATGTCAGACCTCAGGCAGCTCGTGGCTCTTGTTCAAGCACAGCACAGACTCATTAGACACCAGACGGCTTAGTCAGATGGGCAGTGTTGAGTCAGAGTATATAAAGTTAATGTACGTATAATTCCCAAGGATTTTCTTCATTTAGAATTAAAGGCCATTCTACTGCTTGCCATTCCAGTCATCACTTCTAGTTGTATGTGTGTGTACACATATGTACATATATTCCCTCTTTTTCTTCTTACTAGTCTAGAAGTTACACACTGCAGTCCTCTTCTTTGGGGGGTTATCCTTATCTGTCAATATATTAATCTTCCATGACTTTTCTGGAACCCTGTTTTGTATTTTTAAAATTCCTCTGTTGGTCATAAATGTGTGATTACATCTTTCTTTGTGAACAGTTCAATACCATATATGTATTATGCCCTGTTCTGATTCCTTTCCTCTTCTGTTTTACTGTCTTTCATTATGAATCTTCCTTGTTTTTCACTTCTCTACAAATGAGTTTTTTTTAAGTCTTTCTCGGTGCTAGAAATCAAACTCAGGTCTCCAGTCTGCTCTATAAACCTCTGTCTGTAGAAGTTCTAGTTTTGAGCTCTACACCCAGCGTCAGTTAGGCGTTCATGGTTAATTAGTTTATCCTTTCTCGGCGGTCCTTAGAGCGTCCTGTGTGGTGCATTTGATCAGATTCACCCCAACTCCTCCCAGATCCACCACTTTGCCCCAGCCTGTGCAGGATTTTTGGCTTCTATTTTGTCTTTGTTGGATTTTGTTAAACCAATCAAGTTGTCACTGTTCATGACACTTGGAGGTGTGACTTCTACTCATTGCCAATGGCCCCTCATGTGGAAGTGGGACTTCTTACCCACATCCCCTCTGAATGGCCTGAGCCGGCCCAGGTCTTGAGTTCATGTAGAGGTACATGATGCTTAATGACTTGTTTATCTCCACTTATTTTTGGTTTTTCTTTTAGGTTAAATCTCTGTAGCATGGCCTTTCATAGCTCTTTTGGGAGAATTGTATTATTTCAGTTCACATTTATTTTGAAAGCTTTAATGATTTTCTGAAAAATCATAGAAATTAACAACTGAAACTCGTAAAGAGTTCCGTGTTCCTCTGCTGTGTTAGTCGAACATCCTCAGGCAGCAGGACACTGAGCTGCCCACTGGAATCACACTGTTTGGGTATAATCTAATTGATAATACTTTTCTGCACGGTTGGTGATAAGGCACCAGTGTAGTCCGTTCCTCAGTGCTCCAAGAGCAACCACTGTCACGACGTCTGGGACCATTCATTAGTTTTGCTTGCTTTTAAACTTTATATCAACTGAACTATACATTGAAAACATTGCTTTATGGGTTTTGTTTTTCTTGCATGTTCTATATGCCTTTAATTTTAGTTATTCTTAACTAGTGAAGGTGGTGTGTGAGATCCTGTGTGAGTCTTTTATGTTAATTGCTTTTGTGCTTCTGCCTCTCCTAGTTTAGGAATCCTAGAGAACCTGTGTGTGTGGTTTGTGGTGTGTGTGTGTGTGTGTGTGGTGTGTGGTGTGTGTGTGCGTGTGTGTGTGTGTGCGTGTGTGCACGTGCATGCTTGTTAGAATTGGAAACCGTAATATTCTCAGGAGACATAACTTTAGATTTTTACTTTAATAGTATAGGCTGAGTGTTTTCTTTATGTCAAAAGCACTGTTTTTCCCATCTAACCCGACAGGCCAGATATGTAACACCTGCTTTGTGCTCTAGTAAGTAAACTTGCCTGTTCTTTTTATAGTCAGAAAATCCCTGTTGACCCCAGGCCTTATCCGACCATGTCACAGAGAGCACAGAGCTTGTTGTGGCTCAGATGTAAAAGGCAGCCATGTCTTTTGGGCAGTGCATTGCTGCAGACTGTGGGGGCTTCTATGATGCCACTTCCCAGCAGGTACCTCTGCACCCTACACTTCCGTGGGCTGAGTGCTTCTGCTTTCCTTAAAGCCAAAGGTTTGTCAAACTTAAAGATTCTCCTCTGGGGTCAGGCAGGCCAGTGCCTCTGCAATGGCTGAGGTGCAGGCTAGACCAAAAGGTGTCACTGGGGAATCTGGGCCACACAACCCACTAGTATATTGAACAGATCTAAAACAATGTGAACTAATTCATTTTTGATCTCTGTTTATAGATTCAAGGTTCTAAAAATAATACTGAAAAGAAAAGGCCCAGGGTTAGAAAGAGGAAAAGGTATGTTTTGTGAAATTAAAAGTATTAGAATAAAATTGAGATGTATAAATTGTGTTTAATTATTGTATGACATTTTCCCTGCTTTTTTTCTTCTCTGAGTAAACATTGTGCTTAAACCTCTTTGAAAGAACTCGTAAAGTATCAGTTGGAAGTGCAGAGAAAGTTATGCTTTATTTTGTTTGGTTTGGTTTTCCAACAGGGTTTCACTGTGTAGCCCAGGCTACCCTCAGACTACCTCCCCTCCTGCCTCAGCCTGGATGCTGGAATCACAGGCACAAGTCACAGAACTTGGCTCAGAAAGTTTTATATTCTTATAAGTATGTTGAACCAGAACTTTTCTTTTACATATGTATGCATATGCATTCAGGGTATGTGTGTCTATCAGCTATTTCATTTTTAAATTTTATTTATTTACAATCCAGCCTTTTCCCCCTCTCTGTCCCCTTTCCTGCAGTTCCTTATCCCATTCCTCCTCCCCCTCTGTCTCTGAGAGGATGCTCCCCACCTCACCAGGCCTTCCCCAACCCTGGTGCCTCAAGTCTCTCTTCTCCCACTGAGGTCAGACTGGGCAGCCCTCTACTGTGTATGTGCTGGGGGCCTCAGACCAGCTTGTGTGCTCCTGGCTGGTGGCTCAGTGTCTAGGAGCTCCCAGGGGTCTGGGTTAGTTGAGACTGCTGGTCTTCCTATGGGGTTGCTCTCACCTTCAAGCCTTCTCCTAATTCTGAAGGAGTCCCTGACTTCAGTTCAGTGGTTGGGTGTTAAGTATCTTCATCTGTCTCAGTCAGCCCTTGTTTGGACCTCTCAGAGGACAGCCATGCTAGGCTCCTGTCTGTAAGCACAACATAGCATCAGGTAATAGTGTCAGGCTTTGATGCCCCACCATGAAATGGATCCCAAGTTGGGCTGGACAGTGGACTACCTTTCCTTCAGTTCTGCTTCATTTTTGTCCTTGAAGTTCTTTTAGACAAGAATAATTCTTGGTCAGAAATTTCGACAGGGTGGTAACCCCACTTGAGGCCCTGTCTATCTACTGGAGGTGGACTCTGAGTTCCCTCTCCCCACTGTTGGGTATTTCAGCTGAGGTCACTCCCCTTAAGTCCTTAGACTCTCTCACCTCCCAGATTGAAGCAGACCTTTTAGAGTATTATCATTCACATATTCAAGGCAGTCTTTAGCTTAACGTAGGTCAGGCAGGGTCAGACCTCCATAATAAACAGCAGGACACTGGTAATGCGACCCAGTGCTTTGCACTGAGCTGGGCACAGCATGCACTTTCCTGTGTGCGACCAGGGCTGTACGAGGATTCCCACTCACAAATGAAGGCTGCTGTGCCTCTGTGGAATAAAGCTCGTTTTTAAATTACTTATGTATTTATTTTACTTTGTTTTGTTTTGTATGTTAGAAGTGTGTGGGGCATGTATCCATGTACGTGTGTGGAGGGAAGAGGACAAGTCTCAGGAATTGACTCTCCCCTCCCACCTTAGAGGGTCTTGGTAGTGAGCTCAGGTTGTCAGGCCTGTGCAAGGCTATCTCCACCCCCTAGATAACTCATTCTTAAAAACAGGCTTCGGTTGCCCTAGTTACACACCACAGTGATCCCATTACATAGAGTGGACAGCATTTTACAGTTACCTCCATTTAAAAGGCAAAGCTTATGGCTTGCAGAACTGACTCCTGGGACCTCCTGATGGCAGCAGTGCATTGGCACAGACATTTTCTTGTCAGAGTGCAGTGTGACTGGGAAGCACGGCTGTGGTATCTGACAGAACAGGCTCTGTCATGCCACCAATTTATTTGTGCTGCTGGACTTCTCATCGCCTCTCTAGTCTCAGCACCTCAGCTTCTTACACAATGAAGAAATGCTTATTTAATGCATGCTTTTGGAAGATAATTATATGAAGACTGTCAGTGTGAGTGCTTGTTGGACTAGCCTCTCTGTGCTTGGGAGCTACTGAGAGCACAGGTCATACTTGTTCCCTGTGAGATGTATGCATTTGTATGTATGGACATAATGTGTAATGCATGTCTGTATGTGGGGGTTTCTCTTTTGAAACTAAATCTATCAAAATCTTTTTTAGGGATGCTGCTTTAAAGTACTCTGTTGACATTTTTTGTTCCGATGAAGCCCTGTCAAAGGAAAACATGGGTATGTGAAGCTGTCATGGTTTTAGTTTCTTTGCCTGGATATAATTTCAAAAAAAATGTAGTTGTTCTAAGTGGAGCTCAGGGAGGCTCACAGAGACTGAAGTAGCAGTCACAGAGCCTACAAGGGTGTGCTGCATGTCCTTTGCATATATATATATATATATATATATATACATATATATATGTGTGTATATATATATATATATACATATATATATATGTGTGTATATATATATATATATATATGTATGTATATATATGGTTGTGGCTTGCTGCTTTTGTGGTACTCCTGACAGAGGCAGTGGGGGTGTCTCTAACTCTTTTGTCTGATCTTAGGACCCTTTTCTCCTGTTGGGTTCCCTCGCTCAGCTTTGAGGTGAGGTTGGCCTGGTATTACTTTGTCTTGCTGTGTCATGTTTGATTGACGTTTCTGGGAGGCCTGGTCTCTTCTAGGAGGAGATGGGGGTGGGGTGGGGATAGGGGTAGGGGAGAGGTGAGGTGTGTGGAAGGACTGGCAGGAGGAGAGAGAGAGAAGCTGAGGTCAATATGTCTGCATGGGAAAAGAATGAAAACTGTAGTTGTTTGTTTTTAAGGAAATCAAAGCTAGTGTGTGTGTGTGTGTGTGTGTGTGTGTGTGTGTGTGTGTTTTAAAGGTTAATGGGTCATTTTGTGTCAAATGGGAGGTCTTCAGTTTTCTTTGAGTTTCTGTGTTAATTAGAATGTCTCTGAAATTGCCACATATTTAGTGTTTTAAAATGAAGTACTGACAACTGCAGAAGAAAATGCTATCTACTGTGCTTCAACCCAGACCTTTCCATCCCAAACCCATTGGAATCCAAAGAAAGAGGGAAAATGGAACCAAAAGTAGTCTATGGCCTAGGCTGAATTAATTGCCACTGGTAATTGTCTTCATTATTTTTCCATTGATGTCATAAAGTACCATGACCAAGGTAAAAATGTTTCATTTGGTTTATGGTTCCAGAGGATTAGAGTCCATGACAGTATAGCCAAGGAACTGCCAAGAGCAGAGTCTGCTGTAGCTTTCATAGTCCTAACGTCTGTTCTTGGCTACTTCTTCCTTTTGACTTTCATTCCTATGCTCCAATCGTGAGGCAAAGGTCTGTGTGTCCCTAAATGGATACACAGAGAAGGGCGAGCCAACCTTCCAAAAGGCTCTGTCTAGGGTTTTACTGCTGTGACACCATGACCAAGGCAACTCTTATAAGGACAACATTTCATTGGGGCTGGCTGACAGGTTCAGAGGTTCAGTTCATTATCATCAAGGGGGGAGCATGGCAGCATCCAGGCAGGCCTGGTGCAGGAGGAGCTGAGAGTTCTACATCTTCATGTGAAGGCAGAATACTGGCTTCCAGGTAGCTAGGATGAGGGTCTTAAAGCCCACACCCACAGTGACACATCTATTCCAATAGGGCAACACCTTCTAGTAGTGCCACTCACTGGGCTGAACATTTACAAATCATCACATTCTACTCCGTGGCCCCCATAGGCTTTTTCAAACATATGAGTCAATGGGGACGATACCTAAAATGTCTTTGTTTCTTTCCCCCCCCCCCCCCCCCCGGAGCTGGGGACCGAACCCAGGGCCTTGCGCTTCCTAGGCAAGCGCTCTACCACTGAGCCAAATCCCCAGCCCCGGGGACGATACCTAAACGTAGCATAATGCAAAATACATTTAGTCCAACTTCCAAAGTCCCCATAGTTTATAGCAGTCTCAACAGTGTTAAAAGCCCAAGGTTCAAAATCTCTTCTGAAAGTCATACAATTACTTAACTGTAATCTCCAAAGCAAGACAGGAAACCAGCTGGGCAAACTTCAAACTCTGCATCTCCATGTCTGATGTCAAAGCGGTCTTCAGATCTCCAGCATCTTTTTTATCTTTGTTGACTGCAACAAACTTCTTTTCCTCGGCTGGTTCCAATCCCTGTTAGCAGCTTTCCTCAGTAGATAGCCCATGGCTCTGGCATCTCAAACATTTTGGGGTTTCCAAAGCAACTTCAATGTTGCATTTTCTTGTTTCAATGTGTGAGATCCACACATGATCTTCTGGGCTCCTCCAGAGGGCTGGCTTCACTTCTCCAGCTCTGTCCTCTGTAGCCCTCTAAGCTCAAGTTGATCTACTCCACTGCTGCTGCTATTCTTGGGGATCATCCCATGGTACTGGCATCTTCAATACACTGGGGTCTTCCACTGCAACAGAGGTTCAACAATAGACTCTCATATGCTCTCTTCATGGTGCCAAGGCTCAGCTCCTTTGCATGACCCCTTCAGTCCTAGGCCATCAACTGCAACTGAGGCTGCACCTTCACCAATGGCCTTCCATGGCCTCTCACAGCACCAAGCCTCAGCTGCTCTCCATGACCCCTTCATGCCTTCAAAACCGGTACCATCTAGGAGACTCTTATACATTACCAAGTCCAGCTGCAGTACAAGGTACAACCTTGGCTATCACTGGAGCAGTTTCTTTGTGCTCTCAGAAAACACTTCCCAGAAGATTTCACCTCAGTGATGCTGAAGATATCTACACATATCTCGTCACATTAAGACCTTCCATTCCAAGTCCCCAGCATCATCTGCAGCCTGCACCAAGCAGCCCAAACACAGATTGAATGAAGGATTGACAGTGGGAACTGTAACAGGATAGGTCAAAGCAGTATGTGCACTATACATGTGAATGTATAGAAAATGCGACAGCCAACTTTAATTTTGGAGGCAAATTGGGTTATGAACTGAAGAAGGCTTAGAGGAACCCAGCCCTTCCTAGGACCATTTGTCAGGTACACAAGAATAGTTAAGCAGTGTAAGAAGAACTTTCAACAGACCCTGTAGAGAACGGTGATTTCATGGTAAATCCTTACACACACACACACACACACACACACACACACACACACACACACACTCATTAATAAGAAGTTTTCTTAAGTCCTCTGAGTAACTTAGACTTTTGATAATAAGTTATTCCATCACTTGAGCAGTGTTGTGGACTGAATGCAGAATGACCCCAGAGGCTAATGTTTCAGACATTGGAGGCTTTCTGGGGAAGGCACCTCTGGAGGAAATAGAGCCATAGGCATGCCTTTGAGGGTTACGTTAGCTTCCAAGTCCTAGCCCCACTCTGATCCCTGCTCGGCCTTGAAGCACGCTGCTCTGCTCTGCTCTGCTCTGCCGCACACCCAAGCACTAGGTCAAGCAAACAGAGGTGGAAACCCTCTGAGTCTTGAAAAAAATAGTTTCTCCATATATTGTTTTTGCTAGGTATTTTGTCACAATGATGAGAAAATTAATCCAAGGAACAGTTGTCAGAAACCTTCCCAAGTGGGAACTGAACAGCCAGATAGCCCATTGGCAGTTAACCAGATGGCCTCCAAGAGAGCCTAGTTATTTTCAATGCACCACCAGCACTATGAGTAACATTTCACTCTAGCTGCGGGGAGCATAGCTAGGGAAGCCAGGACTCCTGCTCCAGAAGGCTTCACCCCAGTCATGACCACCTAGACACTCCACCTGGGTCTTGGAGGACATCACTTTGAGGATAAGACTCAGTCTGTTGTAAAAGAAGCAGCTTTTTTGGTGATGAGTGAGATATACACTTACCTTTGGATATAAGGATAAGTTTTAGAATGCAGTTAGGAATTATATTGGTTGGAGAAAGTGGTAATATTTATAGTAATAGTAATAGTAGGTACTCCTTAAGGCCCATGACCTTATTAAGTATGGAAGGTTAACACTATTAGGTATGACTTCCCTGTAAAGATGTGAAAACACTCAATAATCCACTTTATTCTATCTCGTCATTGACAATTAAAGAGTAGGAGTCACTAAACCACTCCATGGAGTTCTCTCCCAGAGGAAACATCAGGAAGCAGTGGTTCCTTTTCATCCTCAACACTCCTTGGGACTGTGGGTAGGGCTCCATTGGCAGAGCGCTCACCTAGCAAGCACAAAGCCTAGGATCTCGTGCTCAGCACCAGAGAAGCCTGGTGTGGTATCACATGCCTCTGAGGTCATTCTCAGGCAAGCCAAGGATGCATGAGTGATCCTGTGCAAAAACTAAATAATCATCATCTATTGCAAAGGAACCTAAAGGGACTGTGGAATGTGAAGCCCTAAATCATACACACAGGCGTACTGTACACATCCATGCATGGCTCAGGGATCATGGTGGAAGACAGAAAAATAAGAACCAGAGGTGCTGGGTGACTACAAGGAAACTTTTCTGGACAAAGCAGGGCAGTTTACTCTTAAGAGTTCACAGCAATTTGAGACATCTTGCACAAGACAAGTGAGGCTATGACAGACAGAACTCCAGAATGGAGATGGAAGGAGGGCACTACATCAGACTGCTGGCTGAGGAGCTCCTCACAAGTAGTAGCTGCTGGGAGAGAGTTGGTGTCCCTTACAGATGTAGCCATGGCCAGTAGACATCACCCTGCAGTGATGACCACACATACCAGAGGGTACAGGTGTCAGCTGATCAAGAAAACAAGAGAGATGGTCAGGCCGTGTGGATAGAAAGGTGAGATAGATCTGGAAGGGGGGGCAGTGAATTTCATCAAACCCATTGTACAGGATCATCAAAGAAAAAATAAAAATGATAATGAAAGCAGATAAATAAAAATAAACACCCAACAGCATTGAAGAACTGCAAAACACTTTTCAAACTTTGGCATTTCTCTTAGTGTTTCTGTGGATCCATCCCTACTGTTAAAGTCCCTTCCTTGGGGCTAGTGGATGGGTGAGGTGAGCAGTGCTACTCTCCCTCCAAAGGCCTTAACAACACAGCATGTGATTTACCACAGGGAACCAAGGCCTTTACTGAGCTTACTGATAGAGCACGGCAGGAGTGTGGGTGATGTCTTTACTGAGTATGCTTGATGGCTTTTCCATACATGCAGAGATGGCGTCCAAGCATCCACATCCAATTTCCTCACAGCATTGTGGGCCTCTGTTCTAGTGCTTGCTGCTTGAAAGCCAATTCTTCAGAACAGAGAGCTGGTGAGGAAAAGAAGTCATTAATTCAGGGGCAATCCTTGCTTATGAAGGGCATGCCAGCATCAAAGCACCCACTTTGAGAAGCTGGATATACACAGAGCTTTGTTAGAGAAGGGAGAGTAGGGCACAAGGCTCCTGTGAGGGCTATCTACTGATGCCCAGTGGCTTCTGTAGTTCAGGGCGAGAGTCTCCTTTTTTCTTCTCCAGCAGGTGCAAAATTGGCCTCTAAGGCTACTTCCTGCTGCTCTCTAGACAACCTTTCTTCTCTGTAGATTAAGCTTCATGGTGAGTGACATGTGTTGTGTTACTTGACTTGAAGAACTAAAGGACAAGGAGGATCATTCATGGCGTGGTCGTAACCTGAAGGAGCCAGCCTTGTAGGGTTTATGAGTGTAGAGAGAGATAATTTAACAGCTAGCACCTTAGTCACGGACATACAATCTTTATATTGTCTTCAGATTCAATAGGCTTTGGCCACTTAGGTGTTTTGTTGTGACTTTGCTTTAGAAATATGAATGCCAAGCAAAGGAAAGAGAAGTCACCTTGCAAAGGACAAATGCAGGCAACAGGACAAAAGCGTTGCTGTGGCTCCAATAAGGGTGAGGTCAGCCCTGCTCTGTGAAGGAAGGGACCTGTGTCCAAGTTCTTGGCCACAATTCGTCTCATACTCACATGATAGATTCTTACTTTCCTGCCTCAGATTTACTGTTTGGGATAGAATGTCCCTCCTCCCCTCCATCTCCCCTCCCTCTCCCTCCCTCTCTCCTCTCTCTCTCCTCCTCCCCTCCCTCTCCCTACTCTCTCCCATATTTTCCTTCTTCCCTCTCCCTTTCTACTCTCAACAGTGAGTTGAATCAAGTCAGGAAACTAAGGATAGTCATCAGATAGGCGACGATTGGTTGTACAATCAGCAAAGGCATCTCTTCTGTCTCCAGCTTTGGAGGATGTCATTGACCAATTCTGATAATGGAGTCTGCAGATTACAGTAACTGCCATTTCTTAAGAATTATTTTTTGAATTTCTGTTTACAATACAGGAATGCTTATAGAAAAGCAAGCTTCCTGTGGCTCTGGAAGCAGAAATCAACATCAGTCAAGTTGTTCAGAGTCCTGGCCAAGTGCTGAAGCCCTCCATTATTCTGTCTACCCTTTGATCAAAAGGCAGTGCAGACACTTTTCCAGAGTGCTTGCAAACAGAGATTACAGTGAACTTGGCAATGACATACCTCATCGTAACCTGATTGTGCTTTAGCCCAGTGTTAGAAGTATAAAGATGCTTGCTTGCCATTTTCTTTTATAGCATAGCTTAAAATCCATCTTTTCAACAGGGTATTAAATTTCAGTGTCAGTTTTCATAAACTCAGAATGTAAAGTAGGAAAATTATTGTGAGAGGAGAGTCAGCCCGAGGTAAGCACAAACAGTGGCCTGTGAATTAACAACTTTGGCTACTGAAAAGGAATCTACCACAGTTGAAGCAGTGGAGACGGCTCCATGGGTCGGAGCACTTGTGGCTCAAACCTGACACCCTGAACTGAGTCCCCAGAGCTCATGGAAAGGCTGGGCAGCACCCAGCAGTAACTGCAGCCCCCAGCAAGAGACAGGAGGAGACAGGAGACTGGAGCCAGCCTGGGCGAGCTGCGTGTACCAACAGCAATGGACATCCCGCTTTACCAAGGCAGAGGGAGAGAGCCTCCTTCTCACAGTTGTCTACTGACCTCTGCCTGCATGCTGTGGCACACACACACACACACACACACACACACACACACATGCACACACACTCATACAGAGACACGAACGCACACACACAGACACGTGCACACACATACACAAATGCACACACACGCACATACACGTAAATAAGTAAACATTAATTTCATTCAATATGCTTTAGTACAAGCATTCATACCTCTAGCAAGTTGAGGATTCAGTAGACACGGTGAATCCATGTTTAAAATGAATCACCCAGGTGATTCTGAGTACTCCACGTCCAGAATGGAGTACTCTGTTGTCTTCAGCCGTAACCAAAGAAAACAGATGCTTTGGGAGGTCACCAACATGTCAGCTGCAAGCTTTGTTTGTCTTGCTTTTAAACGTAAGAGCTTACTCCTGAGCTTCTCTTGGGTTATTTCAAAACAAGTTTTGCAAATACCCTAATGTCGGCTGTGCAGAGTCCACAGTAAGAGGCTTCCTAGGCTCTGCGCACTCCCCTGAGTTCCCGGCCCACAGTGGGTGCACTGTGCACATGTATTGATTGAATAGACAGACGGTGCTTCTGCAGAGAGGTGCTGGTCAGCACATTTATGCAGATCGTGGTGTGTGTAAGGAAAACTGGTTTGCCTGTCGTACAGCCTGTGGTATAGCAATAAGCACGGGGGCTCTGTTTCTCAACTGCTGGTTTTTGGTCAACACTGCTATTAATAGTGCTTTATCGGGATTTAGAATTCCCTTTCTTTTGTCCTGCCTGGTTACATTTAGATGTTCCTTGGCCTTCCAGCTGTGCCAAGTGCTATGACTTGTGGTGACCTGCCCTGGCAGAGAAGAGGAAGTGTTGTGTCAGACTGCAGGGATCAGAGTGGAAGGCAAGGGTGTGACATTCCCTCTGGGTTACGCTGGCTTTGGGCAGGCTTCTGTCTCTGGTGCCAGGCAGCTGTCTTCTCTGATCTTTGCTTCAGCAAGACTTTGTGTCAACTAAAACTGGTTTTATATAGGTAGAGAATTCAACTGCATATTGTTAATCAGAATACAATTCTGTCATTATCATAGGCTCTTTCTTAGGTGGTGTTGGGGTTCTTGTTTTATCTCAACATATTAAATGAAATAGTAAACACATTTTTTACTTCATAGCTATCAAAAAAACATTTATCAGGATAATGTTTTCTTTTTAAAATCATGCTGGGCAGTTAACATATGTTGTCACTTGGATTAGAAATGGATGGACCTATGGAGCCTTGGACCTGGCTCAGTAGTTAAATTGCCAGCCCTGTAAGTGTGACACCGAAGTCAGAATCCCCAGAAACCATGACAAATGTCAGTGGGCCACAAGCTGGCCAGAAGGACTGGCCATGTCCAGGAGCTCAGACTCCTTTCTTAGTAAATAAGGGAACAGAACAAGGGAAGATCACCCTGACACCAACCCCAGGCCTCCACAGGCACCCACAAAAGTGCGTGTGCACCCGCAGAGGCCCCTCTCACACAGAAAGGACAAGTGTGCACTCAGCCCAGCTGCTCTGCTGTGTGCTTTCCCATTCGAAGAGCAGCCTTTAACTCCCTGCGTGGGTACAAAGC
This sequence comes from Rattus norvegicus, assembly GCF_021556685.1. NCBI lineage: Eukaryota > Metazoa > Chordata > Mammalia > Rodentia > Muridae > Rattus > Rattus norvegicus. The sequence goes on along the minus strand of NC_141541.1, from coordinate 125,414,043 downwards.
ATTCCAACCATCGTCACCCCCACACCCTCTCCTCCGAAGTCCATGCCCTACTTCTCAGCTCTCTTAACTTTGTGTCCCCCCACCAAAAAAATAATCTGGTAGTCTAGTCTCGGTGCTCATGGCGATGGGGCCATTTAGAGGAACACTGTGGACCTCAGAGGACATACCCTTTAAAGAAAACCAACTTCCCCCACCACCAACTGCCTATAGCTCCGTGCTTGTGATGTGAGCTTTACAAACATAATTGAACTTGGTACCCTAGAGCCCTAATTAAGAAGAAATATGCAACGACTTTAATGAGCTTTTTATATTTCAAAAGCATTCTATACTAAATACATATCAAGAAAATTAGCTATTCTTTCAAAGAATTATAAAAATTTACCCTGGAAATTCATAATAGAGTTTTGCAACAAGCAGAGGTCCTGTATAAAAACCTTATGATAACCAAAATTAAGCAGGTAAGGAAAAGCTATAAAAACCATATGATAACCCAAATTAAGCAGGTAAGGAAAAGCTATAACAAAATCTTTTACGTTTTAAGCTAAGTAAAGATAAATTTTTTAAAAAAATATTAAAGTTTATTCTTTCTATTTCTGTGTTACTTAGAAGAATTCTCTCTGGGTGGTTAAGGTTATGAATTAGATGGAATTGATTAAAGATGCAGCTATTACTGTGTTCATAATTTCCCTTAGTTGTCTCCGAGACAGAAGGTTTGCTGAAAGAACTGGAGAAAATGCTGCAGCAAGTACAGGAGCCCACGGCAAGAGAGGACGGGCCAGGGCTCGAGCAGGTCAGTGTGCGGAGGCACCACCCAGCCTCAGGGTCTCTGTCCACTTTAATCAGGCACAGCACCTTTCTCCATGTCTGAAGCTTGATCATCATGATATTAATAAACTAGAAGCTGTCAAGAAACCAAACTATATTCCTGGAAAACTAAGTGTCTGCACGAGGTAGCTCTAAGTTTAGATCTTGGGGTTGGGATGAAGGAAGGTGCAGGCTTCCTGTAGCAGAGGTGGACCTCACTCATCTGGCCATCGTGAAACAATGCCTGACCTAAATGAGGAGAAATGAGTACAAGAGTTCCCAGTTCATCTTGGAGGTTGTGCTGGTGCAGGGCACGTCATATCCGGGTGAGACAGGAAGCAGGGGAGAGAAGACAGGAGAGGCCCAGGGCAGGGAGCATGGGCGTGCTCCCAGTGACCTGCTTCCAGCAGCGGGGCCCTCTGGCCTGCCACTCCCTATCTCCCAGTAACACCGCTGGATTCTGACTTGAGTAGGTCAGCTGTGTTATGAATGTGTCATAGAACTCATGGTTGGTTAGCCCAAAGTCCTCACGGGCTGTCTCTACAGAAGCCCAAACTGACACACCTGCTTTCCGAATGCCATTAATTCTATGGAGATTTCTTAACCCAGTGATGTTGACAGTTGTAGATGAATAGCAGTCGACTCCCCCCATGCTTGCAATCTTTCCAGGTGAGAGAAGTGAGGTACACAGTAGCAGATCCCTGGAACAGGGGAGTAGCTTGGTGGGACCTTTTCTATCCCATCGATGCACTGAGACTTGTGCATGTCTTGGCCACTGAAAGGCAAAAAACCCCCCAGTGTTAACCAAGCAGAGGTGGAGCTCACCAGAACACGCTTCATTAATTCATTCCGATGCATACTGCGCCCCAGTCAAGAGAGCACACCAGGCCAGTCCCCGGTACAGTCACTGGAGCTTCATTACCTTATTATTACTTGTTAATAACGTGGACCTAGTGTACATCCAGGTTCTGTTGCTGAGGACTGTGCCACTGCTCTAAGGACATGTCCTACCCAAAGAACTGTCTGAAGAGTTAGACCAGCCTCACTTAGTCCCTTAGCCGGGATGGAGACGTGGCTCTTTCATCCTGTTCTAGCTCCCCTGCAGACAGAGCCTTCCCTGGTGGTGTGGGCTCTCTGTGCAGTAGGAGCTGGCCTCACATGAGTCTGCCTGTCTCGGCTGTAACTCCTGAGTGCTGGAATCATTGGTGCTCAGCTAAAGATGAGTCTTTAACGCCCTTCTTACTAAGTTAAAGGTTAAGGAAAGCATACAGAATCTAGCATCCTGGAAATGAATGTGTTAGAGGAAGTAAGCATCAGCCCTTGCTGACTTAGAAAACCCAGAAAGCTCCCAGTCAGTGCCAGCAGCGCAGCTGCCCTGATCTGCAGGCTGAGTCAGCCTACAGTGCTTCTCCGCCATGCTTCCAGTACACAGGCTTCTTCCCATGTATGGCTGCACTTGTAAACAGGGTGTGTAGACTGGTGACATGGGTTATATACAAATTGTGTGTGTGTGTGTGTGTGTGTGTGTGTGTGTGCGCGCGCGCGTGTGATATGTGTGCGTGTGTGATATGTGTGCATGTGTGATGTGTGAGTGTGTGATATGTGTGTGTGTGATATGTATTTGTGTGTGTGTGTAATATACAGCTATCTATACGGTAATACAAATTATAATGCAAATATAAGTACACACATTACTCCTCCTTAGCCATTGTGTGCTCAGTTCAACACTGCATGGTTTTATGCAGTGTGTTTTGTGTTTTGTGGTTTTTGGTTTTTCCCCCTTTTTTCTTTCCTTTTCAGTCCCAGCAGTTTGTCTTTTCAAAAATACAGCCTGACTGGTTTTTATAGTGACATCCTGGGGTTTTTACAGCCATAGATTCGCTTCTGTTTTGCCATTAGAACTAGTAGCTTGATGGAATAGAAATCACTTTTGATTTTTATTTCTAATGCTCACATGCATAGTTTTAATACAGCCCCAGGTAGGCCTTCTTTTGTTTTAGATTCTTATATTGTTCTGTGTTTCAAAGGCATTTAGGAAGTGTGGGAGTTACTTATTTTACCTCACCACCAGGTGAGCAGCTCCTGCAGGCTTCACTGGTAGCTCCTGAAGGGCTCTGGATGCCTGGGCCTCCTCACTGTTAATGAGCAGAGCAGCCATGAAGCCAACCATTAAAGTGCAGCGATTTCCACCTTAAAAGTAAAGAAATATCACATCCCCCTGGGATTTGTTCTTTTATTTCTTCTTTCTTTTCATTGTTTCTGCAAAGAATGTGGCTTCTACTTAAAACTGGAGATGTTCCCAATCTGCACTGTGTTGATTCTGAGCAGATGCCATGTGACCCCTTTCAGAGTTGTGAATTTGCTGTTTTCTTCGTCATGAAGGCAGAGAGCGCACATGCCCACCCACAATCAAAGCTCTTCTCTGTGTGCTCTGGTAGATGAGCTTCCTCCCCTGAGCCCCTCCCAAGGACGCTCTTCTTTAGCTAATGTGAACACTGCTGACAAGCTGGTCTGACTTGGCAACGATGAGAAGTTAATCAGACTTTGGTATAGCCACCTCGTTTTTAAATAGATAATCTGAATGCAAATAAGGATGTTTGCCAAATAATTATTTGGGTTAAAAGACACATATTATATCAGGAACTGCATGCATATCCTTGTCTTTTCATCGCATGAGCTGGTCTTTCTGTAGTTGGTCTTGAAACTGAGACTCATGTTAGTAGATGTGTGCACAGTGCGTCACTACTGCCTTTCCCATCTAAGCTATAACAAGGACTATTGTGGGTAAAGTAAATACTTATTAAAAATGGCCACAGAATATGTAACTAAAGCTATTTTAATATGTATTTCATATAATATTTTAAAAAACTAACCAATATAGAAAACTCAGATGGAAGATCATAGTATCCCAAGATATAACTGAAAATATGAGGAGATGACATGGGCAGTGTGACAGTGTAGACACACACGCACTCACGCACACACACGCACACACGCACACACACACACACACTCACACAGACATGTACACACGCACACATATACACTCACACACTCACACACAAACACACACACTCACACACTCACACACAAACACACACACACTCACACACTCACACACACTCACACACATATACACACATGCACACATATACACTCACACACACTCACACACTCACACACATATACACACATATACACACACTCACACACAAACACACACATATACACACACAAACACACTCACACACATATACACACGCGCACACACACACACTCACACACACACTCACACAGACACTCACACACAAACACATATACACACAAACACACTCACACACATATACACACATATACACACTCACACACAAACACACACACACTCACACACTCACACACACTCACACACATATACACACACGCACACATATACACTCACACACACACTCACTCACACACATATACACACACAAACACACTCACACACACACTCACACACACACTCACACAGACACTCACACACAAACACATATACACACACAAACACACTCACACACATATACACACATATACACACTCACACACAAACACACACACACTCACACACACTCACACACATATACACACACGCACACATATACACTCACACACACACTCACTCACACACATATACACACACAAACACACTCACACACATATACACACACGCGCACACACACACACTCACACACACACTCACACAGACACTCACACACAAACACACACATATACACACACACACTCACACACATATACACACATATACACACTCGCGCACACACACATACACATATACGCACACACACACTCACACAGACACTCACACACAAACACACACATATACACACACACACACTCACACACATATACACACATACACATATGCACACATACACACACACTCACACTCACACACACAAACACATATACACATGCACACACATACATACACACACATATACACACACGCACACACTTACATACGCACAAACACTCACACTCACACATACACACACACATACACACACATACACACACACTCCCACATACACACATGCACCTGTGCATGTCTTTAGTGGACTTCATGTTATATACAACACTTATCACCTGACCACCTGCACAGAAAACCCTGTGCACTGATGTGTGGGAGGAATACTGACCTCAAAAATGAAGCAGTCTTCTGTAGCTGTGGTGAGCTGTGTGGAGGAGCAGCTGTAGTTATGGTGTGTGGAGGACCTGCTGAGGCTGTGGTGAGCTGTGTGGAGGACCTGCTGAGGCTGTGGTGAGCTGTGTGGAGGACCTGCTGAGGCTGTGGTGAGCTGTGTGGAGGAGCAGCTGAGGCTGTGGTGAGCTGTGTGGAGGACCTGCTGTAGCTGTGGTGAGCTGTGTGGAGGACCTGCTGTATTTTGATCAACTGTACGGCTCTTTTTGCAGTTGTCTCAGTGCAGCCTGGAAGCTCCGACAGGCAGTCCATTTGAGAGTTGCCATGAAGAGGACTGTATTGTGTCTGACTGGACAGGACTTAAAGCTGGGGAATGTATTGAGACTGTAACTAACGGTTTAAAAATGATAGAAGCCCTAATATCTGAATTTTAGGGTGGTACCCAAAAGTTAATTATAAAAACAGTCACAGTCTTTATATTTTGTTTTCAAATATCTTAAAATGTTTAATGAATTAGGGATAAAAATTGGTATTTGTTATAAATTTTACTTTGTGAATGTCCATGACTGTGGGAGTGTATCAAATGGCATTAAGTTATAATTAGGATTAAAAAATCTTTATGTTTGTATTTGTAAACTTTTTGTTTGCTTTTATTTTACAGTTGTTTATGAAACTTAATCGTAAACAAGTGCTATACATGAGTGTTTCACCCTTCTTTAAATATGACTATTGGAATGGCTACCTGTTCTGTTAACAAGTTTCAGTGAGAACTCAAATGTAACACATGTACAAAGTGTTTTTGTAGTTCGATGGAACTTTTAAGCTATAAGGAAATATTAAAGATATAGTCATAATAAAGTTTGAGAATTCTCAAAAGACAAAAATGTCAGTTGTTTTATTGCATTGGAAACAGTTATTCCTCCACATGGCTCCTAAGCGTTGCAGACTCTGGAACTTTGGAACATCCGGGTCCTGGCCCCTCCCTGCTGAGTCAGTGTCTGTGCGGGTGAGGCTGGGGTGCGGAAAGCACATCAAGGCAAGTCGGCGCCTTCTGTATGAGATGCCCCGTGCTACAGGGAAGGCAAATGCATGCCATTCCTCAATGGTGTCATGAGCAGTCACAGTGCATGTCCGTACTTGAAGATAAAAATAGCGGGCCACCTAATGAAGATAACAGCCACACACCAGCGGGGAGGTGTTAGAAATGGAATGTGGCTTCACAGAGAAGAGCTGACACGAAACTACCCTCAGAATGAGCTTCATTAGGAGAGAGCCTCAAACCATGGAGAACCATGATCAGGCCTCGAAGAGGGACAGCGCTGTGAGAGCAGCTGCCTACTGTCACATCCTAAGCTCTGAGATGACAGACAGACCCTTCAGGACCAGAGGACAAAGGCCTCTGACTCATAGACACTGAAGCAGGTAGCAAGTTCCATTCCCATGGCTAAATCTGACCTACCCTGTGTGGCCCAAAGCAGGAAGGCACTAATAAAGACCAGCAGTAATGTAAGGTTGTTCCTGGTCTAAGAAGTGAGAGCGGAGCCTGCTCTCAGCAGCTAGTGGGAGGGAGAATACAAGGCCACAGCACAGCCTGCTTTATCATCAGCTCTTCTCAGGAGAGAGAACTGCAGGAAGGGGTGCGGCCTGATTCTGAGAGAACAGGAAGCAGCTGAAGGGTCTGTAGCTCACCAGTGAGAGAAACGGGAGCAAGTAAGCAACCCTAGTGAGGGGCCGGCAGGTTGGTGACCACAGAGTTAAGGCCGGTTCTGTTCAAGGAAGACCTGGATGTCCCAGCGAAGGGCAGCGCTCCGGGCAGAAGAGCCATGTCTAGAATTAAATGCCCAGTCTGACCATGGGACTGACTTGTAATCAGACCATAGTGAGGCTGGCATGCATGAGAGGGCAGCAGACAGACATTACTGTGCCAGCCTCTGCCCCCGTGTCTGAGGGAATCCATTGCCCTGATGTTAGCTCAGATTGTCAGCCTCCACATCAAGAGCCTTAGGGGTGTCAGCAGGCAGCCAGCGACTGGCTGGTGAGGTGTCTGCACAGTCTTATTAAACCCCCAGCTGCCTGGAAAGAGCACACCACCACAACAGAGTTTTCAATGGCAAGGGTCTCTGCCTGACAGGGATGTCACAGGTAGATACTTTCATTTGTCCTCCATGAAAGCTTGGTATCATTTTCGTCTGTTCAAGTCAAACTTACAAACCTTATTACTTCAAGTTCATCGGATGCTTACAACAGCCCCCTTGGTTCTCTCTGTTCTCAGAATCGCGTTGGTGAGGAGCTAATGGATTTTTAACCAACTCAAGCAACTGAAAGGTCTGGTCTGTAGTGCATCAGACACATCAGACAGCTGCTGTTAACTCTCTGAGAGCAGTGGCTATGACAGGAGTTCCCCGTGTGTGTGTGTCTGTGTGTGTGTGTGTGTGTGTCTGTGTGTGTGTCTGTGTGTCTGTGTGTGTGTGTCTGTGTGTGTGTGTCTGTGTGTGTGTGTCTGTATGTGTGTCTGTGTGTCTGTGTGTGTGTATGTGTGTGTGTCTGTGTGTGTGTCTGTGTGTGTGTCTGTGTGTGTGTCTCTGTGTGTGTATGTCTGTGTATGTGTGTCTGTGTGTGTGTATCTGTGTCTGTGTGTGTGTCTGTGTGTCTCTGTGTGTGTCTGTGTGTGTGTGTCTGTGTGTGTGTGTCTGTGTGTGTGTATCTGTGTGTGTGTGTCTCTGTGTGTGTGTCTGTGTGTGTGTCTGTGTGTGTCTGTGTGTGTGTCTGTGTGTGTCTGTGCGTGTTTGTGTCTGTGTGTCTGTCTGTGTGTGTGTCTGTGTGTCTGTGTGTGTGTGCACGTTCGCGTGTGTCTGTGTGTGCGTGCGTGTTCCTAGAGGTGAGGGCTATATGAGTTTTATGACCTGCCTGCCCAGTGCATGACTTACATGTTGACAGTTACCACTTTGATATTGACTTGACATTTCCTGGCGCTGGCAGTCTAGCAGGAATGTGTCGCTTTGTATTCTTAGATACCTTTAGGGATTGTTTGTTTGTTTGCTCTCCCTAACTCCTCCCAGACTCTTTACAACAGGCATCCGCTACAATTCTGTAAGGTATCCAGCAAGCTCCAAGCGCTACGATCAGACAATTAAAACCTCTCCTTTGAGCTGGGACGTCTACAAGGCTCTGTCCATCTGCTCGGCTGGTTTCAGTGAATCTCACTTATGTCTGTGGTCAGCCTCAAGTCTGCTTGGCCAAGGCTCCATTGACCTTTGTAGGCTCCCCCTCATATGTCTGGGGAGCAGACAACTGCTCTCTGACCTAGAGCATCCCTAGGTGGGGATGTCAGCGCAGTTTGATTCTGCTTCATATTTCACTTTCCCTCTTGCCCCAGGCTAACCCAGACTTGTTCTCACGAAGACAGCAAAGCAACCAGAGTAAGAAAGAGCCTCACTGTCAGGTAGTTGGTTAGATATTAACAAGCTTGGAGGACAGGGTTTCTGGACCCCTCTCCCTAATAATTACAATGATACAAAGCCAAGGACTAGAGCAGCAGGGTTCTAATTAGTCCTCAGCTGCCCATGGGTCATCGATAGATAACGAAAGTGGGTTTCAGAGCCCCAAATCCTACATGCTTTCCATCTAGAAGTGGGCTTTCTGATTAAAGAACAAGGACATATGGTGATTCCTCATCTCATTAGAAGGAACCCAAGTGGGTCTGTCAATCACCAGGACAAAGCAATGTCCCCCGCCACAAGAAGATCTGCTTGTAGAAAAGTGACATAAGACATGCTTGGGATATAGATCAGTACGATGGCCCCTTTGGACATTGTCTAGTCTTACCCCTCGAGAATGGGTTCCGCATAACTCTGATCTATCTCCTACCTATGTTCTACATAGCATTAAGCCTTACCTGAATTATGGAAGGCGCAATGATCTGAGCGATGAGGAGAATCCAGAGAAAGACCCCAGTGACAGTGCCAGGCAGGGAAGGATGCTTCTGTTTGTACCTGCCACTTGCTCATTAAAGAAGAGAATGTTTCACTTGCTGTCTTAAGAACGTCAGACAAATTGTCGTTGATGGCTGAAACCCTCACAAACTTACTTTCAGGTGAATATGTACTTTGAAGAGCATTTATGAATTTATAGCCAAATAGAAGTCCCCACTTTTTCTTTTTAACAGTTAATGTAAATATTTGCATACTATAAAATTGTTCTACAACATGGTTTTACTAGTCCCTTGATATTTTATTACACTTATATCGACATATAGTGAATTATCCTCTTACACTGGACATTTAAATTGTTTTAATTTTCATAATTATAAACAAAAATCCATCATTCCATTCTTGCATGCATGTACAAGTGTTTCCTAGTCTGTCTTGAGAGACAAATTAATGGTCCAGTACCAACGTACAGTTTTAAGGCTATCTGTGCCCACTGAGTTTTATCAGCCAAGTCAGGCATACACAGGTTTCTGAGGGAGGACATTGCTTATAACTATGTTGGGCTAAGCTTCACTTACAACCAGGGACTATGAGATGGGCAGGCTGCTGTTTTCTTTGGAGTTTTTGTCTTGTTTTTTTTTGCTAATTCCTTAAAAAGTGGTCAAAACGAGCCTCAGAGTAGCTCATAGAAGAACATCATATAAAAGTAATAAATTAGATGGTCGGTAGGGACAGCATATATTAGAAGACATGACTGGTCTCTTGCTTCAGTCGTGACATGTATTTTCAGTAAATCATTATGAAGAAATATCAGTGGAGAATCACTTCTCTATGAAACAGTCTGGTGGGATGATAGAATTTTGGGCCATTTCCATGTAGGCATAGACAGGGAAGTAGCTAGCACTCCAGAGGGACATCACTGTGAAGGTCCTCGATGAGCTGGTCATGCAGCTTGCCTCTTGCATCATGAGCCTGACCACTGAGTGTTTCCTACTAGACTCTACCTTCCTCTGGGTCACATCGTTAGTGTTTATAATAAAAGCCCGTTCTTCCACCCGTGTGTGTGTTTGGTTGATGTTTTTCTCTTTTATTGGATAATTTTTATTTACATTTCAAATGTTATTCCCTTTCCAGGTTTCCCATCCATAAGGCCCCTATTCCATCCTCCCTCCCTCTGCTTCTGTAAGGATGTTCCCCCACCCATCCACCCACCCCTTCCCATCTCCCCACCCTGACATTCTTCTACATTAGGGCATCAAGCCTTAGCAAGACCAAGAGCTTCTCCTCCCATTGGTGTCCAACTCTGCTACATATGCAGCTGGAGTCATGGGTCTGTCCATGTGTACTCTGGGTAGTGCTTTAGTCTCTGGGAGTTCTGGTTGGTTGGTATTGTTGTTCTTATAGGGTTGCAAGCCCCTTCAGCTCTTTCAATCCTTTCTCTGACTACTCCAATGGGGACCCTGTTCTCAGTTCAATGGGTGGCTGCCAGCATCCACCTCTGTATTTGTCATTGAGAGGCTTTGGCAGAGCCTCTCAGAAGACAGCTATATCAGGCTCCTGTCAGCATGCACTTCTTGGTATCAGTAATGTTGTCTGGGTTTGGTGGCTGTATATGGACTAGATCTCCCAGGTGGGGCAGTCTCTGGATGGCTTTTCATTCAGTCTCTGTTACAAAATTTGTCTCTGTAATTTGTCCTGGTGAATATTTTTGTTCCCCCTTCTAAGAAAGACTAAAGGCATCTACACTTTGGTCGTCCTTGAGCTTCACGTGGTCTGTGGATTTTATCTTGGGTAATCTGAGCTTTTGGGCTAATATCCACTTATCAGTGAGTGCATACCATGTGTATGTTTTTTGTGATTGGGTTACCTTACTCAGGATAATAAATTCTAGTTCTGTCCATTTGACTATGAAGCTATTGTTTTTAATAGCTGAGAATTACTCCATTGTGTAGATGTACTGTATTTTCTGTATCCATTCCTCTGTTGAAGGGCATCTGGGTTCTTTCCAGCTTCTGGCTATTATAAATAAGGCTGCTATGAACATAGTGGAGCATGTGTCTTTGTTGTATGTTGGAGCATATTTTGGGTATTTCCCCGAGTGGTATAGATAGTCCGAGGGTCCTCAGATAGTACTATGTCCAATTTTCTAAGGAACCTCCAGACTGATTTCCAGAGTGGGTGTACCAGCTTGCAATCCCACCAACAATAGAGGAGTGTTCCTCCTTCTCCACATCCTCACCAGCATCTGTTGTCACCTGGGTTTTTTATCTTAGCCCTTCTGACTGGTGTGAGGTAGAATCTCAGGGTTGTTTGGATTTCTATTTCCCTGATGACTAAGGATGTTTAACACTTCTTTAGGTGCTTCTTAGCCATTTGATATTCCTCAGCTGAGAATTCTTTGTTTACTTCTGTACCCCATTTTTAATAGGGTTATTTGATTCTCTGAAGTCTATCTTCTTGAGTTCTTTCCATATTATCCCTCTATTGGATATAGGATTAGTAAAGATCTTTTCACAATCTGTTGGTTGCCATTTTGTCCTAATGACAGTGTCCTTTGCCTTACAGAAGCTTTGCAGTTTTATGAAGTTCTATTTGTTGATTCTTGATCTTAGAGCATAAGCCACTGGTGTTCTGTTCAGGAAAATTTCCTCAGTGCCCATTTGTTCGAGACTCTTCCCCACTTTCTCATCTACTAGTTTCCGTGTATTTGGTTTTATGTTGAGGTCCTTGATCCACTTGGACTTGAGGCTTTGTACAAGGCAATAAGAATAGATCGATTTGCATTCTTTTACGTGCTGACCTCCAGTTGAACCAGTTGAAAATTCTATCCTTTTTCCACTGGATGGTTTTAGCTCCTTTGTCAAAGATCAAGTGATCTCCCATCAATTTACCTGCCTGTCTCTGTACTAATACCATACAGTTTTTATCACTGTTGCTCTGTAATATAGCTTGAGGTCAGGAATGGCGATTCCCCCAGAGGTTCTTTAATTGTTGAGGATAGTTTTCAATGTCCTGGGTTTTTTGTTATTCCAAATGAATTTCCAAATTGCTCTAACTCTATGAAGAATTGAGTTGGAATTTTGATGGGGATTGTATTGAATCTGTAGATTGCTTTCAGCAAGATGGCCATTTTACAATATTAATCCTGCCAATCCATGAGCATGGGAGATCTTTCCATCTTCTGAGATCTTCTTCAATTTCTTTCTTCAGAGACCTGAAGTTCTTGTCATACAGATCTTTCACTTGCTTGGTTAGCGTCACACTGAGGAAAGTTTGGACAGTATTGGTATTATGTCTTCTATGAAAGTCTGATAGGATTCTGCACTAAACCCATCTGGTCCTGGGAATTTTTTTTAGTTGGGAGACTTTTAATAACTGCATCTATTTCTTTAGGACTTAAGGGGTCATTTAGATGGTTTATCTGATCTTGATTTAACTTTGATATCTGGTATCTGTCTAGAAAATTTTCCATTTTCTCCAAATTTTCCAGTTTTGTTGAGTATAGCCTTTTGTAGTAGGACCTTATGATTTTTTGAATTTCCTCAGATTCAATTGTTATGTCTCCCTTATCATTTCTGATTTTGTTAGTTCATGTACTCTCTGTGCCTTCTACTTAGTCTGGCTAAGGATTTATCTATCTTGTTGATTTTCTCAAAAAAAAAAAACAGCTCCTGTTTTTGTTGATTCTTTATATAGTCCTTTTTGTTTCTACTTGGTTGATTTTATCCCTGAATTTGTTTATTTCCTGGCATCTACTTCTCGTGGGTGTATTTGCTTCTTTTTGATCTAGGGCTTTTAGGTGTGCTGTCAAGCTGCTAGTGTATGCTCTCTCCAGTTTCTTTTTGGAGGCACTCAGATGTATGAGTTTTCTTTTTAGCATTGCTTTCATTGTATCCCATAAGTTTGGGTATGTTTTGCCTTGATTTTCATTAAATTCTAAAAAGTCTTTAATTTTTGTATTTATTTCTTCCTTGACCATGTCATCATTGAGTAGAGCATTGTTCAGCATCCATGTGTATGTATGTAGGCTTTCTGTTGTTTTCGTTGTTATTGAAGACCAGACTTAGTCCATGGTGATCTGATAGGATGCATGAGATTATTTCAATCTTCTTGTATCTGTTGAGGCCTGTTTTGTAACCAATTATATGGTCAATTCTGGAGAAGGTACCATGAGGTGCTGAAAAATAGGTATATTCTTGTTTTGGGATGAAATGTTCTATAGATATCTGTTAAATCCATTTGGTTGATAACTTCTCTTAGTTTCTCTGTGTCTCTGTTTAGTTTATGTTTCCATGATCTGTCCATTGATGAGAATGGGGTGTTGAAGTCTCCCACTGTTGTTGTGTGAGGTGCAATTTATTCTTGAGCTTTAGTAAGGTTCCTTGTATGAACGTAGGTGACCTTGCATTTGGAACATAGATATTCAGGATTGAGAGTTCATCTTGGTGGATTTTTCCTTTGATGAATATAAAATGTCCTTCCTTATCTTTTTTGATAACTTTTGGTTGAAAGTCAATTTTATTCAACATTAGAATGGCTACTCCAGCTTCTTTCTTGGGACCATTTGCTTGGAAAATTGTTTTCCAGCTTTTTTCTCTGAGGTAGTAGCTGTCTTTGTCACTGAGGTATGTTTCCTCCATGCAGCAAAATGTAGGGTCAGGTTTATTTATCCAGTCTGTTAATCAATGCCTTTTTATTGGGGAAATGAGTCCATTAATGTTGAGAGATATTAGGGACCAATGATTGTTGTTTCCTGTTATTTTTGTTGTAAAAAGTAGAATATGTTTGTGTGGCTATCTTCTTTTGGGATAATGGAAATTAGATTATTTTCTTGCTTTTTGGGGGGTGTAGTTTCCCTCCTTGTGTCAGAGTTTTCCTTGTATTATCCTTTGTAGGGCTGGATTTTTGGAAAGGTATTGTGTAAATTTGTTTTTGTCATGGAATAGCTTGGTTTCTCCATCTATGTTAATTTAAGAGTTTTGCTGGATATAGTAGCCTGGGCTGGCATTTGAGTTCTTTTAGGGTCTGTGTTGCATCTGCCCAGGATTGTCTACCTTTCATAGTCTCTGTTGAGAAGTCTGGTGTAATTCTGATAGGTCTGCCTTTATATGTTACTTGACCTTTTTCCCTTACTGCTTTTAATATTCTTTCTTTGTTTTGTGCATTTTCTGTTTTGACTATTATGTGACCAAAGGAATTTCTTTTCTGGTCCAATCTATTTGAAGTTCTGTAGGCTTCTTGTATGTTTATGGGCATCTCTTTCTTTAGGTTAGGGATGTTTTCTTCTATAATGTTGTTGAAGATATTTACTGTCCCTTTAAGTTGGGAATCTTCGCTGTCTTCTATACCTATTTTCCTTAGGTTTGATCCTCTCATTGTGTCCTGGATTTCCTGGGTGTTTTGGGTTAGGAAGTTTTTGTGTTTTGTATTTTCTTTGACTGTTGTTTCAATGTTTTTTTATGTTATCTTCTGCCCCTGAGAGTCTTTCTTCTGTCCCTTTTATTCTGTTGATAATGCTTGTGTCTATGACTCCTGATCTCTTTCCTTGGTTTTTCTTTCTCCAGGATTGTCTCCCTTTGTGATTTCTTTATTGTTTCTATTTCTGTTTTTAGATCCTGGATGGTTTTGGTCAATTCCTTCACCTGTTTGGTTGATTTTTATGTTTCCTCTTTAAGGGCTTCTACCTGTTTACCTGTGTTGTCCTGTATTTCTCTAAGGGAGTCATTTATGTCCTAACATCATCATGACTTGTGATTTTAAATCAGAATCTTGCTTTTCTGGTGTGTTGGGGTATCCAGGACTTGCTGTGGTGGGAGAACTGGGCTCTGATGATGCCAAGTGGCCTTGGTTTCTGTTGCTTAGGTTCTTGCCCTTGCCTCTCACCATCTGCTTATCTCTGGTGTTAGCTGGTCTTGCTGTCTCTGATAGTGGCTTTACCCTCCTGTAGGGCTGCCTGTCAGCACTCCTATGAGACTAGCTCTTTCCTGTGGGATCTGGGTACAGAGAGCTGTGGCACAGGACCAGCGCAGGCCTGGTTAGTGTTTTTATAGCTTCTATTTGTAAGACCTGCCTTTGGGTCCTTCATCCTTCCCTCTTTGGGGTTGAAAGGTATGACCTGTCTCCTGACTGTAAGCACCATGACCAACACCCCAATCACAAAGGCAAGCTGACAAAAGACTAGCACACGATGTAATTAGTCACAGTTTTCTGTGACCAAGAAGCTTCTAGAATGAAGAACCAAAAATCCTGGGGATACTCCACTTTCTATGCTTAGGTCTAGTGAATAATGCATCATATAGAAGCACAGTGAGACAGGTGTGTGATGTAATGTTGATAGTCATGGGAGTGGTAGAGGGGGGAAACCTCTGTGCAGACCATTCTTAACCTCTCAAGAAGTCTGCTAGGTTTGAAGTAGGGATTTTTTTTTAAAGTAGAGCCTCATGACCTATTCCAGAATGAAGGACAGAGAAGGCTTTTATGACCAACTCTTCCTCAGAGATCAGAGGTGGCTAGAATAATTGTTTTAGTGCTTATAGCTAGTCTTGAGGAGAAGGCATTCAGGTCCATGCTGGGAAGAGAAATTCTGGTTTCTCCTGCTTACCTGAAGGGAGACTAAGACATAAGAGATGGGGTCAGGAGAAGGTCAGAGGAAAACTACTTCTAGGGCTGCTTTCTAATCTGTCTTAGTCACTGTTCTATTGCTAGGACAAGACACCTTGACCAAACCAACTCTCATAAGATATCATTCAACTGGGGCCTGCTGAGGCATAGTCTGTCATTATCACGGCAGGAAGCATGTTACTCCAGCAGTAGTTCAAAGCTTCATCCTGATCTGTAGTCAGAGAGAGAGAGAGAGAGAGAGAGAGAGAGAGAGAGAGAGAGGAGAGAGGAGTGAGAAACAGACAGACTGACAGACTGTACCTCGTTTGAGATTTTGAAACTTTAAAGTCCACTCCCAGTGGCATACTTCCTCCAACAATGGCAAACCTTCTCTGATGAGACCACATCTCCTAATCCTTCTAATCCCTTCAAATAGCTTCACTTCCTGATGACTAACTCTTCAACTCTATGGAGGGATTCTTATTCAGACCATAGTTAATAAGAATGAGCCACAGTCCTACTCCTGGTGTTTCTCATAGCCCAGTGTTGTCTTTCTCAAAACCATTGTTAATACCACATTTTACACAATAGAGTATGGATCCCTCCAGGTCAAGTGGTTCACTTTATGGACTTTGAAATTTTAGAATCATTGAATAGATGGACAAAAGTTCAACTTCCCAGCAGTGCTCCAACGTGAGCCATTTGCAGCCTAGTTCTCACTTGCTTGTGATCCAGTGTGATCCAGTTCTGAGTTCAGTGCAGGGTAGCCAGTATTCTGAACATTCCTTACCTTTTCTAGTTATATTCTGCTATGCTCAATCTCCTTCCAGAGTGAATAATGTTGCCTTTCATCAACCAGTCCTGAAGACAGGACTGGGTAGCCTCCAAGGATTAGTCATAAAGGGCATTGTAGCTGGCTTCCATTGTATTTGCCTTTGGGTGAATCACCCACCACATAGTGAGTACACTTGAGCCATTCTATAGAGAGAGGTGTCCGTGTGGGAAGGAAAGCAGGCTTTCTGCCCTTACTCAGCACCAATTTGAGAGCCATGTGGGTTTGCTTTTCAGGAAGGGCATCAGCCACCCCCAATCAAGCCTTCATCTGACAAGATGTGAGGCTGAAATTATGATGCAAGCAGCCATGAGAGGCTGAACTAGAGTCCCTCAGCACTGCTTTCAGATTTCTGGCCCACAGAAACCCTGTTAGGTAATAAAAGCCTCTTAAGCCATGTTGCCAGTGGTTAGTGATGTCATTGGTACATTAGTAGGTAACTAATACAACATGTGATGAGCCTGTCTCACCAAATAGATGATACACATCAACCAGAAAACCCACCGTTCGTTTCAGACAGTGACCTGCAGCTATGCAATACTGAGATATTATTGGTCTCAATAAATGATGCTAAGGTTTTATAATTAACCCCTAAGCAAGTCAGGATGCATTTATGGAATGCCGGCTAGACGCTCTTCTTGAGCTATGGAAACCTGTTGCATGTAATTTTAGCACTATGACCTCTCCAGGTTCCCCTCGCTCTAACTTGATTATGACCATCCCCCAATCTGGGAAATCTGGGAGCTGCTGTCTGCAGTCCAGTGGTCCTGCACAGCTAGCTTCTCTGACCCACCAATAACCACCCTGGCTTTCTCTTGTTTACCTTATCACTGCAGATGGAAAACACTAGACAGTTTTATTATTTTAAGAGTAGCCAGATAACCCAATGGCTGGCCAAAGAATTTCCTGCCCTATCTTAGAAACTAGCTCCCTCCATTGCCCTTGCAGCAGAGGCTCCATATTCTAGGTGCCCCAAGACCTACGCATCTGCGTCTTCCTACCCACTCCACAGCCTGGTCCGAATTCCCTTTCTCTAGTCGTAAAAACCTGGAAGTCCCACCTTTTCCCCTTTGCCCAGCGATTGGCTTTCACCTTTTTTATTGACACAGTCAAAACCAATCAGGGAAACACCTCCCCCTACAGAAATCAGTAAAGCTGGGCAGACAGACTGACCAGTAGTAGAATGTCGCTTTGGAAGCAAGACAATCTAAGTTTGATCCCCAGAAGCAATACTCAGAAGCCTGCAATGGCGGTACAGTCTTACAGTCGCACAGGCAGGGAGGCAGAGGCAAGATCCGTAGAACGTGCTAGCTGGATGGCCTAGCCTATTTGCTAAGCTCCAGAGAGACCCTGTCTCAGAAAACAAGGTGGGTAGTTCCTGAGGAAAGCCACTCAAGGTTGGCCTGTGGCTCCCACAGAGCACACACAGAGATGAACACACACACACACACACACACACACACACACACACACACACACAAGGTAGAGGTAAAGTAGACATTGGGGCCACTGGGAGTGGGAAGCAATAATGGAGGAGACAGGAGATGCTGTTTTATGTGTTTTAGCTTTGAGTGACTTCTCTAATGACACCTGAGCGAAGGGCTATGCATTTGCCTGTGACAGAGCATCCAAAGCAGAAGGAGCCATATGTGCACAGCCCAGGGGCTTGGAAAGGCCTGGCACGGGCAGAAAGGCAGTGCCCGGGGCCAAGGTCATTCTGTTCAAGACACCACAGTTCAGGCAGTCGAGTCCCTCCCAGTTGCACCTGTGTCATTAGGGTCTCTCCTGACGGAATGCTAGACACCAGTCCGTATTAAGCAGACCTGTCAGTGCACATTCATCGTTGTATAAAGATAGACACAGCTAACGAGTCAACGCAGCTAATATTTGTTGCAAGAAAAAGGAAGAGCGCTGATTGCAGTCTTTTGTTATTTCTGCCTCTCACTGATTTCTGCGTTCGTTAAGACCATTACTATCCATTGATAAGGCGCACAGCTCTGGGATAACACAGATATGCTTGAGGTGACTGACACGGCACGAAAGAATCAAGCTTAGTTACACTTACTAAGACATAAGATGTCACACCATCTAATTAGCCCTCCCTAGAGAAGAACTAAGACAATTCTGTTTCCTCAATGTTCTGCTGTCCCATGCAATGGGGTTGACTGTTCTTTTCCCTCATTGCATGTGGAGCTTGGCGATTGATGAATAATAGATCCTCCCATGATAACAGCGTGCTGGTGAGCACACATAAGTGGCCACTCACAGACACCTGAATATCTCCCTCTTACACTGCACTTCAGGTAAACATCTGTTGGGCCCAGCGGTATAGGCTGTGACTCCAGCTGTAGGCAGAGACTGTGGGAACACTGATCAACACCAGCCATGGTAATTCGATGAGACGCTGCCTCAAAGCAGAGGACAGACAAAGGGCTTGGGAAGTATCCTGAGCCAGCACCGCTAACACGTAGGTAAGCACACAGAAGCACAGCTTAAGCTTCCAGTCAGTGCTCCAGGCCATCGTGTAAACAGTACCCTCTCACTGCTCAGCTGGGAGTGACCATTACTCTTTCTTCACGCATATGAGCTCTTGGTCTTCTTTACTGCTTCTCCACCTTTATAAGTGTTAGCCTGGCAAATTAATGAACTGTGTCATTTGTGCATTAACTCACAGAAAGGGACATGGCAAGAGTGGGCTGAGGTAGGATAGAGTAAGAGAATTAAAGACAGGAAGCCAGAAAGACACACACACACACACACACACACACACACACACACACACACACACACACTTCCAGATGCTGAAGCCTTGTCTCCCTGTGTGAACACAAATTCGTGTGTGTGTGTGTGTGTGTGTGTGAGAGAGAGAGAGAGAGAGAGAGAGAGACAGAGACAGAGACAGAGACAGAGACAGAGACAGAGACAGAGACAGACAGAGAGAGAAAAAGAAACAGCCATGGAGATGTAACCAGAAAGGAACAAGGAAACTGTTTGACTCGGATTTATTTGTAGAAAGAAGTGTCCATCATTATTTTTTTTGAACATTTCTACTGGAAAAAAACCAATTACCATACATTCTTTTTCTTGTTTAGTAAAAATGGGTCCATTCAGACTGTAAGCAAAATATTAGAAATAACTGAAAAGACACACACTTCCCAAATAGCTCACCTGAAAACTTACTCTTGTGCATTTTACCAAAACAAACTAAAATGTGTGACACAGTGTGGTTTACAATTACTCTTTCTCTGCTGTAAATACTCCTGTAGTTTACGAAAACAGTGTGCTCCTCATTTTGCAGTCTTATTTTTAAATTAGCCTAAAAATGCATAGGCAAAGTCACCTAAATTGTTTTCTTTGTTACATATTTAAATTTTGTTTGATTCAATATGGTTTTTTTGGCCAAAAGCTGTGGCTGTTGCAAACCAATGATTTGAAGACCTTGTTGCTTAGTTCAAACCAAACTCAGGGCATATTCATGCTGATATCTTTTAATTTTTATGAATAATACTTAACATTAATTAAACCTTATTGGATATGCCCGTTTCTCCCTTGAACGTTTCAGCTCAGAATAAAACATCTAATTCCCACTTCTAGTGAGCGAGGCACTATTTTCTGCACTTCATAGAGAGAGACATTGACTCATGAAAAGGTTTGTCCCTCAAGGCCTAATGATAGAGAAAAATTAAAATTCATTCTGACTTCAGAAACACGTACCTTGGTCTGACAGTAAGTTTTGGACAAGTGAAGCTAGCAGTGCCTAAGTTTGTCACACAGGACACTGACACCACGCATCTGGCAAAGCAGAAAAATGGATGGAAGCCTGGGATCCACGGTGCAGGACTCCACAAGGATCAGGAGTCTGGAGAGAGCAAATGGGGCAATAGGCTTTCTTTTTCAAATTATTTTACTTTTAACTTTGTCTGTGCATCTCTCTCTCTCTCTCTCTCTCTCTCTCTCTCTCTCTCTCTCTCTCTCCCCCTCGTGTGTGTGCGTACGTGTGTGTGTGTGTGTGTGTGTGTGTGTGTGTGTGTGTGTGTGTGCGTGTGTGTGTGCAGTATCTACAGAAGCCTGTAGTGGGTGTCAAATCCTCTGGAGCTGGAGTTACCAACAGTTGGTACTGGGAACCAAACTCAGGTCCTCTGGAAGAGCAGTGAATAACTGCCTAGCCATTTCCTCAGCACGATGATGGGTAAGATTATGTGTCAACTTGAATGTCAGTGTAGTGCCCAAATGTGTGAATAAACGTTATTTCTGGATGTGTCAGTAACGAAATATTTTTATCTACAACTGTAGCCTTTTATCTATAACTGTAACTTGACCATTTTATAGTCTCTCTGAGGTAAGGTACAAGTTGTGATCCAAGAGCAAGTAAACTATACAAAACAGAAACTACTGAAATTTTCTAATGTATACATTTGCATCTGGACGCGCTTAGGGACAGTGAAGGCATAGGGTAAAGGCAGGAAGAAGTCATGGTGGTCAAGCTGAATTAACCAATGTGAGTTCTCTAGGCAGAAATTCTTCATCTACTGTTGAAAGTGAAGCTAGGAAGGACTCTAGTGGAATTTATGATTGATTAAAACTTGACTACAAGATGTAACACCAAGAGAGAATTTAGAATGCCACAATGCTCTGCATGAGGCCAGAGGAATAGGTTCCGAGGCTGAGAGAGATAAGAACCTGAGAACGGTGGGTTCAGAGGCTGAGAGATAGACGAGCATAGTTGTCATTTAAGATACGCCTGCAGGAAGGAGTCTATTAGAGGTACCTCCCAAGAGCATGTTGTGAGCTAAATTTGTAGATGGCTCCTTAATCACACTTGAAGCTGTCCATGGTCACTTCACTATAGGCCAGATCTCAGAGTGAAGGTTTCAGTGATTGGACTGGGAAACCCAAATGCAGTTTGGACTAATTGGATCCCAGAGATGAAGAAACCATGTAGCAATACTCAACCACCAAAGGCCAGGGGGTCACGTTTGCTATGAAGGATGGCGGAGCAAAGGCAGTAGTCATGGTGGTCTGACTTCTAAGACTTACAGCGATGGTCCATTGACTGCGGCCTTTGTTCTTGTTCACTTTAATGGTCACCTTGACAAAGCCTAGAATCGAGTCTCAGTAGAGGGATTTTTCCAGATGTGATTGGCCTATGAGCAGGTCTGCGAAAGGGTTGTCTTGATTATCAAGTGCTACAAAGAGGTCCCAGCCCACTGTGGGAGGCGCCATTCCCTGACCAAGTGGTCTTGGGCCGTATAAGAGAGCTAGCTAAGTGTCTAAGCACAAGCCTGCAAGTGAGCCCTCAAGCAACATATTTCCCATGAGTAATACTGTATGGGATGGCAAGCAAGCCCCGGAGTTCTTGCCTTGACTTCTCAGTGGTGAGTTGAAACCCGAAGGAGGACATGTACCTCTTCCTTCCCAAAGTTGCTGTCAGTTAGTATGTTTACCACAGCCACAGAGGTGTAATTAGAACAGTATTCTCAGACGGTAGATAGGAACCGTACGCAAATTTTACTTGATCTGCCTAAGCACAGAAGTTTTAAGTCAAGTGAATTAAATTTTAAATTGAAAATAATGAGGCTACAACTCTGCACTCAATTCCCAGCCTTCAGCAAGTACACAGAAGCAGACACTGGGTCCCTTTGAGAAAAGACTCGAAAACGTTGCTCAGAATATTCACCAGTAATCTATCTCGTATCCCAGAGGAGCTTCTGGGCTCTTACTAAGGTAAACTTGGCGTTTGGGGAAAGGGAGAAATGAGATGGCTTGGACACTGTGGACCCTGGCTCTGAACTGACCTAAATCCTGGAGGCCCTGAACACCACTGGCGTGCTGCCACAAGCCAGGTAACCAACCGGTGGAGATCCGCTCAGGTGCACCTCCCAGGGGGCTCCTCCTCACAGTGAGCTCATTGTGCACCCGATGGTCCTACAGTGGTCTCCCCAGTCCCAGAATGCATTAGTAATGAATGTGATCAGAAGCTGCCAGAGCCCTGGTTGGTTCTCACACGTTAAGAGTTGAGATCAGGGGAAACCTCTGCAAGCGTTTGCTCCCACAAAACTTAGGCCTAGGAAAATGTTAAATCAACATTCCATTTCTAGAGGGACTGCAAAACTTAGTGCCACTGAAAGGGACCTGGACAATATACATTGTGTCTACCCTCACATAACCACTCTCTACTCTCCCATGTTGCCTGTGAGGAATACAGGCAGACCTCAGAGAACAGTGTTATATCACGCTAAACTTACCCACGGGTGCCCCAATTGCTGTCTCTTCGTATCAGTGTGCATTTATAACAGAATACAACAGGTTGGGTAATTTATAAAGAATGAAAATTTACTTCTCACAGTTGAGGAGATTGGGAGTTCTAAGATCAAGACCACTACAGTTCTGAGATCAAGGCACCTGTAGTTTCAGTTGTAGGATGAGGGCTATTCTCGGCTTCCAAGATGGCCTTCATGGCCACATCCAGTGGAGCAGATGAGCACTGCATTCTCACAAGGTAGGAGACAGATGGCTAAGTGAGTGTTGCACAAAGCTCTCCTGGGAGAGCCTTTATCATACTCTTAAGTCAGGGGTTCCCATGACCTAAATGCCACCTACTGTCAGCTTGGTGTACCTGAATGGGGAGAGAATACTCTCAAAGCATCACATAGCTCCTGCCAGACGTGGTCCCATGGCTTCATCAAATGAACATGGCCTCCACTAAACAATGTTGATTACTGATCTGTCAAATACCCTTTTCTTTTGATAAGTCTGTGTTTTGAGGCAGAGCCTCATGTAGAGTAGGCTGACTTCAACCTCATCATATAGTCGAGGATGATCTGAAATCTTGGATCCCCTACCTCTGTGTTTTTATCATCCCTACCAACACAGCCCGTCAGAACCGGGAGTTTTAACCTGGAAAGGCCAGCAGTACCCACCCCACCTCAGGGTGTGGTGCATTACGTCCCGTGTCCTACTGAGGCTTGAAGGTATCTTGATTACTTCTCCTTCCCACAGATGTCGCAGATCAGTGCAGTGGTGACTTCATGCTATTCGGACCTTGGGAGCCCAAAGCACAGCTATCAGCATCTGCGTCCCAGAGGTGCGACAAAAACTCCACGAGGACTGCAGAACTTTCCGAAAGCCCGTGGATGGCACACATAGAGCTATCAGAAAGGGTAAGTCTGGATTTGTAGTGTCTATGAAACAACTGCTCCTTTTGTGATGGAATTTGTCCAGTGTAATCTAAGAAGGTAGGTGGTCGTGCTAAGCAGTGATCCCACATTGAGGACTTGGGCTTGTTCTCTGCTGCTAGTGGGATTACACACCCAGCAGTCAGTGGGGCCCGGTTCATCCTGGTGAGTAAACTTTCTCAGGTGCCAGTGGTGTGGGCAGTGTTGAAGTATCTCTTCTATGGTGAAGGAGAAGTTGTTGTGTCTACTTCTGGCAGCCAAGAAAGAAGCATGATGTTCACTGGGCCCCTCTGTATTGGTGGAGGCAATGAATTCTCTCCTTCTGTCTATTGGTGTGGCCATTTACCAAATGACTCAACACATGCTAGTTTTGAGGTATACCTGGGCAGGGGAAGGCTCCCCACTACTCAGGGCCGGAACTGTGGTACGGCCTTTGGAGGGCACGCTTGGTACTAAATTGATAGAAATACCTTCCCGAGGGAGGACAAGGCTCTAAGAAGGCTATATGTGCCTGACTCTCACAGCCAAGAATAAAGGACTGGACACAGGACTGGCAAGACTGGTCCCATCCCCTGGAACCACTCGCACATGCCATTTGCCATTCCTTTAGCTTATGCTCTGTGATGATTAGGTTATTGTTTGCTATCAACATGACTAGTCTGGCCATCACCTATGGGTATGCCTTTAAGGGAGTCTCTAGAAAAGTTTAACTTGGGAGGGAAGATGCACTCTGGATGGCATCAGCCCAGGATTGGAGTCCTTGGCCTAATAAAACAGAGTGGAGTAGAACATTCATCTCCTTCTGCTTTTTGACTGTAGATGCAATACAGCCAGTTGCTTCGCAGGCCCACCTGTAAGCCTTCCCGTCCATGAGGGACTCACACCTCAGACCCAAACCCTGCCTTCCTGTCATTGTTTTTGCTGTACATTTCCTCACAGTAAGAAAAGTAACCAGCACGAGTTTCCTTTCCTAAATCTCTTAGTTTTAAATGGAGGCATGATTTTATATTCTATTGAACTAGGAGATAAGGTTTCTGTCTGGCCACTCTGGGCTTCTTACGCTTCTGAGTTGATAGACAAAGAAGAGAGTTATTGTATTGTTCTGGGTGGAGTGACCAACCGTGATGATCCGGTGGAGAATGGTTGACATACCAGCGGCTACACTCTTGGAACAGTGGTCTCTCCTCTCTCCTAGCAGCTAAAAATTGCTAATTTCCCCACAAGTAGGAGTGGTATGTATGCCTGGCTCCCAGTCCATGCCGGGATTTAGTCTGGCTTGGGATGGCACATGGGATGGCACATGGTTCATACATGCTATCACAAACACTGAATTCATATGTGTATCTTGCCTTGCTATGTTTAGGAAACACTGTTCCCTTACGGTCTGCTACCACCTCTGACTCATACACTCTTTCTGCCCCTACAGTGACCACAAGCCTTGGGTTAGGGGGTTTCAGTATAAATGTTCCCTTTAGGGCTGAGTATTTTCCAGTCTTGTCTTACTCTGTTCTATTGCTATGAAGAGACAACATGGCCAAGGGAACTCTTATAAAAGAAAGCACTTAATTGGAGCTTGCTTACAGTTTCAGAGGCTTCGGCCATCATCATGGCAGGGAGCACGGGATCATGCATGGCACTAGAGTAGTTGCGGAGAGCTCTTTCCTGGTCCACATGCTGAGAGAGGTGGGAGGCAGGGAGACAGACAGACAGACAGACAGACAGACAGACAGAGACAGAGACAGAGACAGAGACTGCACCTGGCTTGGAGCTTTTGTAACCTTAAAGCCCACCTTCAGTAACAAACTTCCTCCAAGGCCACACCTACTCCAACAAGAACAGACATCTTAATCCTTCTAATCCTTTCAAACAGTTCTGCTCCCTGGAGAATAAGTCCGTGGGCCATTCCCATGCAAAGCATCACATGTATCTTCTGTACTTTACACAGTTGTGTGCCACTGTGTTAATCACGATCTACTGGATATAGAAGCTCTCAGATACAGATTGAGAGATGCATTGACCTATGGGTGAGTAGAACGCTAAGTCTTATGAATTGATTTACTATTCTGTCCTTCTGTGTCCTGCTTGGCTTCAGGGATTGGCTTAACTGGGGCAGTGAGGAAATGAAGAAAGGACAAACACACAGACACACTATAAAGCCGGCACTGGAAAAGCTCAAGGGTCCCGGAAACTCTGTGTGTGTGTGGGGTGGGGGGGTTTCGGAGGTGTGGCCTTGTTGGAGTAGGTGTGTCACTATGTGCGTGGGCTGTATGACCCTCATCCTAGCAGCCTTCAGATGAAGATAAACTCTAATCTCCTGCACCATGCCTGCCTGGAGGCTGCCACGGTCCCACCTTGGTGATAACGGACTGAACCTGTAAGCCAGCCCCAATTAAATCTTGTCCTTATAAGAGTCGCCTTGCCCATGGTGTCTATCCACAGCAGTGACACCCTAAGACAGTGTGTTTGTTTTATCCAGTGTACAGGGTGGCAGGGTCATGGCATGCATGGTGCATGTCTATAGTCCCAGCACTTCAACTGTGAGATGAGAGGTGGATAAAGAAGACTCCCCTGGAAGCTTATGGGCCAGTGCAGCAGGGACACCAAGACAGATCCTGATGTGATCCCACAAGGTGGGAGTCGAGGACTGTCACCCAAGCTTTGACCTTTACATGTGTGAAATGGTACATACACCCTCATATACATATATGTTCACATACACACACGTACACCCTCATATACATGTATGCACACACATACCCTTATATAAACATATGTACACACACTTATATACATGTATGCACACATACATCCTTATATAAACATGTGCATACATGTTTATAACATATGTTATATACACATATGTACACACATACCAGACACACCTATACAGAATAAATACTTTCAAAAAGAAAGTGGGGTGATGCGATGGCTCAGTGGGTAAAGACCCCCATGTCTGAGGACCTGTGTTTAATTTCAGGAATCCACGTAGTGGGAGAGAACTGACTTGTACAGGTTATCCTCTGACTTCTACGTGCATCCCCTCTACCCACCCACATACGGCATACACAAAATAAACAATGTAATTCTTTAATGTCATCACCCAGGCATCCAAAAGGCCAAGATGAGTTATTCATCTTTACAAACAAAAGGCAACCTCCCCGCCCCCTGCAATGATGGGGTGGTTAGTTCTCGCAAAGCACCAGGAAAGCTGCTTTTAGGTGTTGTTTCCAAGCTTCTCAGCAGCACAGAATGCAAGGAGGCAATCAGCGCAGATACTTCCGGAAGTGGCGTTATCAGCACAGATTCTTCCGGAAGTGACGTCATCCTGGCCATTGCGTTCTTGAACAGAGGAAGCAAGAGCGGGACCGACAGGACTGGGGGGGAGGGGTCTGACTGGGGTCTGGCTGCATGTTGAGAGCATGTGGAAGACTTG
This sequence comes from Rattus norvegicus, assembly GCF_021556685.1. Taxonomy (NCBI): domain Eukaryota; kingdom Metazoa; phylum Chordata; class Mammalia; order Rodentia; family Muridae; genus Rattus; species Rattus norvegicus. The sequence goes on along the minus strand of NC_141541.1, from coordinate 125,387,069 downwards.
GCAAACTCCACAGAGCGGGCACGGCTTGGCTCGAGTCCTTCCTGGACAGTTAGGATCCAGAGGCACAGAGCACCCGTTTCTGGGTAGAAACGGATCAAGCGCTAGCTTGCACAGAGAGGCCGACTTTTATGAGGACTTAGTGTCCAGAGGTCACACATGGCCACTGACCACAACTGTGCTGAGGGGAGAGCACGTGACAGAGAAGGACGCAGACATGAGGATGGATGGCATTTTGATTTATTACCTTAATGCGTTTGATATCCAGCAGCACCAGGAGAAATGGGTCCATCCAAGGAATTGCTCCCTGTGTATGGCATGGGCTGATGGCCCAGTGGTGGCAGCTGTCATCACAGAACTTTTCTATCTTGAGCAGCCAAAGACTCAGGTCCCCTGGGGTTTTACTCCATGCAGCCACTTGTCTCAGAGGCTCGCAACTGGACGGAACTGCAAAAATTTGGAGTTGTTGCAAGTTACGGGAGTCTGTGAACTTGGCCCACAAAACTGAATTCTTGAGTCTTTCCCTTTGCTCCTTGCATATAGCAAGTCACCCCAAACCTCGGTAGCTTACAACAGGGATGCATTTAATATGGTGCACATGTGTGTGGACTGCCCGGCCCTCCTTGGACTCACTCTATGGCATATGGAGGCATATGTCTGTTTCCCTTGGACATATGCCTATGGACAAGCATGTCATCCCATGACAAAGCCAGAGAAGCACAGAAGAGCAAACAGGAGCATTCGTGTTCTCCTGAAGCCTAGGCACAGACGTACACACCATCCTTTCTGTCACCTTTAACTTGGCCTAAACAAATCACAGTGCACAAAGATGCTGCCAATAATTAGAATATGCTGCAGGCAGGCATGCATGCTCTCTCTCTCTCTCTCTCTCTCTCTCTCTCACACACACACACACACACACACCTTAGTGCTGGTCCTGTGAGCTCTTACTTTAGTGCCTTAGGGAAGACCTGGAGGGAACAATCAGGAGGCTTACTGTCTTTCAGCTCTTTCTACCCTGTGAAGACATAGTGTCCATTCCCTTGGGGATACAACCACAACAGGGAATGCTGCCTCCACCAGGACCACGATTTTGTACTTTTCAACCCCCAGAGCTGTGAGAAAATGAACTTCTTTCTGTTCTCCACTCCCCAGTCTTAATTTTGTTACGTAAGTGCAAACAAATTAAGATGTCCTAGACAAGGTGCCAGAGAAGCGGGATGTTGCTATGACAAACTCCTCTTTGGAGACGGGTCACGGGCAGAGGCTGGCACAGCTACCCTGTGCTCGGCAATATACCTTGTTGTGACAGTAGCGAATCCCAAGCCTACCTTTACCAAACCTGGCACATTTCCACTTGTTTTGCAATCCCGTAGGCTAGAACAGGTCTAAATTATCACAGCTAGGGTGGGAAGGGAAGCTCTTGTAGCAGCTGTGGGAAGCCATGTCACCCTTAGAGATTGTCTGAGTGCTTGTGAGCAGAACGCCGGGCTGAAAGTTGGGGAAACAACTCTTCTGATGCTTTCCTGGTCCATGGTGAGGGGCATCTTGGGGGGCCTGGAGGAAAGGCTGATTTTCTTACCAGGGGAAAGAACTTGGTTGAATTATGTCAGCATCTTACTATTTTGTGGAAACAGAATTGAAAGGCAATAGAACAGGATATTTATAGACGAAATCTCCAAGTGCACAGGGCACCACCTTGCTCCTAAAAGGAGAAGATAAAAAGGAACCAAATTAAAGGTGGAATCCTAGTTAAAGAGGAAGAGTGGCCGGAAGATTATGGCACAGGAAAGAGAGTGCTCGGAGAGACCAACAGGAGTTGGGGAAGCCAAGTGCTATCCACCAAGACAGAGGAACCAGGATCCCAAATCGAGTTAGAGAAGTTTTTGCATTCCCCTACTCGCTCCTTCCAGGGCTTGGGGGAAACCATGTTAAAACAGAAGCCCCTAAGGACACAGGCATTTTCTGATTTGCATTCCTCCTGTGCTGGCACAGTGGCCCTTGACCCTTGGTCAGCCCAGCTTTGACACCAGGTGAATGCAGCTGTAGATCAAGGCCACCACTTCAGCCCTTGATAAGATCTACACAGCACTAACTCTGCCAGGAAGAATAGCACATACTGGGTCCTTTTGGATGCAAAACTGGCTCTTGTAAATTCTCATCCACCGTTAGAAAAACAAAACAAAAAAACAAGACAGAGTTGGAAGTAGGAAAACTTAGCTTTGCATCCTCTTGCACGAGTCCTTTTGCCTACATTCGGTCCCTCTCTCAGTCTTCTTCCTAAATGTTATACTGTGCCTACACTTACACTCGTGTACATGCAGATGTGTTTACACATAAGTCAAGAGCCACCTACGAAGGGAACATATGGGTTGGGTTTGGTTTCCTTTTCCGTTTGGGTCAGCCTCCCGTAACATTTATTTTTTTTCCAGGCCTACTCATTTTCCTACAAATTACATTTTTTCTTACAACTGAATAATATTGATCTCCATAGATTCTGTAATCACCACTTTACCTGACCTGTTCTTTTCTAACTTCCCTTGTCATTTTTTGAAAGTCTGTGTTCCCTCAGCGTGTTAACCCCACTTCTTTCTGAGTTACTGTCAGGACTGATGTGTGCGGTCCTGCCGGTTTTCCTGCCAGTTTTCCAGCCCATGTCTTGCTGAGCTTGGCTCTGATTGCTTATATACAGAAGGGCTCTCACCAAAAGCACTAAACAAAGAAATGGTGTAAGGAAACAGGAAGGCGGCTTATTCAACGTGACAGTTGGATATTTTAAAGTTGGAGAGGAGGAGTAGCCAGAGTATCCTCGGTTGTATTTTGCAACATCAGGCAATTACAGGATCTGCTGTAATAAATGGCCAAGGTTATGGCACCCATAAAGTTTGATTTGCATTTGGAATATTCCTACACACTCGCTGAGAATGCAAAGCAGGCTCTGCAGGTTGGAGAGCAGCTGAGCCACACGGTGTTTCGGAATAGTTGGTTCGTGCAGAGGCACTGGGAGAATGGCTCGCTGGCTGTGTGACCTGCCTCAGCTCTCGCCTCTGTGGGCAAGACACACAGAGTTTTAAGGCAGATGGTCTTCCTAGGCTACCCTTGGAGGAGACACAGTCACCAGATGGTCTGATGTGAATTGTGACTGAGCTACATTGTGGCTGACCAGATTATCTGGGTCATTCTGGGGATTGATGTAGATGGTCAGAAGACCGATTGCCACAGTTGGAACCTTTGGTGCGAGGACCAAGATGACTCAGGGGATGGTGCCAACTGTGTTCTGTTCCAGCTCACTCAGTGCGAGCGGAGTCGGTCTGGTGTACAGAAACTGAAATTAGACGAGAAGCTCATTGTCCGAGAACCACAGTGCACAGAAAAGCCCAATTTCAGATCAAGTCAACGATCTCTTCTCTTCTCGTTTCTGAGCACTTCACATGTCTGAGTTTCTCACATACCCAGGTGACAGCTACCTGTCGGCAACTGCTCTCCCATGCTAGTTAAGGAGCCCTTCCAAGATGTCTGCTGCTCAGTGTGTACTCATGAGTGAGTCAGCCGTCAGGCCGAGGGCTGTCTTTTTTTTTTTTTTTTTTTTTTTTTGGTTCTTTTTTTCGGAGCTGGGGACCGAACCCAGGGCCTTGCGCTTCCTAGGCAAGCGCTCTACCACTGAGCTAAATCCCCAACCCCCCCCCCCCCGAGGGCTGTCTTTAATGAAACAGGTGGGATTTTAGGATCCAAGGAGAGAGGGTGGTGAGAGAAACTGGCCCTGTAAGTTGGGCTTCCCCAGCTTCTCCTTTAATAATGGGTCTGTCCATGGACAAATAGAGACACTGGGATTTCACATTCAGCCAGCAGTGGACCTCGGAGCAGTGGCAAAGACTTGGGTCCTGACCATCGCTGGCCACTCCTACTGTCATCCCTGACTTTGGCCATCAGTGCCCTTCCCGTGAATCTGTGTCCTCCTAAGTACATCAGGTCTCTGAGCTTCAGCAGGATAGCCGAGATGAAACATTTACAGAGAAAAGAGGGTGTGTGGCTCATGGTTCTGAAGGCTAGGAAGTCCACGAGGCCAGCACTGATATTTTCTTGGCCTCTGGGAGGGACCTCATGTGACTTCCCCTGTACCAGAAAGCAGATGAGCAGGCAAGAGCACACAGAGGATGGCAGACAAGGAGCAAATCTTACTCAGGCTTTCTTTTGCTGACACAAAGCACCATGGCCAAAAGGCACATTGGGGAGGAAAGGGGCTACTCGCCTCACACTTCCACATCTCTGTTCATTATCAAAGGAAGTTAGGACAAGAACTCAAACAGGACAGGTACCTGGAGGGGCTCGTGCAGAGGTGGTGGAGGGGAGCTGCTTATTGGCCTCCAAAATTTGCACAGCCTGCTTTCTGAGAGAACCCAGGACCAGCCCAAGGATGGCATCAACACAGTGGGCTGGGCCCTCCTCCACCAATCACTAAGAAATGCCTTACAGGCTTGCCCTCGGCCTGATCTTATGAGGGAATTTTCTTAATTAAGGTTCCCTCTTCTCAGATGACTTTAGCTTGTGTCAGATTGGCATAAGTCCAGCCAGCAGAGAGCCGAACTCCCACAAAACTGACATCATTCCTGTGACGTACACATTAAGTGTGGGTTGAAGATACCCCTTGCCCCCATCACCCAACCTCATCCACTAGGCCTCCCTCACAAACTACAAAATGGATACTAAGGTCTGCAACATGAGAACTTTCAGGGCCACACCTAAGCCCGGGGACACATGTAACAATATTGTATCAGCGAAGTCAAATGAAGGGCAGGGGGAGGAGAAAATGAAGGAAGGGAAGTCAATGACTGAAAATAAGGACAGGAGACAGTTAGGAACGCCTGTTATGAAGAGGGAGGGGACAGAGCAGGACATTAAAGACGTCTGACGTCCCAATGAAAATGCATAGAATTAAGATCGGGGGATGAGTGAAAATAAAAACACAAGCGTTTAAACAATAAGACACAGTGGGAATCTCACTAGCCTTTAGTCAAGAAGAAAAATGAAGTTAGGCTGTGCAAGACACAGTCCATCCCAATGACTCCCTCCAAACTGGAATCTGCCAGCTGAGGCAGCGTGGGGTCAGCCTAACTGGAGGACTCTTGTCTTTTCTGTCATTTAGGCTGCTGCTGAGATGTCTGACAGGAGTAGCTTTACTTACTTCCTTTCTTTGTGTACCAGGAGCCTCTACTGGTCACACTTAGTTTTGCAGTCTCTGGGCCAGTGCAGGTTTGCCCAAGCTTCCAAGACTCCAAATGTCACACTTTGGGGAGTGACTAGTTTTATAGCCAGGGGTCATCCTCCCGAGTGTGCCTGGAGTGGAGGAGGAGTACAGTTTGAGTCCTGAGAGCTATACAGAGGGGCTAATGGCTCCACTGTTTTCAAAGCCCACTGAACACTACCCACCTTCCTCCTGGAGGGATGAGACCGTGGAAGTCAGGTGCTTCAGAGGTCCATGTGCGAGCAGAAGAGGCTGTGCTGTCCTCTGACATGAGGGAGCGTTGGGTCCACATTTATCCTCAGGTAACAGGGTCCTTGACACCAAGGTAGGGGCTGAGTGCAGGATGCCTTCAGTGCCTGGCTGGTGTCCTGCCGCCTGCACTTTCTGGTGTGTGTCGTGTTGGTGTCAGGTTCTTACCCTGTCCCACTGTCCTGCAGCTCTCTCCCAGGAGGGCTGACCACCAGGTTCCTCAGCTGTGAGCCCACAGGGTAGCTCTGTCTTAAGCCTCTCACAGAGGCACCACCCGGACCTCTCTACTGCCAGCCCGTTCCCCTGGTGCAGTCATTGTCTTACCAAGATCCTCAAGTGGATTCATTGTTAGAGAGAGCTGTGGCTCCTCCTGTCAGCTGAGTGATCTGTATCTCTTCACCTGTGCCACCTGCCTTACAATTTCTTTAGATGTGGCTTCTGGTTCCTCTCCCTCCACCGGGAAGCCAAGACTGGAATTCCATACAACCTGTCCGTTTGCCGTGTTGGCTTTCTGCTCTCACAGACTTTTATCCTCTCTGTCCTTGGCTCTGTGAGCATCTAGACTCTTCCGATCTCTACGCACACCCTCCCCGCTCCCCAAGAATGGAGTCTGTTCCTTGCAATTCTGAAGCTTCTCACCATACCACCTCACGCTGGAAGTCGTAGGCCTTAGTTTCTTCCTGCATTTCAACCTGGCTTTGTTCACAGAAACATTTGCATAGCAGAGTTATTTTACTAGTGGGTAAAGAAAAATATTTTTATGCCATGGATTGAAAAATCAGTCTGAGAGAAAGAGCCAGCCCTCCTGGCTTTAACCTTCCCTTCGCCGCATGCCTGAGATTAGCATCTGTCATATACCCAGAACAGGCACACAGACCTCAGGGCCTGCCTTCTGCATGACCACAGTCTCCTCTTGTTTCACTTCTGTTTGGGGTGCAGTTTCGTTTGTTTGTTTTGCTTTTCATTTTATTTGAGACGGGGTCTCGAGTAGCTTAAATGGCCTCAGACTTGACCCGTAGCTGAGGATGGCCTCGAACTCCCGATCCTCCGCTTCTACCTGCTGAGTGCTGGATTGCAGGAGTTCTTGGCAGTCCCAGCTCACACAAGTCTCTTTTAATGGTCTAAAAGTGGTGCCAACCCTGCAGCAGAGAGTAGGAATTCAATCATTAAATGTCAGTAGTGCCTGGATTCAGACGCCAGTTCCCAGAAGCCCCAGTCTTTCTCCCACCAGCTCACCACAGTGGTCTTCCAGGAATGACACCTCTCTTCTCAGTAGGAACGGAAGTACTGACTGCTTAGAAAATGTACTTGAGCCTCTGAACAAACAGAAGCCACAGCTTGCCCTGACCTTCCACACAGAGCAGCTCCTCACCCTGAACTTCCACACAGAGCACTTCCTCACCCTGAACTACCACACAGAGTTCCTCACCCTGAGGTGAGCAGTTCCAGTTCTTCTGTCTTCAGTTACCTCAGAGACCCTTTGTGCTCGGCGTGAGAGACACCAGATCCATGCGGCTGTTAAGGTATTAAATGGAACAAGATGTGAAATTCGGTTCTCTGCATACACCAGCCACATTTCAAAGGACAGAGGCACAGGTGCCACATGGGAGAGAGGTAGCTGGGTTTCCCCTGTGCTCGACAGCTCTGTAGGTCAGTGCTGCTATTGAGTTCTGGGGCTCATTCCTGGCCTCCTCGCTCTCCTCCTTTGTTCAGTTTTTGGAATCACCTTATTCTTCTTGATCCACTTAACAAAATTCTAAGGCAGATAAAAATGTGGTTTTAGGGAATACATTTTGTTCTAGGTATAAGGTAGTAAGCTTTTCAAAAGTGAGATTAAATCCTGCGCTCAGTAGGAAAAAGCCCTCACCCAGTCATCCCATGATTGACTTATGTCAATAAAACTGATGTTTTCGAGTGGGATGATCAGCTCACGGTGGGCTGCATGACTGAGTTAGTTCAACGATGCGGAGCCAGTCTCCGGAAAGAGAACTGTCCCACAGAGGAGAAATACAGGGGCAAAGGGACAGGAGTGAGGTAAAGTCAGGTCCAGTTCAAACTGTCCCTCAGCCTTCACAAGCCCCTTAAGAAGGGCCCTTTTTTCCCTAAGGACAGCCGCATGTGGACACTAACCCTAGTTGGCTGCCAGACTGACTGATTGTACCTCAAATCTGCATGGCACAGCGGAGTGACGGGGAGTGAGAGCTTGCCTTCCATCCCTGCCCCTCACCGGCCAAGTGGGCTTCGGTCAATCCCTTGATTTGGGGCCTCTCAGTCTCTCAGCTGTGGAAGAGTGAATGTTTCCGGGTTCACCAACCTCTAGGAGCTCCACTGGGGTAACAGGACACAGCACCTCAGAAAAAAAATATAGATGTCAGTAGTTTTCTTGGTTTTGTTTGTGTTCTTTTAACGCAGTAGATAGTCCTAATTCTGGGACTGTACAGTTTCCCAAGCTGTAGGACCACGCCATCCTGACTGTCGATAACACTTATTTACCTCACGACCAAAAAGATCTCTTGTTTCCTTCCGCTCGTGCTTGATCCTCTCTTGATTTCTTCATTAAAAAGACATGAGTAAAGTTCACAGTGTTTTGCTCGGGAACGGCTAACGAATCAGGGCCCTTGAATGCCTAGCAGTAACAACAGGCTGCCCTCGGGGGTCTGGTGTCTGCCCCATCCCTCTCTTCCACTTTCTCTCCAGAGTGGAGTTTAACAGCTCACCCGATAACATCCTAGACTCGTCTTCAGAGCACGGTGTCACCAAAGTTAACACATCTGTCTTTATCTATTGAGCAGATTCTGAGATTCCTACAGGATTTTAGATCAGGATGGGCTCACCCCGGGGACAGCAGTTGCTCCAGGTAACTCTTCCAGGATAGCCCTCAGTGTGCGTCTGCATCCGACCGAAGTCAAACCCGCTGTCTGCAGCTGCAGCCTCCCTAGTCTGGGGGCACAAGGCCACCCCTGTTCCGAGAGGGAGGGTTGCACGTGGCAGGCACTCTTTCTGCATCACAGGTTTCCACACTGCACACGGGCTTTTATTTCACTGAAGTCAGTCTGTCCAAGGCCAGTTTCTGTCTTCTCCTCTCCTGCAAACCTTACTGAAATTCCTGCTGGCCCAGCAGTGCTACATGCCACTCTGACGTTTCTACTTCTCTGCAGGAAGAGAGCGTCAGAAAGTTAAGGAAGAAGGAGACCAGAAGAGCGCCTCCCTTTCAAACATCATACAGCACTAAAATATGTCTCTTTTAACCACATTTCTCATTGCTGTTGCAAAATCAACTTAAGGGATGAAGGATTTACTTTGGCTTGTAGTTTAAGGGTCCACCATGGTGAGGACTAGAAGCCGGACTGGCTTCTAGTAAGGCTAGTTATGAGACAGTGACCAGACCATCCCTTCATCCCATTACATTCTACCCCCTACAGGCTCCACAGCCTCCTAGGTCAATGCAGTGCTCTAGGAGGCAAGTGTTCAAACACAAGAGTCCACGATGGCCATTCATGACTCAGACCGCATCGTTACCCCCTGGGCCCTCTACACACTGGCCATCTCATCATGCAAAATGCGTTCGTTTCAACTTCAAAAGTCTCCATAGTCGTAACAGTCTCAAAGGTACTTGAAAGGCCAAAGTCTAAAAATCCCTTCTGAGACTCGAGGCAGTCTCTTTCTTAACTGTGACTGCCCCCCATAAAATGGGGGGTACATGCTCTCAGTGTACAATGGCACATAGTAAACAGACATTCCTACCCCTAAGGGAGAAACAGAACCTCAGACAGATACGTGGTGAAAGCCAGATCAAAATCCAACAGGGAAAACGCTGAACTCGCTCCATGTTCCAGCTCTGACGGTTCCCAAGTCCCTCCCTGTCTAAGCCCCAGTGCCCACACCAGTGTCACCGTACCTTGGCCTCTCTGGCGTGAGTTTTTCTCCATGCCTGCATTGCTGTTCCATGGCCTTCTCTGCTTTCATTTTGTGGTCCCCATTGCAACTTCTAGATCTGCCTTCAAATCTTCACACGCTGGCTTCGGGGGCTCTCCGCAGCCTGTGCCTACACACTGTGTGTGGTTCAGTGTCTGCCTGGAACCTCAGTGCAGGCCGATAACCCTTACATTCTACATGGCTGTTAGACCTGCATTCCGAGGACATTGCTCTCACGTTCTGCTGTGGGCTTGAGACGTAGCCTGCTCCCTCCCATCACCACTTTGTTTTAACCTCTTAAGTACCCTTGTGACTGAGCCTGGGCCTGGGGAACCCTTCCCCACCCCACCCCATCTCGTCCTAGTGCTTTGGATCAGCTTTGGAGCCATTGATCGAAGGAGTCTTACCCTCAGGTCACCGTGCCCAGGACCCCCATCCACAGGTCAAGCTTTAAGTGATCGAAGCAGTCTCTCTAGCAGTTACAGGGGCTTCACCAATACCTTCTTCTTTTGAAGCCCCTTTGTGAGTTTAAATGTGCTCCCTCCCATTTCTTCACTAATTTACAGTTTCATACCTCTGTGCTCCGCTGTAAAAGAAATCACAATTATCTATGTAAAAGACTCATGAGCTATAAGCATGCCAAAGGCTGGGTGCTGCGCCGTATTTATGTTTCCCCTGCCAGTACATTAGCCTAGTTTGAATCCAGCCTCACTCATATTTTCAGGACATGTAACCTACAGTGACGTCACTAGTGTGACGCTAGTGGCCTTTAGCCCAGTTCTCAAGGTTGTCCTCGTATCCCTCTGTGACTTCATGAGCCAGGCTTCCATTGTCCCTCTTCCTATTGCACCCCCAATCTTCCAAACTCTCACCAGAACGCTCCCATTAAGGTCTACACTCAGTACTCTTGGGCTTTGCCAGCTGAAGATCCACATTCTTACACAGCCCTCCAAAGGGCACAAGCCTGGCGTGGTCCACAGTGCCAAGAACTTTGTGCTGTGACTTATCTTATGGTACTAACAAGGAGGCAGGGAGAGCTTGGGCTGGAAGGATGACTGGGTACAATAGTTAACCCCCATTCTCCAGAAACTCACGTTCTACTGGTAGACCCACTGGCGAGGGTTCCAGAACCTTTCCAAATAGTACCACTAGTTGGGGACCACATGTACAAATGCATGAGCCTACAGGGGACATTTCCCACTAAAGCCATGGTAATCTTGCAGTCATTATTCAACCTATGCTTGAATATATAACACCCATTAACTTAGAGTTAATAAAAATGACTCTAATTATCTTATAAATGAGTTTTCACTCCCTAGTGTAGCAGTAACGAATTGTCCCCTTTAAACGCAGTCTCTCTCAGACCTTACACAGTGTTACACAAAGGCAGCAAGAGTTGGAACAAATCTGACTTTAAGAAATTGACTTAGAAAGCCTCCCATAAGGAGAAGCCCTTGGTCCTGCCAAGGCTCGAACGCCCAGCGTAGGGGAATGTCAGGGCGGGTAGGCGGGAAGGGGTGGGCATATAGGTGGGGGAGCAGCCTCATAGAAGAAGCGGGGTAGAGGATGGGATAGGGGGTTTATGGACGGGAAACTGGGAAAAGGGATAACATTTGAAATGTAAATAAATAAAAAAGTATCCAATAAAGAAAAAAGAAAAAGAAAACCTCCCATAACAAGCAGTAACGGAGGTGGGCCATTGTTCTCCTTGGCTCAGTGGGTCAGCAGGTCAGTGGGTCAGTGATGTTGGCACACTGGCAGACCCTTCGCTGTGGATGTCTTGGCTGATGCTCCAGACAGTGGACTGAGAATATCCAGTGCAGAAGAACCACGGTGGCATCTAAGTTCTTATGAGTATGTAAAGAACTCTTCCATCATCAGCCTTTTGTTTATGTTCGACCGGTGGCAGTGACCGTACCACTCCCAAGTGGCTGAAAGCATGACCGGAAAGTCGGCAAACAAGATCTCCATGTTGCCATGTTTAACATGGAACAACCCGGATCGAGGGACTCCGGTGGTTGCGTGTGATGGTTAGTGTTGATTGTCAGCTTGACAGAGTCACCGGAGGGATTAGCTTCTGGGCATGCCCGGGAGAACTGTATTGGCTAGGTTGAGACGGAAAGATCCACATTAAAAATAGGGGCACCATTCATTCCCTGGCTGGGGTCCTAGACTGTGTGAAAAGGGGAAGTGGGCAGAGCACAAACATTCATCGCTCTGACTCCTGTTGGCGGGAGTCAGGTACCAACTGATTCGAGCTCCTGCTGCCTTGACCTCTCTGCCACGATGGACCGTATTCTTGCACTGTGAGCTGAAACAGTTCCTCCCCCCCAGAATGCCTTTTGTCAGAGCGTTTTATCACAGTTACTGGACTGGTAACACACTGCCTGTCTCCAAAGCATTCACTTGGCCAGGAAGGAAGGGAGAAAGCTACCAGGATGGTGCTACTCTCCTGAAGCTGACCTTGAGCTCATGAGGCAACCTTACCATGTGAGGGAGTTGATCAGGAGGGACCCCAGCAACTGTGCAGGACAGTGGGAAAGTGAGAAGGAAGGGTTGGGGCTAGTACAGCAAGTTAATGCTACAGGAAACCAAGCTTAATTCTGCCCAGGACCTCTGTGAGACACCATGAAACTTAGACCTTGCTGTCTAGATACATAATCAGCCACTGATTAAGAGGTCGTTGATTAGGATGTGTCCCTGGGACATCAACGTTCCCGTGTTTCATACCACCCCAGCTTTATACTGACTTAGCCTTCTTACAGTCTGGGATGCCATGTGAATTCTTAGGCACAGAAAATGCTGGGGAACCTGTACTGAGCCCCTCCTTGCCACACTACTTAGAAGTTGTTCTCAAATCCACAGAGCACTTGCTGGGTACTCCTAGTACTGTGTTTGCCAATTACAATTTCAGAGAAAATGTCCTCATACAAGCAACAACAAACCAGATGGCAGTTGCATTGTGGCTTTCATACGTCATGCCATGCATTCACTCAGTGGCTATGACCTTTGCCTGCCTCCCTGTTCAACATCAGGGAGTAACTTCTTGTTCCTGTCAAAGGAATCAGTCAGTCCTGGAACATCTTGTCACTGCGCACAGTGCAGTTCTTAGGAAATGAGCTATTTTATTTAATGAAATGTTTGGTGTTCTGTGTGGTCCTTAAGAGCAGACATCTACTAAATAGTCCATTTATTGCTTGAAGGGGGAAAAAAGCGCCCGAATGTCCCTTCTTCCCTAGAGTAGCGATTTGCTGTCACAAGCGCTCACATGTTATACCCATCCCTGCACTTTCCTTAACAATTAAAACCAGGAAATGCCTGTCACAAAGTCTTCTTTAGGAGTTATTCTTAGGTACCAGAAACACAGGAATAATATAATCACCCTGCCATCTAAGGCAAGCTCCACTCCAGTTTGAGGCTGTCCTGTACCAGAGGGCTAGGTCTGCTGGCACTGAACCACTACACTTCATCTAGGGGCAGGACATGATCGGCTGTGCCAATCACACTGTAGTGTCCGCCCAGCCGTGGTGATTAGTTCACGAGAGCATGTATGACTAATTTAGTTCCTTGAGTGTGAAACAACCTGACAAAAAGATCACACAGCAGAGAAAGATAGGCCCAGTGAGACAGCAGACAGAACCCACTTAACACTACTGCAGAAACTGTATTACTTCTCCAGACCTTCATTCTACAGATCGATACATTGTCTTTGTTGAAACAGTTACTTTCATCACTTAAAGCCTAAAATATCTTTATTGGGAAAAAAAGTACCTTTTTCTTCATCCAGCTTTGAATTGATCTTTCATTTCATTCTTAATTTTCCTTTCATGTCTCTGCGGGGTTCCAACCCTGGATTCTATCGCCTTGTACCCAAGGCTCAGCATCTCCCCAAAATGAGGTTCATTCTTGACTGTGGGGAAATCTGATTGTCCAGCTTAGTAAGACCTCCTTAGACATGGGAACTTATAAGATATATAACCTGAAACCAAAAAAGCATATTTGATTGTAAAATCCCAAGTGGATGTCACGTTTGTTTGTTTAATTCTATAAAAATAGCAAGGGAGATGAACAGAAAGTGTTTGAGAGTGGGCTCAATTCTAGAGGTAACATTCAGAGTGAACAATCTTCCAAAAGGCCAGTGGTTTTCAACCCATGGGTTGTGACCCCTTTGGGGGTCGAAAGACCCTTTCACCGGGGTTGGACATCAGATACCCTGCATACCAAGTGTTTACATTATGATTCATAACAGTAGCAAAATTACACTTATGAAGTAGCAATGAAAATTGTTTCATGTTCGGGGTCATCCCAACCTGAGCAACTGTATTAAGGGGTCTTCACGTTAGGAAGAGTGAGATCCACTGCTGCTGTAGACACTCGATAATCTTTTATCTGCACGTATTGAATGGCCAGGCATTATGTTAGTTACTTTAGGTAACTGTGACCAAATTCCTGACAGAAGCAACTTAGTGGAGGAGAGCTCTATTGAAGAAGAGGTAGATCTGTTTGACCCATTGAGGGGACACAGTGATCGTGGTGTCTGAGGCAGTACTGGAGGAAGAACATGAGGCAGCTTTGGGCCATCCAGTCAGCACATAGAAATGAGACAGAAGCCAGACTGAACTGCCACCCTGGAAACCAGCCTCTCCTGGTCCACCCCAGGTAACTCCCACATCCTATGTTTACAGAAGCTGCAGAACATTTCTATGTTCAAACTGTAACAACTGTGGGACTTGGAAAGGGTGACTTGCAGGAAGTCACACAAGTGTCACCACCTTGGTCTATCAGAGAGAGAGGCCATCTGTATCCAGAAGAGCCAGGTGAGCGCAAGTATGCGTCAGGTGTGCACTAGCAGGAGCTCACCTGAGGCCAACCAGTATCTTACACCAAACGAGGGGACAGAAGTAGCAGTGAGGATGGGTTTCTTAGTGCAGTGGGTTTGAAGAACCGGAGGAAGGCGAGCGACTCAGGGAGGTTTGTCTGGAGATCCTTAAGAGCAAGGGGAATTCTTATCAATTGGGCAGGGCATAGTTGGGAATGTCCTGATGGACAAGAAGTGTCCCTTGTCACTCTCAGTCATTTTAATGAGTTTTACTTCAAGACAGGAATTCACGTAGTCACCAGGGCTGACCTTGAACACACACTCCATCCCAAGCAGGTTTTGACCTTGGCAATCCTCCTGTCTCTGCTTCCTAAGTAGCTGGGATTACAGGTCTGTACCTCCAGAAGGCCATCTGTGCTGTTTCTGGTCACAGCCTGAACTAGAATCCCTCTGCGGCAGAGGAGGGCTTCAGAGGATCCTTCCCACTGGACCCACGAACATGTTAAATTTGGGACTTAAAACTTCAGTGCATCTTCTCTTGACCTGAGGCTTATTTACAAACGTGTCTCGTAATGGCTCCACCTAACCATGACACAGGATCCCCCAACAGCCCAAAGGTGTCAGACATTCCCACCCCGTTTTAATGGTAGCCACCCTGAGGATCTGAGGAAGTAAATCATGCAGGGAACTTTCCAAAGTCACACATCCCCTGGTTGTGGAGTGAGGATTTTTCACTTTCTCTGGCAGACATCAGGGACTTGCCTTCTTAATTAACCACCCCTGAAGCTTAGCCACCAGGGAGAGCAACACATGTACGTTTTCAGCTCTTTTTATTGGTACTGTATCAACAAAAGCATATGAAGTTTTAACTATATAAACATGCTAGCAAGACGTGAAGCATCACATATTTAAAAGGGAGAATCTGAAATATAAGTAAACACATACGGGAGGCATTTTTCTCCCAGCTGCCTCAAGTAGACGCTTAGAGCGTTTGATGGACAGATGGAGAAGCAGAGCAGGATGGGAGGGAAAGCACCCATGATGCTCATCACGAGTGCCTGAGGTGGAGTCAGACAAAGACCCATCTTCTCCAGAATCTCTCCTGGGGTCAGTAGTTGGGCACAGTGAGTTGTTCTGGTTTCCTCTTTCCACTGTGGCAAAGCACTCTGAACGAAGGCCTCCTGGGGAGGAAACAGTTGATTTGCTTTAAGCTTTCAGATCACATTCCCTCACTGAGGGAAGGGAAGGAAGGGCACGAACTCAAGATTGGAATGTGGAGTCAGGTAGAAACTAGAGGACCCTGCTGGCGACTCATTCATTCATTCATTCATTCATTCATTCATTCAGGCCCGACCAGTTCTCCTGTACAGCCCAGGGCCATCAGCCTGTGGATGGTGACGCCCACAGTGGACTGTGCCCTCCCCCACCAATTGACTAGCAAGACAGCCCCCAGTAGACATGCCCACAGGATCAGTCTGGTCTGGGCAATCCATCCTTTGAGACTTTCCTGTCTGATGACTCTAAACTGGATCATGTCGACAGTAAGAGCTGACTGGGACATCTGTCTTGGAAATACAATAAACAACAAACTACAGCCAGCAATTGTGATTACTACTCACCTACTACTCACCTTGTGACCAGGAGGCATGGGTCAGTGAGCAATTTTTGTCATCAAAGACCATCATCCTAGTGCAGGTAAGTGGAAAGCACCTTACACTCACTGGAATATTGAGTAGCATAAAGATAGGAAATAGGTGTTGACCAAAATGTGGAGCGATCAGAGCTCTGGTATACACCTGTTAGGACTGTAAAATAGCATAGCCACTTGGGCAATGTGGGCCAGGTTCTCATTCCATTCAGTATTTCTACCTCAGGTTATATACAAAAAAGAATTGGTCCCTGTCCTGTCACACGGCCTCGTTGGGCCTCAGTGGGAGAGGATGTGCTTAGTCCTGCTGGTGGTACCCAAGCAGGGCTTCTCCTTCTCTATGGAGAAGAGGAAGGAGTAATGGTGGAAGGGTTTGTAAGTGTGTGACTGGGAGGAGAGGAGGGAGGGGTGCTGTGATTGGGATGCTACCCTAGTTAGGGTTTTACTTCTGTGATCAGGCACCATGACCAAGGCAACTCTTATAAGGACAACATGTAATTGGGGCTGGCTCACAGGTTCAGAGGTTCAGTCCAGTATCATCAAGGCAGGAGCATGGCAGTGTTCAGGCAGGCATGGTGCAGGAGGAGCTGAGAGTTCTACATCTTCATCTGAAGGCTGCTAACAGAATACTGGCTTCCAGGCAGCTAGGATGAGGGTTTTAAAGCCCACACCCACAGTAACACACCCACTCCAACAAGGCCACACCTATTCCAGCAGGGCCACTCCTTCTAATAGTGCCACTCCCTGGGCTGAGCGTATAAAGTCATAACAGATGTAAAGTAAATAGATTAATTAATGGAAAAAAAGGAATTGAAAGTAAGAAATTAAAAAAGAGATGTGTACACCAACATGTACAGCAGTATTAGTCATTGTAACCCAAATGTGGGAGGAGCCTAGACATTCCTTTAAAGGACCAGATGCAAAGAGTCTGTGTCTACAAACATACGTTAACTATTAGAGTAAAAACTTGTGTTATCTAAGTATGTGTATCATGAATAAACATATCATAACATATATTGATGTGTTTAAAGAGAGTAAAATTCTGACACTATAAAAACATTATACCGTGTGTGTTGGAAGAACCCTGGGAGCACTAGGTTAAGTGCAGCAAACCATCTTAAAAGGCTAAGTACTGTGTGATCCGGCTGACACAAGGTATCTAAAGAGGGCAAGGGCACTGGGAGACAGGTTGGGTGACACTTGCTGGGCCGAGATGTGGACACGAGGGAGCTGCGAGTGGGTGTGGGTTGGTTTTCACAAGAGAGTTTGAGGGATAGAAATTGGTGACGGCGATTCACAGTGTAAGCCACTGCTGCCGACCTGCACGCCTAGAAGTATGCAAGCGATACATCTTGGCTTTGTGTGTCAGTTAGCATGCTTTTTAAAACATTAGGTGTTTATCAGCCAAGGCCCAGTCAGGCAGCCACACAGCAGTCCTGGTCGCAAAGGAGATGGCCACCAGTGGGGAGAGACCACCCAGGACGAAGTCCACACACAGGCGGTTCGGGAGCGTAGACGCACAGTGACGGAGGATTACTGTGCTGTGGTACCCGCAGCCTGTTTGACAGGAGGCACAGCCAGAGGGGATGGGCCACGGCAGGCACAGGAAGGCAGCAATAGGGAGACTACCCCAGGGTCACCCACTACTGCCTCCTGTGGACTAAAGCCATTGCTCAGGAGTTAGCAAGAGAACTGCGAAAGGGCTGCGGGTCACTTGTCTGAGATCAAGCTGGCTACACACCAGCACGACGGGATGTAAACTATTGCTTTCCCTCTCATTACCAAGGTTTCTGCAAGTCTCTGATCACTGCGCTGTGCGCTGTCACTGCACATATAACGTGTTTAGAAAAGAGAGTTTAAACAAACTCTTTCTGCCGAATTTCAGCCCCCAGAAAGCTCAGCAGTGCCGATTGCGATCAATTTAATTTACTTCTGTAGGGCGAACCGAAAAGAACATAGAGAGACAAACACTCAGAGGCTTGGCTTTATGTATCAGTCAGGGCTCAGAGTATGTCTCTTGGAAGGCCACCCGATGGTCATCTGAGAGAAATGGCAGCCTTTGGTTTCATTTGTTTTCTGCATTGAAAAGAGTAGCTCAGACGAAAGAACTCAGCTACTCTAAAGTAGAACAGAATTCAATCCTCTCCTCAGTGGCTCTCCCTCTCTTCCCTTCCCTTGTCCCACACTCAGCCTCACAGCCTTTGCCGTGGTTCCCCCACCTCAGTCCCCTCAGTGCATTTGAATACAATATCTGTAAGGACCACACGTGTTCATCTCTGTGCACATGTGCGTGGGTGCCTCAGTCTCTCCACCTTCCCATGTCTGAGTCAGGGTCTCTCTGGACCCAGAGCTCCCCCATTCAGTTAGTGGGCCCCTCCTGTCTCCATCCCAAGTGTGGGGATCACAGGCATGCACTATCCATGTACCTGCCTTTTTTGTACGGATTCTGGGGGGAGGAAGGCAGTTCTTCATGGTTGCATAGTAGACACTTGACCAAGTGAGTGATCTCCACAGCCCCTGCTTAAGATCATTTTTAAAACGTGGTTCACTTTTCTACTCTTTCAGCATGTGCTTATACAGAAGAGGACAGAATATATGATGTATGGTGTATAGTACACACATACATCTTATAGTCATGCACACATATGCGTGGGTACACTTGTGTCTCCATCACTAAAAGAAGGGGGAAATGGGCACCTGCGTTATTTAGTGAGCCTGGATGAAGAAGTTTCAGCATGTGTTTGGGAAGGAGGAGATGGAGGCGAGGAGAGCTAGAGCCCCACATGAGCCATTCAGCCTCGACGATGGAGGAAATGCTGACAGTGAAAACACCACAGAGAAGGGGGAAGACTTTAATTAGAAGTGCAGAAACTGGGGCTGGGGATTTAGCTAAGTGGTAGAGCGCTTGCCTAGCAAGCGCAAGGCCCTGGGTTCAGTCCCCAGCTCTGAAAAATAGAAAAAAGAAAAGAAAAAAAAAAAAAAGAAGTGCAGAAACTGCCTCTGAAAAGACTCAGGGATTAGAGTTCAAGCATCGCAGGTTGAGCTGCAGGGGTGGCAGGGTAAGAAAAACGTTCCGCTCACAAGCATGAAGATATGAGTTCAGATTCCCAGTAGCTACATAAAAGCTAGACATTATTATAGGATTTATTTATTACATATAAGTACACTGTAGCTGTCTTCAGACACACCAGAATAGGGCATCAGATCCCATTACAGAAGGTTTCGAGCCACCATGTAGTTGCTGGGATTTGAACTCAGGACCTCTGGAAGAGCAGTCAGTGCTCTCAACCGCTGAGCCCTCTCTCCAGCCATTATTAAAGATATGCATCTGTCGTACCTGCAGTGAGATGCAGAGACAGGTGGATCCCAGGGGTCCACCTGCCATCCAGTCTAGTCAGATTGGCAAGATCCAGGCTCATTGAGAGACACTGCCTCAAAAATCAAGGTGGAGACTGATAGAGGAAAATGTCTCAATAGCAGCTTCTGGCCTCTATCCACGCAAACGGGCCTGCACACACAGGCATGCACATGTGCACACAGGCATGCACACATGGACACAAAGGTATGCACATCTTCACACAAGGCCTGCACACACAGGCATACATATGTGCACACACAGAGGTATGCACATCTGCACACACACAAGTCATGCGTGCACAGGTGTCACACTGATACAGATATGCATACTTGCACACAACAGGATGTCTACATGAACACAGGCATGGAAAAGGGCACACATACATGGGCATGCACACCTGCACACATAGGTATACAACCTGCACATGACAGTATGCATGTCTGCCCACATGCACATCTATACACACAGGCACACGTACCTGCATACACATGTGCCTAACACAAGCACACAGAAAGGATTTGAAAGTTGCCGTTACAGGTGTGATTTACAGAGGAATCATTATGTGGTAGCTCGCTGCTCTGAGTACGGCTAGTGGTCCCTCCTGTGCTACACAGTCTTTTGCTTCTGGTACCTTGTCAAATCTTGGCATCTGTGCCCCCTGACCTTGAACTTGGGTTGTTCTCTGTGCTCGCCTGGATGTACAAAATTTACCAGAGCTGGTATCATGCCAGTAAGTTCCAGGGCTACCTGCACTTCTGCCTTATTCTAGGAGGTTCATGGAACCCAGCCACCATGCTGTAACTCATGTGGAAAGGACCGGGGCTCCGGTCCCCCAGCCTCTTAGCTCCCAGCCAGCAGCCTGGGACAGTTTGTCTACCACATGATATAGCCTTCTTCACCGTGGGACCTTGAGACTCCATTTGAGCCGCTCCAGGTGGACTTGTAATCATCAGCCTTAGCCTGCTGGCTTCTCACGTGTCCACTTACTATTCCATTCATTATGCCTCCGTGATTATTCCGCTTGCGTTTCATATTCATACCCCCATTTTTCCAAACTTTCTCAGCAGCAGATTATTAGCTGTAGTTATGTTTTTATTGTACTCTGGCTTCAAACTGGAAAGCGAAGTGCACAGAGGGAGAACACCCCCAAGAAGCAGACGGACGGCCACAACTAGAAATAGCAGCTGATAATCACCAGGCCTGTCTAGGCCCCATGGGATGGCCCAGTGGCTTGCCTCCAAGCCTGACATCCTGAGTCTGACCCCTGTGACCCACATGATATGTGCTCTGCATGTGTCAGTGACATGTGTGTACCTACACATATACAGGAACACAAAATAGATAAACGTAACAAATTATTTTAATGAAAGTGTGTCTAAGGATAACATAGGTTTCTCTTCCCCATTTGGTGGCTTGATATTTTGGGTGTGCACTTAGGTGGCTGGGAAGCATGTGTGGTTGTTCTCTGAGATACTTTGAGCTGAAAGGAATTAAGAGCTCCTCATTTAATAAACCAGGGACCAGAGACTTAGGAAATGTACTTGTGAAAGGTTACTTGTTGCAATAGCTTGGTGAAAGGAAAGGTGTACAGGATCCCAAGATTCACAATGTATCAAGGCCTGGTTTCTAAATAGCTAGACCTCCCTCCCTCCCTCCCTCCCTCCCTCCCTCCCTCCCTCCCTCCCTCCCTCCCTCCCTCCCTCTCCCTCCTTCCCTCCCTCCCTCCCTCTTTCTCTTTTCCCCTCTCTCTTTTTTAGTTATTATCACCATGGAGTCTGTGAGTTTAGACGAGATCGGGCGCGTTCAGGGTGGTATGGCCGTAGACGATGCCTGTGCGTTTAGGAACTATAGCTTTCACGCGGAGGTCAGAGGACAGCACGTGGGAGTTGGTTTTCTCCTTCCGCCCTGCAGATTCCTGGGATGGAACTCAGATCTTCAGGCTTGGTAGCAAGCACCTTCAGCCACTGAGCCATCTCTCCGCTAGCCCCAAAATAGCCTTTTTTTTTATTAAACTTTTCTTTTCAAAGATGAAAATTTCCAAGATGAGATGCAGAGTCATTTTTTTTCTGCCTTCACCTAAGGTTTTTAATATTCATTCTCAAACATTTGTTTAGTTCCCACAATGCACAAGATACGGCATTAGGTAAGTCTTCTAAAATATGCTTATATGAGCAAATGAAAGATAATTTCTGGTTTAAAAGGCCATATTATGAAAATGTATGTTTATTCGGCACTCGTAATATAAAGGGTACCGGCGGGAGCATCTCCCTCTTCTGCAAGTCTGCTCAGAGTAATGGAGGACGGCACTAATGAGGGCTGGGAGAGCTGGGAGAGCTGGGAGAGCTGGGTCAGTAGCTGTAGCTCTTCCCCACTTTGTACTAGGGATGTCCAGGATCCAGGAAGTAAGATCTGTAGCTGGAGATGCTGAATTAGCAGCCATAAAGGATCAGGAAGTGGATAAGAGGCTGGGTAAGAAGCAATTCAGGTTAACCTCTGTGTTTGCTGGGGTTTGTTTGTTCATTTTGCTTTGTTTTTGTTTTTGTCAACTCCACACAAGTGGGAGTCATTTGAAAAGAGAGAACCCCAACTAGGAAAATGCCCCCCTCCCTTTGAGTTCCCTGTAGACAAGCCTTGATGATTGCTGTAGGAGGGCCCAGCCGCTGTGGTGATTCCATATCCTGGCAGGTGGCCCTGGGGAGTGTAGGTGAGCAAGGTTCTTCCTTAGCTTCTGCTTCATTCATGCACTCCCCCCCCCCCTTCCCTCAGTGATGACTGGGACCTAAGACCTGTGAAGTGAAATAACCCCTTCCTCCCCAAGGTGCTTTTGGTCACAGTGTTTGATCACAGCGATAGAAACCCTCATTAGACAGTCTCCCAGAATTCCCTGCCACAGGATATACCAGGTAGGCAAGAAACTGGGATCTGAGCTAGGAGAGAGGGCAAAAATTGATACAGAACTCCCTCAGGGGAAGCCGCACTTTTTAGTTCTGATTTTATTTCTTTTAACAGGTGTAGCAAGTTTAGCATAAATTCCCCAGTTCACTCAACTTCCCCCATCCCGATGCTGCAGGAGATGTGTCTCAGCTGCTTAGGGAACGTGGAGCAAAAGCTCTGGATTTGCCAGCCTCCCTTTCTGACCTGCTAGAAGCTATCTGCCATCAGGGCATGCGCCCACACTGCTATGACTAAGTAGATTTGTCTGATTGGCTCTGGCGTTCAGAAATAGGAAGACCATTTGCCTACAACAAAAAGTAATGTCCTCTAAGCCCGACTTCATGAGTAATAGAAGGATATTTTAGTTCTGGATGTTCCCCGGTTTTATCTCATAATGTGAGAACATTGGTAGAGACAGGCGCGATGGGGTATGCTTGGAACCCCAGCACTTAGGGGAGGCAGAGATAAGTGGTTGCCGGCCATCAGTTTGAGACCAGTCTGGAATTAACAGGAGTGTTCTGGCCAGCCAAGAGCCAGGTATATGTAGGGAGAACCTGTTTTTAAAAAAAAAAAAAAAAAAGCCCAAATCAAATGAAAACACCAATCCCAAACGGCAAAACTTAAAGCCACTGGAACGGGAGCCCTGCTTCGCAGTTCACACCCATGATCTCAGTGTTCTCGCTGAGGCAGTGAGAGCCCTAGTTCCAGACCAGCTTGTGCTGCACACAAAGATCACGTCTCAACAGACCAATCCAAGGTGGGTGTCTTACTCATAGGCGCTGACAAAAAAATGAACAAAAGAGGAGCTTTTAAACCAGTGAATTACTGGTCTTCACTTGTAAGAAGAAACGTTAATGGATCCCATCTCACGAGACCCTTGCAGATCTTCAAGATGGTTATGTCCACGCATCGGACAGGAAGTAGCTCCCCCATAGGTGCTTCGTTGACAGGAAGTAGCTCCCCCATAGGTGCTTCGTTGACAGGAAGTAGCTCCCCCATAGGTGCTTCGTTGATAGGAAGTAGCTCCCCCATAGGTGCTTCGTTGGACAGGAAGTAACTCCCCCATTGGTGCTTCGTTGGACAGGAAGTAACTCCCCCATTGGTGCTTCGTTGGACAGGAAGTAGCTCCCATCGGTGCTTCGTTGGACAGGAAGTAGCTCCCCCATAGGTGCTTTGTCCGAGCTGCCTATAGGATCTTGCAGAAATACTCCGGCTGTTGGAACACTGGAGTGCGTTGTACAGTCTTAGCTTTCCTGGTACTCTGATGGTCATTTGTAGTGTACTCTGTGTCTCTGTTGCTGGTGGGTGTGCAAGTGCATGTGTACATATGTGTGCTTGTGCACGTGCAGGGCTCAGGACAACCTTGGTTGTAAAAAGGCACGGGGTCGGGGTGGGGAGATTGGCGGTGGTTGTTTGTCGGGTGAATTCCCGAATGTGTTCCAAGGCATGAAGGATTGAAGCAAGCTGCAGAGAGAAGGAAACTAAGAGCTCTACACATCCGAGCTGGGAGAAACTTAAGTCTAGAAGCCATGAAAATGATGCGGGCTGCTGGTGTTTTATCGTGGTCCTGTCTAGACACCTGCCCCCATGCCTTTCCATCATCGCCCCTTCGGATGTTGGCTGGGAACCAGAAGCAGCTGTCTCAGGAAGCCTGCTTCCAGGTCCTAGTCTACCTATATCCCTCTAGCCGTACCTCAGCAGCACTGTCTCCTCCTTCAGAGACAGGATCTGTTCTGGCTCCTTTTATGTCAACTTGACACCAGCCAGAGTCATTTGGGAAAGGAAACTTCAGTTGAAAAAAAAAATGTCTCCACCAGATTGCCTGTGGGAAGCCTGTGGCGCGCTCTCTCTCTCTCTCTCTCTCTCTCTCTCTCTCTCTCTCTCAAGAATCATTTATTTATTTATTTATTTATTTATTTATTTATTTATTTCATGTATGAGAGTACACTGTAGCTGTCTTCAGACGCACCAGAAGAGGGCATCAGATCCCATTACAGATGGTTGTGAGTCACCATGTGGTTGCTGGGAGTTGAACTCAGGACCTCTGGAAGAGCAGTCAGTGCTCTTAACCACTGAGCCATCCCTCCAGCCCTGGTTTATTTTCTTGATGGATGTGGGAAGGCCCAGTTCACTCTGGCTAGTACCATCCCTCGGCTGGTGGTCCTGGAAACTATAAGAAAGCAGGCTGACCAGGCCATGAGGTGTAAGCCAGTGAGCAGTACTCCTCCAAGGCTTCTTCGTCAGCTCCCTCCCTGCTTGAGTTCCTGCCTCAACTTCCCTGCAGTGGAGCATGAGCTGAGAATCCTAAGGCGAAATAACCCCTTCCCTCCCCAGCTTGTTCTTGGTCATGGTGTTTTATCACAGCAATAGGAACCTAAGGTAAGGTCTTTCACTGTCTTGGGACTTCCTGTGTAAGCTAGGTTGCCTGGCGAGAAAGTTTCAGGGACCCCTAAGTCTGTTTCCCCAGCACTGGCTTTAGATGTGCGGGGGCCACCACACCAGGCCGTCTGTTCTGCAGGGCTCTAGTGGTCAGCCTCATGCTTGCAGGGCAAGCTCTTTATTGACTGAGCCATCTCCTAGCCCCGTTGCTGTTGTTCTAAAGGTGAATTCTACAATCTGCTTCATCTCCGTGTCCCATGGGCCACAAAGAAACTAGAAAACAAAACTAACATAGAGAAAGGTAGTTCATAAGTAATGGGGTCCCAAGCTAGGAGGCCAGCACTCAGGGAGTAGACAGGGTCAGAAGTCAGCACACAGGGAGTGCCTGCTCCATGTCAGCATCCTGAAGCCCCATGGAACTAACTATAATTTATCTCTGAGTAGTATCTTTCCCAGCAGCTCTGTGCTAGCCTTGAACTCTCTGGTTCTAGCTACCCAGTAAAGTCAGGGCTCTAGAAGTCTCGTGTGTGTGTGTGTGTGTGTGTGTGTGTGTGTGTGTGTGTGTGTGTGTATAAGGATATGCATACCACAGAATGCCTGTATGCCTGTGGAGGTCAGCGGACAACCGTGTGGATCTGGTTCTCACACACAGTAGCTGAAGCGTGTTCACTTTGGCAGCTGAGCCATCTTCTCAGACCTGTCTTTCCTTACTCATTTAATTAATTAAATTAATTAAATTGGGTTCATCTGTGGCGATGTGAGAACAACATGCAGGAATGGGTTCTCTCCTTTCACCATGTAGAGCCGAGAGAGTTGGAATTCAGGTTGCCAGGTGCCTTTAGCATCTGAACCACCTTGGGGGCCCTTCACTTTGTTCTCTCTCTCTCCTCTCTCTCTCTCTCTCTCTCTCTCTCTCTCTCTCTCTCTCTCTCTCTCTCTCTCTCTCTCTCTTCTTTTAAAGGTGGATTGATGTGAACTATGAAGAAGCCTATAGTCCCGGAGAATCGAGAGGGTCTGGATGCAATGGATATTAAGATGCCTGGGTGCAGGTCCAGATGCTTTCGGTGGTGTCTGAGCGCCCAGCCTGTCCTCAGGTAATGCCGCGTGGACTCCGTGGAATTTTCTTTCCTGAGAATGACAGCGGTGGCCTATTTATTGGCTTCAGTTGCTATGAAGTAGCCCTGCCCTCCAGAAGGGAGGCTGTTGCCCTTAGCTACACGATTCTTTGTAGGGATCACTGTGACTCCCGATAGCAAGTCTCAGCTGGGGACGCACAGACCCGGGTGAGACGTTTTCCTTCCTAAGATAGGCTGTGACTGCTCTGGCTTAGAAGCAGTGTGCATTCTCCTAGTGAGTGAGTGCATGTGTGCGTACACGTATGTTCGTGTGTGCACACGTGTGGATGCACACATGCGTGCATGTGTGTGTACTGAATGAACACTCTTCTCACTTCTTAAACAGGGTTTGTTTAGTCCTTTTGTTTTGAGACCTCCTTTCTCATCTTCTCTTTCCTCTTAACCCATCTCATGGTGCCTGTTCCATCAGTTCCACATAACAGACACTTATGGCCGGACGCACTGTGGAGTCCTGTTCTGTTTGAACTTTTGTTTGGTGTTCTCTGGCTTGGAGATCCCTCTGGTTTTGCATTTCACCCTCCACAATTATGAATACTATGAAAGAGGTCTTGACAACTTTTTGGTGGCGTTTAATTCAAGTTAAACTCTTCTCATTCAAAATAATAAGCATAATGTTACTTATTATGCAAATTAGGTGGCAAAGCAGATGCTTTTCATCTTGGCGAATTCAGGAGGGGTTAATACATCCAAAGGCAGGGTGGGATGGGCAAGTGTTCAACCTGGGAACACGAATGAGCTTCAGCAAGAGGAAGGGTGGCTGCTTTGGAATTGTGCTGTCCAACACACTGGAGCCACTAACCACATGAAGCTATTTAAGTTTAGATCAATTAGGAAGAAATACAATTAAAATCCAGTTTCTGAGTCACACTAGCCATAATTCGTGTGCTCACAGCCACGCACAGGAGGGAGGCTCCCCAGTGAAACACAGAAAGAGCATTGCCCATCATCGAAGAAGGTTCCAGTGGACAACGATGTTCACCTCAGACAGAATGAGCAGCATCGATGGGGTTTTCTCGTCAACTGGAACAGCATCCACACGTGTTCTAGAGGGTTCTGAAGGACTACAGAGACACACGCACATCAGTGTCTGCCACAGCACTAGTCACTGTGGCCAAAATGGAACTAGCCTGGTGCCCAGCATCAGAGGACACACCAGGAAAATGTGTCTACACTCAGTGGCAATTTCCTCACAGTTACATCCTTTGCGGACAATGAACAAAACAGGAACGGTCAGATTAAGTGAACTAAACCAGTCTCAGACAGACTGCGTTCACGTGTCTCCCCTCATTTCTGGTTCCTGGATTTTATAGCCTCATACATGGTCATGATCATATAGATTACAAGATGGCTAAGGGAACAAACCGGATCAATGGGAGGAGGGGCGAAGAAAGGGGCCCTGAGGCATGGCCGAATGCCCGGCACACAATGGATACATGTCGGAAACTGAAAACTGTATATTATAAACAGTACATGTAATCTATGTAAACTATGCATATGTTCATACACATGCATATTTAAAGCAATTTTCTATATTTACATTTAAAAACAACATCATTTATATATACTATAAACAATGAGTATTATATAAGCAATATATATAAGCAAAATATATATATAATACGTGTATATAATATAACAATATAATAGATACTAATATAAATAATATAGTATATATATAATGTACACATCTATTCTTATACATAATATAAATATTAAAGCATTCTTTTACGGAGTTCTGAGGATGCTGGATGAGTAAGGACCAGGTAGGCGGGTAAAGGCCCTCTGCGTCTTACAGGCGTCTACTGTAGTTCAGTGTCTGAAGGCTCATGGCCTTGCCACCCACCAGGGATCCTTAAAGCGCACGCGTTGATTCAGAGGACACAGCCAGGGCCCCCACACTGCAACGCTTGTGCCTCATCTCTTGGTGCTGTCGGTGCCGCAGGTCTGTGAACCTCAGTTTGGGTGGCAAGGTTCTCTCAAACCTCTCATCCACAGGGACATCCTCTGTGGTGACTCAGAAACCCAAGGAGAGAATCCTGAGTCCCCACAGGCTGGTCCACCTCAACTGGGACTTGTCACATCAAAGTCTTATGGCAGCAAGGAGAAAGTGCAGTCACCAGAGTGGAGAAGGGGTGGGAAAGAAAGGGATGATTTGTTGGAAAACACCATGGTGAGCAGGCTAATTTGCACCTGTGCTAATTGGGCTGGAAGTCTCTCTCATTTACCTTCCTGGTCATTCCATCTCCTCAGATTAAGGAAGAACTAGAAAGAAAGAAAGGAAGGAAGGAAGAAAGAAATAAAGAAAGGGAAGAAAGGAAGGGAAGAAAGGGGAGAGAGAGAGAGAGAGAGAGAGAGAGAGAGAGAGAGAGAGAGAGAGAGAGAGAGAGAGGGAGAGAGAGAGAGCGCTGCTCCAGGGAAACAGAGTTTGCATGCATAAAGATTCAGTCTGTAGGGACACTGCTCCTTGCTGTCTGCCCAACCGGAGTCACCAGAGAGCACTTTTAACATCACCGGGCTCCATCTTGCCCTCAGATTTTCATTTCACTGATTAATGGGGAAAATCAGTGTTTTTTGGACACCTTCCCAATGACTGTAACATAGCCATAGAGAGCCTTTAATCACAGCAATGGCCCTGAAACCCGAGGTTGCATCACAACATCGCCCTGTGAAAAGGGCACAGCACTCTGTCCTCTTTAGGTTCTGAAGGAAGGAAGGAAGGAAGGTAAGAAGGTCCCAACTGCTATTGCTAGTCCATGAAGGCGCAATTCTCAGTTGTGGCCACTCCTGGTTACCACCTATAAGGCTTAAAAACCACCCATGTGCCACATGTGGTATTGCATACTCATAATACAGGCAGATGGATCAGGAGTTCGAGGGTAGCCTGGGCTACATAAAACTCTGGTCTGAAAACAAACAAAACAGCTCCACCCCCACCCTACCTTTGCTTACATTGCACCTCCAGATGCCCTGAAGTTTCGGCTGTTCAGTCTCTAGGAGCTGAAGCTTGTAAAAGTTCCCTGAGTGATGTGGGCATGGAGATCATGGATATAAGTCCTTAAGGTAGGAAGACTACAAGCACAGGGCCACGTGGATGCTGGATGGCCTGTGGGTGCTCAGCCCTAGCCCTGCAGAGCCACTGCACTCTCCAGGTGACGTCTGTATGCCTTAGCCGTGAGACCTGCTGTTTCCCAAATGCTGTTTCCCAAAGCCCTGAAATCACCAACTCAGAGACGGGAAGTACTTCCTACCCAAGAGCGAGGACCTGAATTTGGACCCCCAAATAACCAGGCATGGTGGCACAGTATGTAATTCCAGGAGGGGGTGATTTAGAGGGCAGGGATAGGCCAATCTGGGTCCTACTGTCCAGACAATGTAGCCAGAAGGTCAAGTGACAAGTTCAGGGCTCCAAGCTCATTGATAGATGCTTTAAAAAAAGAGTTATAGAGGAAAACCCTTTTTATCAACTTCTTACGTCTACACATGGATGCGTGGATTTGTGGGAGGCTGAGGCAGGAGGACTGGGAGTCTGAAGGTAACAAACGTACATAGCAAATTCCAAGTGAGTTGCAGGGAGACTGGTAAAAACTGAGAAGACCAGTTTGTTATCTAGGTATGTGTGTGCTTCAGAGGAATTCATTAGCGACTTCTGATACTTCCTAAAAACACTGGGCTGCGTAATTCAGTGCAAAAAATATTTCACATTATGGAGGTTTTGCTAGATGTTTCTTTACGTAGACACAAACTTTGTCCTTGCTGGCCTCTATTGTGCCTCAAGTCTACGGTAGTCCCAGCAGAGAGACACCGGAGTTTCCAGTCTCGAGGAGAACACAGATAACCAAACTTGTCACATTTTTGCAGAAGGTTCGTTATTCGAGATAAAATGCTCTTAGGCTAATGCCTTTTGAATTTAGAAGAATTCATGATTCTTATTCAATCACCAGAATATGAAACATAGCCCTGCTCTTCCTTCATGAAGCTTTTAAGTATGCGAGGGAGGCTGAGACCAAGAATGTCGTGAGGGGAAAAGGAGTTACCCTGCATTTTACATATCTTATCATGGTGTGTCTGTTGTGAATGTGTCTGTATATGTGTATATGTGTTTGTGTGTCTCAGTATATATGTGTGTATTTGTGTATATGTGTCTATGTGCTTTGTGTGTGTGTTTCTCTGTGTCACAGTGTATGTGTGTGCCTCTGTGTGTGTGTATGTGTGAATGCATGTGTGTTTGTGTGTGTCTCGGTGTATGTGTGTATGTGTGTATGAGTCTCTGTGTGTCAGTGTCTGTGTGTGTGTGCGCGCGTGTGTGTGTGGGGGGGTGTATGAGTGTCTCTGTGTCTGTGTGTGTGTGAGTGTCTGTGCGTGGGGGTGTGTCAGTGTCTGTGTGTCTGCATGTACCCAGGTGCATAAAGGGGTCAGAAGATCACTTTGACAGTGGGTTCACTTCCATGGCTGGGTTCCTGGGATCCGCCTCAGGCACCAGGCTTTTCGAGGCTTGTCCTTTAACCCATGGAGCATCTCACAGTCCCACCCTGAGCCTTCCTAGTGAGTGTTTTCTGGGTAGCCTTGGAGAATGACCGTGGATGCACATAAGTAGGTAAGAGCCACAGGGCAGACTCTTGGACAGTTCCCCTTAAACCCACAATGGGCAGGAATCACTTGCAGGTCTTGTTAGATGCAAATTCTGAGTGGCTGACCTATGGCAGGCCCCAAGAACCCATTTCTTTCAAATTCCTGGAGAGTTGGGTTGCCATGGGTTTACTGACTACTATTTGAGGAACAAGAGTCTAGACCAACTATATTCTGAGGACATTCTGTGGTCGCAGTGGGTCAAGAAAAGATCGAATGTTCAGGTGTCAATCGGAAGAAGGTACAGTTTGTTAAAAGTGATGACCCAGGAATCCTAGTCTTCCAAGAGAGACAGCAAAAGGTCCCAGTTACTCAGATTCACCATTAAGGGGGAGTTAGCAGGCATGTAAAGGGTCATTCCAGGCAACACGAAGCACCACACAAACACCTCAGACAACTAGTAGGGCAAAATCCTCTAAATGTTGCAAGCTGTTTGCAGGCTTCGAGTAGCAATTTACATGCATAATTAGGTGCAATCAACAGTTCTGAAATGTAATATATTTTCCGAGTCCATATTTACTTATGACAGATGCTAAAAGACACACATGCGCCCCCCCCCAAATAATTACAGGGGCAAGGGAAAGAAAATAATATTCACATTGAACAATAGGGACCTTTAAAAGCACATGCCTAAATTTAGAACGAATTTAGTTACAGTATTTTATCTTTCTTACTTATTTAATCCTCATCTGAGCCTTGAAAAAAGTTCACAAACACATTTTGGAAGTAACAATCGTGGAAGAATATTAACAGCTCTCCCAGCTCCTGTCTGAATTGACATGTGGTTTTTATTTCTGCAGTACGGAAGGAGAAATCTGTCAAATTCAAAAGTTCCTCGCAACAAGGCTGAGTCCCTCCCTCTTCTCCGAAGATGCCAACCATCTTGCAGAGAAATCAAGTGGCACTAACTGTGTTTACTTCCTCCTGAACCAAGGTCTTCAGCTCTGTGTTCAAGGAGAATTTCTATCATCTCCCTACTCCCAGCTCAACAGACAGGGCCGCGTGCTATGTAATTTTCTAAGCACATTACACAGATAATCTAATTTACCTTAATAAAACCCCTGTAAGAACTCTTGGTTTATTAGTGGGTGCTGAGAGGAAATGGGGGCAAGGAACAAATGTCCTCAAAGGAACACAGCTCTGCTTCCTTACGTTTTTTAAATTTTACAATAAATATTTTGGAAGGGGGGGGCAGGTGTGCCACAGCAAATGTCAGGGGGTCAGTGGACAACTCTTTGGGGGGTTCGTTCTACCACACTTTGGGGACCAGATTTGTATTATTGGGGTTGGCGATGGGAGCCTTTACTCACAGAGCCCTCGTACAGCCCCAGCTTTACTATCTGGGCTCTTCCATAACAGTGCTCCGGGTGGGGTCCTAATGTCACTTAAAAGCCTGGTACATCGGCTTTTACAAGTAAACTCATTGCGTCTTCGATGAGTTCTCAATCTAGAAAATAAACTTGACATGTAGCTTTTAGAAATAACAAAACTAAAAACCCAACAATGGAGCTTTGGTAAGCCATCCTCCAAACCCTGTGCCTCCTCAGAGCAGGCCCGGTGGCCTTCCCTGACCTGTCTGTACTGACTAAAGCAGCCATCAAATGTTTGCATACTCACGCCAAAACCTGGAGAGTAAGAGACAGAAGGACAGGAGAAATTCTACCGAGGGACCCGGTGTAACTTAGTCATCGTACTTGTGTGCGATGTGTGTCAGACACTGAAGAGCAGCAGGGTGGGCAGCGTAGCCCCCCAGTTCTCTCAGGCACACATTGTGCAGTCCACACCGCCTGTTGAGGGAAAGGCCACTCTCTACTAGAAAACACATGGGCATTTCATTTATCTTCTGATCAGTAGGGGGCATCTTAGAACTCAAAACCAAGAACAAACGACTGTTTAATGTTAAACAGGTTCTTCATACCCTCCTTCCCCTCGCTGCTTTTCCAGGGTCCCTCCCAGTGTTGTGCACAGTTGAGGTTGCAAGTCCCTCCACACACGCCCTTGCGGTAGTCACCCTGCCCACTCGGAGATGGATCAGATTCACTCAGCCCAACCTAGGGCTCTGCTTATCTGCTCCCTGTTAAACGCCCCTGGGAATGTTAGCTTGGTGTGAACCTTTGCTTATGCCTTTACTGTAACCTACCTTTCATGCCCAGACATCGCCAGATCCCTGAAGTGGCAGGTGACAGACTCTTCCCACAGATCTCATGGCCGTGAGCCCAGAGCAGCCCCTGTGCTGGCAGCTGGTTTGACAGACCCCTCCCACACTGCCTTTAACACTGTCCAGTCCCTGTGAGAACACTTGAGCATCTGGGCTGTGCGGTGACATTAACCATGGATACTACAAAAGACACCACTCCCCCCTTTAGGAGGCAGGATGTACAATCCACTCCTAACAACCTACAGGAGGGCAGGAAGACACCAACTTCAACACAAGCAAGGGTGAGCTCTAGATGACCCTGCTCACCCACCGCTGTTCTGACTGGAGGCAGGGAGAAGACCTCCTTGGTCACCTCTACAGAATGTTCTCGATCTGGAAGCTATGGTTGGTGCAAATTACAGTGCCACCTTTACGTGCTACAGCTCTGCCACACCCCCTTTCTGGTTTTGTCACAAGACTGAAGCCTCCCCCTGTGCTAACACACTCTGGTGTTACAGCATTAGACCCAGTAAAATGTTTCTGCCAACCGCCCTTTCCTTACTCACCTGTGATCTTCATTGTGATTGGAGAGAGTCTTGTCCGTAACTTCCGGAGGAGACAGCAACAACAGTCAGTGGCAGCCCCTCCCTCATCAGTTAAAAGGCAGCCGATGAGTTTGGTGTGAGAGAAGCGGAGAGGATGGTGGGTAGCAGAAGTGCAGAGACCTCTGGAGAGCTGAAGACAGGGATGTGGCCACTTGCTGGAAGAGCTCCAGTCCCTGCAGGCGAGGGTCTGGAATCTGCTCTGGAGTCTGACCCTTGACTGCAGATGCTCCCGGGCCCTCCCCACACCCAAGGTTGGTGAGTTCCAACTCTGCACGCCAAGGAGGATACTAGCTTTGCGGAGCAGGGTCAGGCTGCTGGGAATGAGAGCCCAGGGTAGCAGGCCTCCCACCTGAGCATCCACAGCCTTATGACTGCGGCTCACAAAGCCTCCAGCCCTGCCCCTCCAGTTCTTAGGACTCCGAAGCAGAAGCTAAGTCTAGTGGCTCAGCCTATGAGTTTTTGTCACTTTGGGGCCCAGAACGGCTGACACCATCCCAGCAACTCTTAAGTTGTATGTGAGTAGCACAGAGTTGATGAACGGGACTGACAGGGAATCCCGACTTAAGACTGTCCGGGCGCATTCTCGCCAACTCTGTATTTACAGAGCACTTCACTGCCTGCCCCTAACTCACCTCCAATAGAATATGCTCAGCTTGCATGAGAGAACTGGCCGCTTGGGAGAGCAGTCGCCCAGCTGGCGCCCACCCCAGGGCCACGTTGCAGTAAAAACCTGGTAGCCAAGTACACCCTACTTCTCTTCCTCCTCCACTGACCCTCTAGGCAGACGTTGGTGCCAAACCCAGCACTGAAGGCTGGCCAGGGTCAGTGCAGTGGCATCCTCATCCGTGGAGCCCCACCTGTCCCCAGTTTTAACCAGTGATGTGCCCAAGACAAGGACGGTCTTGGTAGGACTGTTTCCTGCCTGGCTGGTATTTGATCCTGGCTGCTTCTGTGTTCTGGGTCCCTAGTAGAGGGTTGCACCCCTGCACCTAGCATCAGGGCGGACCGGGTTGCTGGGCTCTGGGAGCCACATGCAGGCACGCAGGGAGGGAATGGTCCTCCAGACACTTGGAGGCCAGAGGAGGGAAAACCAGGGTCAGGAGGTGGTAGTCACCTGGGATTGGAGTGGTCTCTTCAGCCACCAGCCCTCCCCTTACCGCTTTCCTAGTGTTCACTGACACACTCATGGATAGGTTGAAACACCCTCCTTTCTTTGGTTCCTCTGCGCTGGGAAGGGGGCGACAGATAGGGTTCCTGCCTGGTCAGCGAACCCTATCTCACTTGCACCTGACATTTCCTATCTCTGTCAGTGCTGCCAGGCAAACCCGGCCCATCTGGTTCGTTCTTCCAGTAACTTTGTTCAAAAGGTTGGAAGGGAGGTGAAACACCCAGGGGGGTGGGGCAGGAGACGCTGGCTGATCGAGGATCTGGGATCTAGGATCGAGGATAAGGAGAACAAGTCCCTGGGGCTGTCCCCAGGGCTGGTTGGGGCGCGCGGCTGGGAGGCGCCCTGCCACCGCCAGGATGCGCTCGGTGTAGCGGGACTGCCGGGGGGCGCCTGAAGGCCAGCGCTCCAAGGACACGCGGCCACCCGCTCCTCGCGGGCTCCCGGGCCCAGACGCCCCGTAGCGCCGGAGCCGAGCCGCGGGGAGTGCGGGCGAAGGGTGGCAGGAGGGAGGGCGCGCGCGAGGCGGCCCCTCCTCGGCGAGCCATGCGTGCCACGGGCCGCTGAGGAGCCGCCGGGCGCCGCTGCCAAGTCTCCGCTCCGCTTTTGTCTTGCCCTCCAGTGAATGGGAAGATGGAGATGGATGTGGAGGGAGTTTCTCCGCGCCCGGAGCCCATCCCCCGCTCCCAGGGGGCTGGCGGAGCCTGCCAGGCGCCGCCACAGCCGCCCCAGCCCCAGCCGCAGCCCCAGCAGCAGCTGGCTCAGGATGAAGTGCCCAGCGAGAGTGCGGGCGCCGAGGACAGCGACGATCCGGAGGCGAGACCCAACGGCGAGAGGGGGGAGAGCAAGGTAAGGTCCGCGGTGTGGCCGCCGTGACATCTTTTGAACCAGACGGAGGAGGACTAGTAGTGGCCGGTCTCTTTAACCCCTCCGTTCCCAACCCCCTTACCTCCGTTTGTGTGGGGGGTGGGGTGGCAGATTGGAGAAGGCGTGGGATTTAAAGGAATCCACGCCGGTAGTGAGTTTCTCAACTGGAAGGCGTGTGCAGAAAGAAGTCTGCTCTGGTTTCGGTGTTCAGTGATGTGTGCAGGCGAAGTCGTGGTACACACGGTGCGAGGCTGAGGGCAGGGCTGAGCCCACGGGAGGGGCAGGGCTGAGACTTCGCCTTTAGATTGCAGTGGGTCTAAGGGAAGTGTGCCTTAAGACCTGGCAAGTGGCTTCCTAGACTCTTGGAGGGGAGGCTCCATGCTTCTACCGGTGGAAGCAAAGTTTGGTTTGTTGCAGATTGGACAGCCTTGCTTCCCGGAGCTCTGGGCTGGAGGTGGTCCTTCTCAGCGGGCACCCTCCTCTCCAGGAGGGCAAGGACCCAGCGCCTGGCAGCAGATGGACCCTGGGAGTCCTTTGCAGCCCTGCTGTGTCATTGTAGACCAGGGGAGACTTGCGCCTGACTGTGTGGAGTTCTTTAGGTAATTGAATTCGAGTAAGACATGGTTGAGATGTCATTCTCTGGTGCTGATGTTTCCTCTGCTGAGAAAATTGTACAGTAGGGGAAATTGCACGGAAGACGATGCTTCGGTAATACCCAGAGAGTCCTGTCTCTGAGGTTCCTGCCTCTGCCCATGCTCGGAGTTGAGTTCGGTGGAAGCTAGTTGTTTAGTTCCGTTTGTGTCGAGTGCGCACGTGTGTTTGTTAAAGCATTTTGAAAGCGACTGCTAATATTGGGGGAAAGTTGGTTCAGCAAATCAGAATATTGGAACCCAAGAAGAGTCAATGTACTTTATTTCCACGTTGTCTCAAGGAAGCGTGCGGGCAGACAGGCACTCGTGTTAGGCAGAAGCGACCCACATCTCGGAGAATGCTCCTCCTGGGGAATACTACGATTTTCCCTTGGACCTTTGGTAAAACACCAGTAGATTAAACAGATAGCTGGTGCATGTCGGGATCACACGGAGTGTTGCTGTTCCTGGTCAGCAGACGGTTCCCTAAGTTTGGGTTTGCAAATGCTTAAAATTGTTTCTGCACTTTGAAACCTGAGGTGAGCATCGGGGCTGTTGTTTATCTACAAAAATCAATATTGTTATTTAAATGTAAGCTACAGAGTTGATATCTGAACACACTCCGAACCAGGCCAGAACGGGGCACCTTACGAGTGGTTACAAGATTTACATTGTGAAAACTATATGAATTTTAATAGTCTGATACCCCCAGCCTTCCAGTCGAGCTTGGTTTCATGAATATTTAATCCTGTCATGGCCGCATATTTACCCCTTGAAAGCCTGTGCCCAGTTTTATGAAAACACCCTAACCAAGCACCATCCGACCTAATTGAACTTTAAGCCTCCTCTGCGAAATTGGTGAGGAGGGTAATTAAAACCCATGGCTGGTGCTGCCTTCACCATAGTGTGCGTTCCTTCGCCCTGAGCGTGAGAAGAAACTCCTGCCGTCAGCAAAAAATAAATAAATAAATAAATAAATAAATAAATAAATAAATAAATAAATAAATAAATAATTCTGTGCATGTTTGTTTCCCTCTGCTGCACCATGTAGACGGTCTAACGGTCTGCCCGCTATGAGCAAGGAGAAAAGCGGGGCTTTAGAAATACACACCAGGCAAGGAGAGGACTGAAAGCCGGTTGATTACATTTACTTAATTAGTGTGTTCAGATAATTGACTATCCCTGCGATGTGATTTGCTGCATGTCTGCCTACAATTTCTTTTTTCCTGAGGTAAAAACAAAATACTACTCCCTACCCAGTTCTCCAGGTGTTTGTCTTAAATCGTGTGGCTTCCTTCTCTGAACCTGGAAATCAGCTGTGCTAACCCTCGCTCACGTCTGCGCGGTCCTGGCTAGCCATTCCGAGGGTGGGAGGGTGGGCAGCCGTTACATTTCGAGCCTTAATGACTGCTCTTGCTTTTGATGAATATGAAGGCAGATTACTTTTGTTTTCCTTAGCAAACCCTGGTTCTGAGTAGAAAGACCTATCAGTGTCTGGCTAAATTATTCTGCTTGAAGGTAAAAATGGAAGAAACCTTGGATGGTATAGCCTGCAGCCCATGGGGCTGTTGGAGTAAGACGGGTAGAACGCCACATCGAACTTAGAAGCTGTCGTGTGCAGTGCAGTGTGGTGGGCCATAATGTTTTCTTTGCATTCATCATGAGGATGATTGGAACCTTCAAAAATTCTTTGCTTAATTCTTCCTCCGTACTTGGGCACCACTGATAAGATGTGAATGGGTGCAACCTTGAACATGCAGCTCTGAAGGAGCAAAGGAAGTTGTTTCTGTCTGTGTGCTTTTGATTTCTTTTGAGACAGGGTCTTATATAGCCCAGGCTGGCCTTAAATTCATTATGTAGTAGAGGGTGACCTTGGACTTGGGATCTCCTGCCTCCTGACGTCCATCAAATGTCAGAATTACACGTGTGCACCACCACACTTGGCTCATTGACTGTGTTTTGATACTGCCTCAGGGCTGTGCGCTATTCTTGGATAATTTACCTTCATTGTCTTATCGAAAACATAACATGCGGGAAGATTCCTAATTAGCCATGTAATGTTACATGTAAAATCATATATCACATGTCATCGTAGCATCTGAGGGTAAGTGTCGAGAATACTGGAGAGTGTGCATGCGATGTGTGTGTGTGTGTGTGTGTGTGTGTGTGTGTGTGTGTAATACAACATGTGTGTGGACTTAGAACAACTTTCAGGTTTCTCCTACTACCCTGTGGGTTCTGGGGAGTCAACTCAGGTTGTCTGGCTTGACAGCAAAGCACCTTTACTCACACAGCCATCTAGCTGGCCTAAAAGAGAATTTGTCTTTTGCTTTTTGTTTTTTGGGGTTTTTTTTCTTAAATCTAAGAGTTCCCTCATGTTTCTAGTGCATTCTCTCCTGTAGGAGTGCTACCTGGTTCTTCTCTTGAAGCTACTCTCAAAGGAAATATTACAGCAGCCCCACGAGTCAGAGCAGAACCTGAGTCTACCACCTAGCTTCCTCTGCCTTCTCATTAAGCCTTGACTAAAGGCAGTGTCCTTCCTCTGTACCAATCAGAACTGTGGTATTTCCTCACCTGTCATTCTACCGCCTTCTTCCTCATGTCTAAAGATGTTCGAAGCTGGGCAGATCTCTTTTGTTCTAGTCCTAAGACCAAAGATTAAAAGATTCTTTCTGTAAGAGACCTTCAAATCCTTGAAAGCTGTCCTTGATTTAAAACACCTGACCTCAAAACGTTCTCACCAAATTTTCCAAAGGCACTGAGTATCTTTTTCCTGGTTTTAAACGTCTTTAGAAATGTTCTGTTTGCACCAGATAACTTTAATTGTCTACTATGAAACTTTTGAAAGAAACTTACTTGTATAATGCATTTTTTGCCTCCCCCCACCATGTTACAAAGTTACTCATACAAATGTGTAAATCTTTCTCCTGGTCCCATGTGGGTGATGGGGATGTTTCTTGTTTTCATCCTCTTGACAGCATCCTCTCCCTTATTTTCTGCCTCGACCCCTCGCTTCACCTCCATGTATGAAGTGGCACGAGGTAGCTCCTTTACGCTCCATTCTGACAAAGGCCTTGGTGAGCCGGTCAAGTTGTCCCTTCTTGTGACCTTGACCTAGAGGGTCTCAGAACCATGCCACAGACAGTACTTGGCTGACAAAATGAATCCACTCCTCCCTTCAGCCACATCCTACTAGGGGCACAGTCTGAACGACACCCTACAGGATGCTGTGGTGGTGAATCCATTATCCTGTTGGTCATTTGGAATTTTAAAAAAAGTGTTTCAACTTGAAGTTATTTTAGACTCGCGGGAAAGTTTTAAAAGTAGAGTTTTATATAAACGTTTTGCTCAGATTCCTCTAGTTTTAGTATTTTAGGTTATAGTATCAGTATTCCATAAAATATGGGCTGTGCACATCACAGTGAGGAAAGTACCTTTTGAATAATTTTGAGCTTGTCCCTAAACTCTGGGCCAGTGAGTGTGCACCCACCATGTCGGTGTTTTACACCCTCTCCTCACAGACTTGGAGGCTTCCCTTACATCTGGAAGTACAGAGAGGATTTCTAAGGGTCAAATTAACCTTATACTGCCTGTCTGTTTCCTGCTTTCTCTGGTAAGCCAGAACAGCTAGCTAAGTGCAAAGTTTGAGGTCCCCGAGGCTAGGTGTGGTGAACCCCATGAGTGTCAAGACTTTGTCAACTCCAGAGCGGTGTTGACTGTGGGGAGTGAAGTCTTTGCTTTTTACCAAAATCCCTAAATCACTTCTGCTTTGGTTAAGAGAACATTCGCCAGCACACAGAGGACAGTGGTACTCAAGAAGCAAGTGAAGGAGAATGCTGGTAAATCAAGGTGGCCACGTAGGCACTTGGGCCTTGAGTAACATTTTGGCGCAAGAAGCTACAGAGGCCTTTAAATGTTTTACTATTAGCCAGATTCTGATTTCTGGCCCAGAAATGGAAACTGCTTTCATTACTGTTGTTTGAGAAGTCAGAGAGGCCTGAGTTGGGTCTTGAGTCCAGCTTTCCCTTACTTCTAACTTACAGTTGGCCTTAACCGTCCATACCTAGATCTTTGCCTCTTCAAAGTAGGGTAATTATAGTGTCAACCACCAATGATTATTATATGGTTTGAATGATAAGAAGCCAAAATTCCGATTCACAACTTTCCAGGTAACGATCAATATAATTACTGGGGTCCAAAGTTTGAAAAGGGAAGATGAACTGAGAATTTAAGTTCCCTTACCAGAGGACACTGGGGAAGGTGACAACACAGACAGACACATTATTCAACAGTCAAAACAAGTTGACACTCTCTGACCTGCTTTTGTCCTTTGGGCTGTGTGGGCTGTGGCAACTAAAAAGTGTCAGCTTTAACTTGACACAACCTAGGCTCGCCTGGTCGAAGAGTCTTACTGATCATGGTGGCTTTGTGTGTATGCTTTGGGGGAGAGGGGGCAGATTGCCTTGATTGGTAACGGATCTAGGAAGATGCAGCCATTATGGGCAGCACCATTCCCTAGTCAGTGTGCCTGAACAGTATTAAAACAGATCTAGTTGAGAGCAAGCAAGGATGTACTCTTGACTGTGGATGTGATGTGATTAGCTGCTTTGAGTTGCTGCTTTGGTCATCCCCAAACAATGGACATGAAATTGTCAACCACATAGACCCTCCTTTCCAGATTGTCAAGGTATCCATCACAGCTACAGAACAGAAATGAGTTCCAGTGTCCAGGTGATTTTGTGACTGGTAAGTTAGTAAGCATTCACTGTCACTTGTCAATAGCTTCTCCCCTATCCTGTTCCCAGGGCCCAGCCAGGACAGGACTCCTTACTCTGTTCCAGCTTTAGACTCCGGGCTGTTCATCCCACACCAATAAATCTATGTCTTCGGAGGAATAGGTGGCAAATTTTTAGGCTTCTAAATTAATAACTTAATAGTTTTTTTTTAACAAAATGTTACAGTCCTTTGGTTGCAGACAAGAGAAATATTCCATTGGAGTGAAAATGTGCTGGACTGTCAGGTAATCAGAAAATCAGAAAGAAAAAAAAACAAACAAAAAACGATAAACTGCGTTTGGCTAAATGGAGTTGAGTTGATCCTTTGTGTGAACTGGAAGATGATGGAAGCCATCCCAGGAGCACTAGAGGGAAACAACCCGGCCTTTGTGTTTATGCCATTGGGTGCCGTGATAAAGTACCCAAGGGAAACCCAAGGGGCAGAGCCTTATCTCAGCTCACAGTTTCCGAGGGGTCCATCCATCCTGGCAGACAAAGGCATGGCGGAACAGTCCAGCCATGGCAGCCAGGAAGTAGACAACAGGGAGAAATCAGGCTGGTACCAGGGAACAGATGATCTCCACAGACACATCTCAGTGACCCCCTTCCTTCGAAGGCTCCACCATTCTGTCATCATTCAGCGCCACCCTAAAGCACCGTCGTTACATTACAAATCCCTCCAGGCGCGAATCCACTGACTAGGATGGGGACCGGTGTACCAGTTGTCTCTGGAAACAGCCTCACAGACGCACACTGTTTCCTTTGAGTAATTACTTGCTTCCTAGGAGATCCTGAGATGCTTTTATTCATCCAAGGTATCCATGGACAAAATACCATCGTTAGTTTTCTCCTGGAGCGAGAATAATGATGGAGAAAAGGAGAGAGGGTGTGATTCAGTGGAGAATATCAAACTTCTAATAACTCTGTACTCCCTAACACTTAAAAAGAACAAAAATGCAGCTTCTTGCTTACAGATATACAAGAAGTATATATATATATGTATATATATATATATATATACACACACACACTGATCCTTTTAGTGAGTGTGCATACATGTGTGCACATGTGTGTGTGCACATGTGTATGTGCATTCATGTGTATATGTGTGCTCATGTGTATGTGTGTGCTCATGTGTATATGTATGCACATGTGTATATGTGTGCTCATGTGTATGTATGTGCTCATGTGCATGTGTGTGCTCATGTGCATGTATGTGCACATGTGTATGTATGTGGGCACGTGTATATGTGTGCTCTTGTGTGTGGGCATGTGTATATGTGTGCATATGTGTATGTGTGTACACATGTGTATGTGTGTGTGAGTACTTATGCACCTGTCCAGAGGAAGGTTCAGAGTACCTTTGTAACTCTTACTTTCCACTGTATTCCTTAGGAACGCATTTCACACTGTACCTGAAACACCATGCTTATGAGGCTGTCTGACAAGTGGGCTCAGCATTTGCTTGACTCGGTCTGCCAGTGCTGGAGTTACAGGAAGGAGAAGACAAGCCTGGCTTTTGTGGGTGCTGGGGACTCGAACACAGGTCTTGATGCTCGTGTGTGTGTGTGTGTGTGTGTGTGTGTGTGTGTGTGTGTGAAGACGTGTATATATGCAGCTAGTGTTCTATCCAGTGACCCATCTCCCCAGCCAGCCTTCCTTTTGTTACAGAACTAAGAAGTGGGTTGGAAGGTGTGGCTTTACTGGGCCTGCTCCTCTGCCCTTTCCTCCTGTTCTGTGTTCACAGCGGAGAAAATCGGCGTCCCCTGACCAGTGCTTTAGCAAAAGACAGAGCTGATGGTGGCCACCCCTAACCTAGGACAGACCTTCAGATGGCCTGAGTTAAAAGTCCTTGTCTTCTTAGGGAATTCGAGCCTTGTGAGTTCTGAGTGGTCATGTGAAATACTCAGGGTCCACTTCAGGTTTAGAATTACTAAGGTTTTTCTCTCTTTTTCACTTGTAAACTGAGATTAGCACATACATCTGTTGAGCAGACGATCTGAGAATGAGTGTGGTTGCGACCCAATCAGTTCAAATATAGACCTTTAATGGTACATGTGTCCACTGAAATTTAGCTTGTTTTTGTCTGCTGGAAAATTAAAGCAAATTGATTTCTTGTTTCAGTTCCTAAGGTGTTTACTTTAATGTGCAGCTTCTCGTGTCAAGGCATTTGTGTCCTCACGCTGACCTTAAACTGACTGGAGCTCTAGCATGGGCAACGTTAGTTCTAATGTTAGTCCTGAGAGGTGTGTGTGTGTGTGTGTGTGTGTGTGTGCGCGCGCACGCGCATGTGGGCGCACACTTGTAGGTCAGAGGACAGCCTCGGGCCAGGGGTCAGTCCTCAGCCACCACATTGCTTTAGATAGGGTCTTACTACTCTCTACTGCATAAGGCAGACCATCTATCCACAGTCTCCCGCCATCCCCCAGGGCCACAGGATTATACAGACTTTGGTGCTACACATCTAGTTTTTAAGTGGGTTCTAGGGATTTGAACTCAGGTCTTCAGACTTGTGCCACAAGTGTGTTTACCCACAGAGCCATCTCTGCAGCCACCCAGATGCTCATTCTTGGACATGCAGTCATCATGGCTGGCTTGTAGCAAGTGCCCAGTAGCTAGTGGTTTTACCGAATTCTGCTCTGTCAGTGTACATGGTCAGTTCTATTAGAGACTAGGATCAAAGTCACAGATGTGAGAGTTGACATTCAGTGGAGGTCAGGGACCGTTATAAGGTAGTGAGGGCCTATAAGACAGGAGGATACATCCTTCAGAAAAGGAAGGGGTGCTGCTTCCCTGCATGGAGGCTGCAAGGAAAGGACTCAGAGTAGGAAGGCAAAGGAAGAACTTTGCAAGGGCATGGGGAGTTCAAGTCCAGCATGGCCGAGACAGACTCAGAAGCTCAGCATAGGATCCAGGGGCGGGGAATGAGGAGATGCAGACTGTGAGGGCTGGGGATGCCAGATGGCAGTTCATAGTGTCAGCTAGGAGAAGGGTGGGGCAAGCTTCCCAGAAGAGCCTCTGGGTGCCAAGAGGGCAGTCGAGACCTCATCCTGCAGGGAGCAAGATGAACACAGAGCTTCTAGGCTAAAAGCCAAATCGCAATGCCCAGATGTGATTCCCGTGCTTAGGAAGGCCACACAAATAGTCAGAAAAGGCAGCTCACTGGTATCTCTGTATCTCGTCTCTGGGATCTTCTGCCCTCTTCTGGCCTCTGAGGGCATAGCACACACAGGCTGCAGAGCCATGCATTCTGGCAAAACACCTGTACTCATAAAATATAAAAACAAAACAAACAAATCCTTTAAAAAAATATAGCCAGTGATATGAGACCATGACACGCAGCCGGTGTACATGTCCCCTTTTCTTTTCTCCCCAAATGTTCAAAGCAGCCCCAGCTCTCCCCACGTGTGTCCAGTCCACACCTCTCTCCTTTTTTTTGTTTTTACCGGGCGTTTGCCATGAGTCCCTCACAAAGCGTCCCTCACAAAGCAAGGTACTCACAGCAGCCGATCTCATTTCAAGCTCTCCAGTAATCCTGACGAATAACTGTGCTGACCAGGGGTCACATAGCTGATGTACGGCAGAGGGAGGCCTGCAGTTTAAGTCCTCCAGTCTCCTCCACCTCCTGAGGTGGGACTCAAAACTGGGTTAGTGTCTTGGCTGGGTCACTGTTCCCCATCCCGCCATAGCTGTCATCATCCTTGCTGCCCTTGTCGTTGTGTCCCCCTTGTTTGCACT
Source organism: Rattus norvegicus (assembly GCF_021556685.1). NCBI lineage: Eukaryota > Metazoa > Chordata > Mammalia > Rodentia > Muridae > Rattus > Rattus norvegicus. The sequence goes on along the minus strand of NC_141541.1, from coordinate 125,342,850 downwards.
GCCCTGCCCGTTCTTAAAGCAGCCTTCAGGTAAAATAATGGCTGTCTGTCATTGGCATGCAAACCAGAACACCGGCTTAAAGCACGATGGGACACCCAAGCCTCATTTTATCCACCCCAGAAGTTAGCGCACTGAGAATCCTCCAGAGAACTAAAATGTCTGAGGTGTTCGTTTACACATTACTATCCAAGGACGTCCATCTCTGTCAGCTAAGTTTTGCCGCTGTGGTTTCCCAGGGGGCTGCACCAGCACGAGCCAACCCTTCCGTGTTAGAGCCAGCTTAAATCTCCGTTTCCCTCCCGTGGGCTGTGGAAACCTTTAGCAAACCATGGTAACACTTTCCTTTGGATACCTTCTCCTACTGGCTGCTAGGACTTTTAATTAATTAATTTGAGTGTGTATGCTTCAAATGTCTTATCGGGGTTTCCAAAACCCAAAATGTGAAGACATCAGACATACCCATAAGAATGCAGGTAGTTCATTTCCCCCTTAAAACTGGCCAAAGAGTCGGATAGACCTTCATCCCAGAAACACAGATGAAACTCCAGAGAGGATGAACATCACTAATGAGAGAGCAATCACCCATGGAGGCCAGAAGAGGGCGTGCGATACCCCGGAGCTGCCCAACGTGGACGCTAGAAATGGAGCTTGGGTCCTCTGCAAGGGCAGCAAGTGATTTAAACTGCAGAACTACCTGTTCTGTAAAGATTGATGAACTGGGATGTGGAGAGGGCTCAGCTCTGTCAATGAAATGCCTGTCCAAAAAGTTTGAGGATCTGGGCTCACATCTCCAGCGCCCACGTAAAAAGCCAGCATGGCCGTCGTGCGTACATCACTCTAGTGCCGGGGAAGCAGAAACAGGATGCTCAGAGCGGGCTGGCCAGCCGGTCTAGCCAATCTGTAAGTATTGTGTTCAGTGAGAGATGCTGTCTCAAGACATCGGGTGGAGAATGACAGAGGAGGACACCTGGTGCGTCCACATGCACAAAGACTACATATAACACGTGTACAAGCAAACAAAATAAAACAAGGAAGTGATGATGACGGCATGCGTATTAAATTATGGAGACAATGAACAAACTGTTCCAGTTGACCCGTGAATTCTCAATGAGCCGTGTCTTCCAAGTCTCAGGATCTTTGACTCAAACTCAACCAGAACAGTTGGTTACCCTGCTCATGGGACATATGCTAAGTGTGTAGACCCTTGTAGATTCTCAGAGTATCGGAGCTATGAGTATTGAGAGTGTTTTGAGGTGTTGAAGCCATGAGTCTGAAAACAGCTCACATTCTTTTAGAGCTAATGCCCCTGGAACGATGGACTTAAAAGTTATTAGAGACAAAGGCCTCTGGTTTTGAAGGACCAAGAGGCCATCACAGATCCCAAGCCAGTTCTCCAAGTTCAACACTCTAGTCACGGCATGTTGGAATACTAGCTGAGTAGGTCTCCCTGACTACCCAAGGGGGAGGCTCTTGGAGAACTGCTTCCCTGACAAGACACAAATCACCTGGATAGGAAATTGCTGATAGGCTTGGAGCCATAAAGGACCATGGCAGCCTCAGTAGGAAGAGATCTTCTGGAAGGAGAGTGTGGACTTGGATTGTGTGACTTGGAACCAACCTACCTACCTACCTTCCTTCCTTCCTTCCTTCCTTCCTTCCTTCCTTCCTTCCTTCCTTCCTTCCATCCATCCCTTCTTCCTTCTTCCCCTCCTTCTCTTCCCCCTCTTTTCTCTCCTCCCTCCCTCTCTTCTTCTTCTTCTTCTTCTTCTTCTTCTTCTTCTTCTTCTTCTTCTTCTTCTTCTTCTTCTTCTTCTTCTTCTTCTTCTTCTCCTCCTCCTCCTCCTCCTCCTCCTCCTCCTCCTTCTCCTCCTCCTCCTCCTCATCCTCCTCCTCATCCTCCTCCTCATCCTCCTTGTCGTCCTCCTCCTCCTCATCCTCCTCCTCCTCCTCCTCCTTCTTCTTCTTCTTCTTCTTCTCTCTCTCTCTCTCTCTCTCTCTCTTCCTCTCTTCCTCTTTCTTTCTCTCTCTTTCATTGTGAAGTCTTGGATGAGCCCTGGAATCCTAAACCATAAAAAGCAAATGCTATTTTTATGCTTCTAACCACTGTCTGGGATAGGAGTTTAAATCCACCCATCATGTCCCTAGCAAAGCCTTTCATCAACCCTAAGGTGAGTCTGTGTTGTGCGTGTTTGCGTGGGTCTATTATATGTCTCTCTGGTTTCGTTGCATATGTGAGTGTACTCTTGCAGACTTTTTTCTGAGTTACCACTGAAATCATTGAGCAAAAACAACATTGGTATAAAACCAGAATCACTGTTAAGTTTTGGAGGCTGGATGAAAGGGTAAAGGGGCATGTGGCCATTCCTGGGAAGGGACCATGGGATGATGTCATCTTGACTGGGTCTACAGCAGCAGTCCTCCTCCTGGGACATTCTCATCTGTCCCTCACAGCACACCTCCACCTTCCTGTCTTCATTGCTGACTGAGTGTTAGACATCACGGTAGTGGTACTTCTCCTTAGTGTTCTGGACACACTGTGGTCTACCTGTGGTGTTCCTTTGCCTACACTGTTCTTCACTTCCATTTTCCCTGAATAATTCTTCCCCAGCCTTCAGAATTTAACCTCAACATCTCAAGGAAGGATTTTCTAATTTTAACCTGTTTGTCCTAATAGGTGTCAAGTCCCTGATGACATGACATGACTTAATACATTCTCAGTTGTGTGATCAATTTATTTCAGTCTATTTTCTTAGATCCTTCTCTAACCATAATATATCACGTGTAGTAGTTCCCCCTCGCCCCGCCCCCTCCCTCCCTCTCTCCCCCCCTCTCATATATGTGTGTGTATGT